>NC_091793.1:4353333-4656363 GCF_041296235.1 Equus asinus | reverse complement strand
GGGTCGGGCAGTGGAGAACTGGGGAAGTCCGCGGGTTCTGGGTCGGCAGTCTGCACTTGGCTGGGTGGAATTCTGGGGGCAGACTTCCTCACCGCTGGTCCAGCCATTTTGGGGCAGGCGTGGGAGGGAGTGTAGAGGCAGATGGGAAGCAACGTGAGACAGGGCCACTCTTCCTCAGCAAATACAGGAGCATTTCCAGCAGATGTAAGCCCAGCGATAAACCTCAGTCAAAAGGAAACAAATTAAAAGTTGCAATCAATAGGAAAATTGAACCTCAAAAAAAATACCAGTAAGAATAATAAGATACCTACGAAAAACCTCACCCCAACAGGTGAAAGCTCTGTAAATCGATAACTAGCAAACCTTTGCGGAAGAAAAATGGGAGAAGACACAAGGAGGCGGAAGGATATTGCATGCTCTTGAAATGGAAGAATTAACCCACTGGAAACCTCCACACCAGCTAAAGCAATCTCTAGATTATATGAAATCCCAGTCAAAGTTGCAGCTATATTTCTCACAGAGATAGAAGCGAGCATCCTAAAGTTTACATCCAGCAACAAAAGGCCCCAAATAACCAAAGGAATCCTGAGGAAAAAGAACAAAGCTCAATGTATCACATTTTCTGATTTGAATATAGAGGACGAAGAACTAGGAATGGAAACGGCACAGGCTGGGATGCAAAACAGACACACAGAACCATGGAACAGAATCAAGAGCCCAGAGGTATACGCACACATATATGGACAGCCCATTTTTGACCACGGCGCCAAGAGGAGACAGGGGAGAAAGGAAAGTCTCTACAATAAATGGTGCTGGGAAGACTGCAGAGCCTCACCTAAGACAAGGAGAATAGACCACGGTGTTACACCAGGCACAAACACCAACTCAAAATGGATTAAAGTCTTGAATGTAAGACTGGAAACCATGAGACTTCTGGAAGAAAACGCTGGCAGCTTGCTCTTTGTCATCTGTCTTAGCCTACTATTTGGAGGAAGTCTTTCTGTCTGGGCAAGGGCAATAAAGGAAACAAGAAACAAATGGGACTACACCAAACGCAAAAGCTTCTGCCCAGCCAAGGAAACCATCGACTCAATGCAAAGACAGTACAATCACTGGGAGAGGATGTTTGAAAACCACACATCGGTGGACGGGTGAATAGCCAAAGGATGAAGTGAACTCATATGGGTCCACAAGAGAAAAAAAAATAAGCCCATTAAAACCTGGGCAGTAGGTGGAAACAGAGATTTCGCCCAAGAAGAGTTAGAGATGGTCAACAGGTGTATGAAAACATGTTCATCATCATTAAGACTCAGGGCAGTTGAAATCCAAACGGCAGTGAGATAGCAGCTCAATGTGGTCAGAATGACTATAGGTAAAAAGTCAAGAAACAAGTGTCAGAGAGGAGATGCAGAGATGGGAAGACTCCTACAGTGCTGCTGTGAGTGTAAGCTGGTGCAGCCACGACGCAAATCTGTGTGGAATTGCCTCAGACATGTCAGAATCCATCTACTATATGATCCAGCTATTATTCAGTGGCGTGTTTATCCAAAGATCTTGGAAAAAGTCGTGCACCGATATATGTGCACCCCTGTGTTCACCCTGGCCTTACTCCCGTTATCCAAGACTTGGAAGCCGCCCTGATGCCCATCAAGGCAGAAGGACGAATAGAGAAAGAAGATTGGAGAAGGAAGCTGGGCTTTATGAACACAATGGCATATCTCTGAGCCATAACAAAAGAGAGAATCCAGCCATTAGTGACCATAAGGATGGCTCTTGAGGGTTTCATTGGAAGTGAAACAGGTCGCAGGGAGAAACTCAAATACCGTAGGAGCTCACTTACAAGGAGAAGAGACAAACAAGGACCAACAAACTGGAAAGCTTTGCGGAACGAAATTAAAGAAGACACAAGGAAACGGAAGTCTATTCCAAGCTCTTCGAATGGAAGAATGAACACACTTGAAACGTCCGTACTGGATAAAGCAATCTCTGGATTCCACGCAAGCCCCGTCAAAGTTTCAGCAATCTTTCCCACAGAAATAGAAGAGAGAATCCTAAAGTTTCTATCCAGCAACAAAGGAGCAGGAACGGCCAAAGGAACCCTGAGGAAAGCGAACAAGGCAGCACATACCACATTTTCGAATTTCCACATATAGGACGAACTGCTAGGTACCGAAACGGCAAAGGCTGGCCACAAAAAGAGGCACACAGACACAAGGAACAGAATCGAGAGCCCAGAGGTCAACTCCCACATATATGGACAGCCCATTGTAGACCAAGGAGTCAAGAGGAGACAGCGGAGAAAGGAGAGTCTCGACAAGAAATGGTGCTGGGAAGACTGCACAGCCACATGTAACACAATGAGCGTAGACCATAATGTTACACCAGCCACACACACCACCTGGAAATGGATTAAGGCCTTGAATGGAAGACTTGAAACGGTGCAACTTCTAAGAGAAAACGGAAGCAGCTTGCTATTTGCCATCTGGCTTAGCCGATTATTTGGAAGAAGCGTGTGTGACTGGGCAAGGGCAACAAAGGAAACAAGAAACAAGCGGGACTCCATTCAATGCAGAAGCTTCTCAACAGCCAACGACTCCATTGACTCAATGCAAAGACAGCACAACAACTGCGAGTGGATGTTTGCAAACCACACATCGGAGAAGGGGTGATTAGCCAAAATATCCAATGAACTCATATGCCTCCACAGTGAAAAAACAACGATCCCCATAAATCTGGGCAAAAGATGGAAACAGATATTTCTCCCAGGAAGATAGAAAGATGGACAACAGGCTGTATGAAAACATGTTCTTCATCATTAATTCTTTGGCAATGTAAATACGAACGGCAATGAGACAGCAGCTCACTGTGGTCAGAATGGCTATAGGGATGAAGACACGGAACAACAAGTCTCTGAGAGGAGGTGGAGAGAAGGGAAGCCTCCTGCATTGCTGGGGGGAGTGTAATCAGGTGCAGCCACTACCCAAAGTGCTGTGGAATTGCCTTAGAATTTTCAGAATCCATCTACCATGTGATCCAGCTATTCCTCTGTGGCATATATATCCAAAGAACTTGGAAACACTAATGCTCAGAGATCCATGCACCACTGTGTTTACCACAGCCTTACTCCCAATATCCAAGACTTGGAAGCCTACGTGGTGCCCAACAAGTGATGAATGGAGAAGGAAGACGATCTATAGCCACACAATGGCCAATCTTCGGACTGTATAGATGTGGCCATCTTGGGTGACATGTTCATAAACACCCTCAGAATTCTAAGTTGTCCTGACAACCTCCATGCACACAGTGTTTCAGAGCCATCGCATACCAGTCTGACCACTCCCCATTTCCAGGTAGGATAGTTTTCCTTTGTCTGGATTTCTTGTCGGTTTCTAACTTTCTCCTTGAACTTTGAAAGGTCTACTAAATTCCCTTTACACACCAGTCTCTTTCCGTTACGATTATCAAAGATTTTATCTCTTATCTTTTGTGGATATGGTGAAATGGATGGACTTTCCCCAGAGAAAGTCATGGACTCCCTCCCAAGTTGAAGTTGCCCAGGCAATCCCCTGATGCACACTTATCGTGTCATCTCCTAGCAGTCTGACAATTCCACCAGGCAAGTCACATGTTTCCTTCCTTTGTCATTTGGGGAAGTGTACCTGATGCGTTCATAGATTGTAATATTCTCATGGTTCTTTTTCTGGTGCGTATTGCTCAGTTTCCCTCACCATTTCTACTTCTTTATGATCTCTGTGCCCACCAGACCGTGAAATCTGCATTTCCTAAAGCTAGTAATCTGATCCACAACCGTGTTGCTATCCTGTGAAGCTCAGGCCGCCCAAGCAGAACGTGGGCACTTACCTGCTACATCACAGGTCCGCCAATGAATTGGACTTCTGGACCAACCTTTGGCCTGAACTTGGGAGGATGTTGGCCAGCTTCGATCATTCGTGAAAGGAATCAGTAGTAACATGAATGACGGTAACATTTACCTTTGGTTGATGAGTTTAGCACGGAACATATTCTCTTGCTAGTATTCCGCTTCATCTCTTTGCTAAGGTCTACCTTTCTGTAGCATCATTAAGCATTTGGAGGTGATTACTAATCCTTGGAAGTTCATCTTCTCTAACCTCTTTCAGCCTCCAAAGCTTAGGCCATAAATCTGCACCGTTTTTTGGAGATTTGATTTTATGTGAATTGATTGCCGTAACCCAGCATTATAACATCCTATAGCTTTTCACATCTACAATCTCATAGATTAAGACTTCTGTGTAGGTTACATCATCTTCACCTCTGTAAGCCTAATTACAGGCCCTCACCACACACTTGTGCCTAATCAACTCTTTCTCCCTCAGACCCCCGCATCCATTTCCCTTTGGGAACTACCAATCCCATGTCACGTCCTACCTTTTTGTTGCTCCGTTTTTCCTCTTCTCCTTGTACGTGAGATCCTGTGGTATTCAACTTTATCCCTGGGGCTTGCTTCAGTTCCCCTAAGACCCTCAGGAGCCATTCTGGTGGTCGCAAATGGCTGGACTGCATCCATTCCTACAGCTGAGAGCTATACCATCATGTGGCTATAGCCGATCTTCCTTCTCCATTCATCTCTTGATGGTCACCACGGACGCTTCCAAGTCTTGGATATCGGGAGTAAGGCTGTGGTCAACACAGCAGTGCATCGATCTCTGTGCATTAGTGTTTCCATGATGTTTGGATATATATGCCACAGAGGAATAGACGGATCATATGGTAGGTGGATTCTGAAATTTCTGAGGCAATTCCACACCACTTTGCATAGTGGCTGCACCGGTTCACATTCCTACCAGCAGTGCAGGAGGCTTCCTTTCTCTCCACCTCCTCTGTGAAACTTATTGTTTCCCGTCTTCATCCTTACAGCCATTCTGACCATTGTGTGTTGCTATCTCATTGCCGTTCAGCATTTGCATTGACCAGAGACTTAATGATGATGAACATGTTTTCATACAGCCTGTTGGCTATCTTCCTATCTTCCTGGGAGAAATGTCTGTTTCCATCTTTTTCCCAGGTTCTATTGGGCTCGTTGATTTTATTCCTGTGAAGATGTATGAGTTCATTGGATCTTTTGGCTACTCACCCCTTCTCCGATGTGTGGTTTGCAAACAGCCTGTTGCAGTTGTTGTGCTGTGTTTGGAATGAGTCCAATGGAGTCGTTGGCTGGGCAGAAGCTTCTGCATTGGATGGAGTCCCGCTTGTTTTTTGTTTCCTTTGTTGTCTTTGCCCACTGACACATGCTTCTTCCAAATAGGCAGCCAAGACAGATGGCAAAGAGCAAGCTGCCTAGGTTGTCTCCTAGAAGTTGCACGGTTTCAAGTATTCCATTCAAGGCTTTAATCCATTACGAGGTCGTGCGTATGTCTGGTGTAACATCATGATCTACTCTCATTGTGTTACCTGTTGGTGTGCAGTCTTCTCAGCACCGTTTCTTGTGGAGACTCTCCTTTCTCCACTTTCTCCTCTAGGCTCACTGTTCAAAAATGCGCTGTCTGTAGATGTGTGAGTTGACCTCCAGGCTCTCGTTCTGTTGCATGAGTCTGTGTGCCTATTTTGGGGGCCAGGCTGTGCTGTTTCTGTACCTAGGGCTTCGTCCTATATGTTGAAATCAGAAAGTGTGATACTTGCTGCTTTGTTCGTTTTCCTGAGGATTCCTCAGGCTATTCCGGGTCCTTTGTTGCTGGATAGAAACTTTAGGATTCTGTCCTCTATTTCTGTGGGAATGATTGTTGCAACTTTGACTGGGACTGCATGCAATCCAGACACTGCTTTATGCGGTATGGACGTTTGAAGTGTGTTCGTTCTTCCATTGGAAGAGCACGGAATAGTCTTCCGTTCCCTTGTGTCTTCTGTAATATCTTCGCCCAAATCTTTGCAAGTTTTCTGTTTCCCTATCGTTCTGCTGTTTGGCCACGTTTATTACTAGATATCTTTTTCTTCCTACTGGCATGCTTTCTTTTTTGAGGTTCAGTTTTTCTATTCTTTGCAACTTTCAGTTGGTTTTGTTTTGACAGATGTTTATGGCTGTCCTCACATCTGCTGGCCATGCTGCTGCATTTCCTGAGGAAGAATGGCGATGTCTATCATCGCTTCCCATCTGCCTCTACACTACCTCAGATGCCTTCCCCAGTATGGCTGGACGAGCGGTGAGTGGCTCACCCCCAGGATTCCACATCGCCGAACCTGGGCTGCTGAAGCAGAATGTGCAGACTTCACCACGGCCCCACTGGCTGGCCCTTTTCATGTTCCATTGGCAACCTGCAGTTGAGTGGATTGTGACTTGAATATGCTACTTGAGTCCAACTCTGGCCCTGTGTAGATGAGGCCAGCTTGCTTTTCTGACCCACTGTGATGTTGGGTGATTTGTCAGAATCGTGTCTCTGCTGTCTAGTCTAGCTTCGTGGACACAGGGTTTCAGAGCCCGCGGGGAGCAGTCTCATAAGTCACCTTTCTCATTTAGGCCAGGTTTGACCTTTGCTGCTGTTTTTGGCGTCGTGACTTTCTCTGACTTTCAACGTTCAGAGTGTGTCTAATGACTGACGTCTTTCACTGTGGATTAGTCAGCTTTGATTTCTGTTGGCCTCCATATTCCGTGATCCTTTTTTCTTTTCTATAGTCTAATTGTTATGGTCGTGCTGAGATATCTCCATTCGATTTGCTTATCAGTGCGTTCTCCTTCTTTCCAAGTTAGGAGTTTTGTATGTCTTTAATTACCATAGGTTCTGTAGCCCGACGTGTGAGTCATTTCGTGATTGTTGGGTGTGGTCTTGGAATTTCCATCGGTCACTTGTAGGAATCTTTGCTATCCCGGCCCAGGTGACACTTAGCCCTGAGAACACACGGTCGTCTTGGTAGGTTTGAGATTCTCAGATTAGAAACTCCAGATTCAAGGTTTTCCAGACAACCACCTTCACGGACATTATGTTTTTGAGAGAAATTAGAGAAATCTGATGAATTCCTCCCTCCAGGTAAGTGATTTGTCTGTCTCTTTTCTGGATTTGGGAAGTTTCAAACTTGACCCCTGATGATTGAATGCTCCAACAGATTACGTCTGGATACTGGGCTTTTTATTTCTACATGGTTTCCTACTGGTTTGATTTTCATTCTGAAATTTGGCAGGTGTATTTTTATTTAAACATAATGGCAATGTGCTAATTTTCAGCAAACCTCATTCCATATGTTGTCAGAACAAGAAATCAATACTGTTTCCATGGCAAGAGGTGGGGGAGAGAATTTCATTGGAGCCCAACTGAGCACTGTAGCCTGGGAAGGCAGCCTTCACACAGGAACGGAACCCTCTCGAAAAGGGTGCTTTTAAGCACACTTCTACAGCCCTCCAAACCAAAGGACACACCCCAAGCATGACAATCATCCATTCATTTAAGTCTTCACAGAGATGTCTTGGGACACATTAGCATGTACCCAGAGGGACACCGTGACGCCAGAGCTATGCAAAGGGAGACCTCTCTTCAAAGAATGCTAGGGGCCTAGGAAAGAAGGCCTCAATTGTTCTCTTCAATGTCCTTAAGAGATCATTCTTGACTTGGGTTTATGAGTAAGGCAGAAGGAAAATGTAGGTCTGATATGCCCCAAGTCCAGCCTCTTGTTTCAAATCTAGTTGCAAGCTTCGATCAGCACGGCCTCCACATCTACTTGAGTAGATAACAATGTTCTCCTCTCAGTGCTTGCCCCTCTAGTATAACTTCTTCCCAATGATTCCTTTCTTATCCCTTGAATTAGTGCCTCTTTGATCTCTTCAAGTTTCTGTGTACGGTTTCTGTTTGGAAAAGCTGTTTCTGGATATCTCTCACGTGGGTATCCTAGCCAGGGCAATCCTCGTACTCTAAACTTGCTGCCATATTGGGTGACACGTTCACCGAGACGTCATAAACACCCTCAGAATTCTAAGTTGTCCTGAAAACCTCCAGGCACACAGTGTTTCAGAGCCATCTCATATCAGTCTGACGACTCCATCTTTCCAGGTAGGATAGTTTTCCTTGTTCTGGATTTCTTGTCAGTTTCTAACTTTCTCGTGGAACTTGAAAGGTATGCTACATCACCTCTACCCACCGGTTCCTTTCCTTTAAGATTATCC
This sequence comes from Equus asinus, assembly GCF_041296235.1. Taxonomy (NCBI): domain Eukaryota; kingdom Metazoa; phylum Chordata; class Mammalia; order Perissodactyla; family Equidae; genus Equus; species Equus asinus. Next base: position 4,648,238 of record NC_091793.1, on the reverse strand, counting down.
CTTGTTTTATATCTTATCCATTGTGTATATGCCCAATTGGGTGGACTTTTCTCAGAGAAAGTCCTGGGGGCCCTCCCAATTGGAAGTTGCCCAGGCAATCCCCTGATGCACAATGATAGTGTGATCTCCTAGCAGTCTAAAAATTCCACTTGGCAGGTCACAGGTTTTCCTTCCTTCATCATTTGGGGAAGTGTACCTGATGCGTTCATAGATTGTCATATACTCATGGTTCATTTTCTGGTGCATATTGTTAAGGTCTCGTGACAATTTCTCCTTCTTTATGATCTCTGTGCCCACCATACCTTGAAATCTATATTTCCTAATGCTAGTAATCTGATCCGCACCCCTGATGCTAGCTGGTGAAGCCCGGGCCGCCCAAGTGGAACGTAGGAACCTGCCTGCTACATCACAGGGCCGGCCCTGAATTGGAATTTTGGACCAACCTTTGACCTGACCTGTGAAGATGTTGGCCTGCTTCCATCATTCGTGAAGGAATCAGTAGTAACATCATGAACGGTAACGTTTTCTGTTGGTTCATGAGTTTAGCACCGATCATGTTCTCTTGGTAGTATTCCTCTTCATCTCTTTGCAAAGGTCTACCTTTCTGTAGCATCATTGAGCATGTTGAGGTGATTACCAATACTTGGAAGTTCATCTTCTCTAAACTCTTTCTGTCTCCAAGGCTTCTGGTTGTAAATCTGCATCTCTTTTGGGAGTTTTGGTTTTATGTGAATTGATTGCCCTAACCCAACATTATAATGACCTATAGCTTTCAGATCTACTTCCACATAGATTTAGACTTCAGAGTAGGTTACATCATCTTCACCAACGTAAGACTAATTACTGTCCCTAACCACACATCTGTGCCTAATCAACACTTTCTCTCTCTGGCCACTGCCCCACTTTCCCTCTGGGAAATGCCAATCCATTGTCATGTGATACGTGTTTCTTGGTCCGTTCTTGCTCTTCTCCTTGTATGTGAGATCCTGTGGTATTTGACCATTCCCCTGGGGCTTCTTTCAGTTCCCCCAATACCCTCAGGAGCCATTCTGGTGGTCACAAATGGCTTGCCTGACTCCGTTCCTATAGCTGTGTGCTATGCCTTTGTGTGGCTATAGCCCATCTTCCTTCTCCATTCATCCCTTGATGGGCACCAGGCAGGCTTCCAAGTCTTGGATATCGGGAATAAGGCCAGGGTAAATAGAGGTGTGCACCGATCTCTGTGTATGAGTGTTTCCACGTTCTTTGGATAAACACACCACAGAGGAATAGCTGGATCATATGGTTGATGTATTCTGAAATGTCTAAGGCAACTCCTCACCGTTTTGTGTCATGGCTGCACCTGTTTCCACTCCCTCCAGCAGTGCAGGAGGCTTCTCTTCTCTCCACCTCTTCTCCGAATCTTATTTCCTGTCTTCATCCTTATAGCCATTCTGACTGCCGTGAGCTGCCATCTCATTGCCTTTCAGATTTGCACTGACCAGAGACTTAATGATGATGAACATGTTTTCATACAGCCTGTTGGCCATCTTTCTATCTTCCTGGGAGAAATCTCTGTTTCCAGCTTTTGCCCAGATTTTAATGGGGCGTGTTTTTTTTTTTTTTTCTTGTGGAGCCGTATGAGTTTATTGGATCTTTTGGCTATTCACCCCTTCCCCAATGTGTGGTTTGCAAAAATCCTCTCCCAGTTGTTGTGCTGTCTTTGCATTGAATCAATGATTTCCTTGGCTATGCAAAAGCTTTTGTGTTTGATGTAGTCCCATTTGTTTCTTGTTTCCTTTATTGCCCTTTCCCAGACAGATATGCTTCTTCGAAATATGAGGCTAAGAAAAATGACAAAGAGCACCCTACCTACGTTTTCTTCCAGAAGTCTCATGGTTTCCAGTATTACATTCTAGACTTTAATCCATTTCGAGTTGGTGTTTGTGCCTGGTGTAACACCATGGTCTACTCTGCTTGTCTTACATGAGACTCTGCACTCCTCCCAACAGCATTCATTGTAGAGACTTTCCTTTCTCCACTGTCTCCTCTTGGTGCTGTGATCGAAAATGGGCTGTCCATACATGTGTCCCTACACCTCTGGGCTCTTGATTCTGTTCCATGGCTCTGTTTCTCTGTTTTGCATCCCAGCCTGCACTGTTTCCATTTCAATTTCTTCGTCCTATATGTTGAAATCAGAAGGTGTGATACATTGAGCTTTGTTCTTTTTCCTCAGGATTCTTTTGGCTATTCGGGGTCTTTTGTTGCTGGATGTAAACTTTAGGATGCTCGCTTCTATCTCTGTGAGAAATATTGCTGCAACTTTGACTGGCACTGCATGGAATCAAGAGATTTCTCTATGCGGTGTGGACATTTCAAGTGTGTTAATTCTTCCATTTCAAGAGCATGGAATATCCTTCCGCTTCCTTGTGTCTTCTCCCATTTCTTTCTGCAAAGGTTTGCTAGTTTTCTGTTTACAGAGCTTTCACCTGTTGGGGTGAGCTTATTCCTAAGTATCTTATTCTTCTTACTGGCATCCTTTTTCTTTTTTATTGAGGTTCAATTTTCCTATTCTTTGCAACTTTTAATTTGTTTCCTTTTGAAAGAGATTTATCACTGTGCTCACATCTGCTGGAAATGCTCCTGTATTTGCTGAGGAAGAGTGGCTCTGTCTAATGTCGCTTCTCATCGGCCTCTACATTACCTCCCTCGCCTGCCCCAGAATGGCTGTACCAGCGGTGAGGTGGTTTACCCCCAGGATTCTACCCTGCCAACTCCTGGCTGCCAACTCAGAGTGCGTGTACTTCCCCAATTCTTATACTGACCAGCCCCATTCATGTTCCCTCAGCAACCTGCATTTGAGTGGAATGTGACTTAAATAGGCTACTTCAGCCCAACTCTGGCACTGAGTACATGTAGCCAGTTTGTATTTTTGGTCAACTGCGATGTCACAGAATTTGTCATAATTGTGTCTCTGCTCTCCCGGCAAGCTTCATGGACACAGGGTTTCATAGGACGTTTGGAGGAGTCTCATACCCACCCTTTCCAGGTAGCCCAGGTTTTACCTCGCTGCAGTTTTTTGGTTTGTGTCACTTTCTGACTTTCAAAGGTTCAAGCAGAGTCTGTCTTAAGTCTGACACCTTTCGTTCTGGATTATTCAGGTGTTATTTGTGTTTGCCTTCCTTCTTTTGAGCCCGTTTTGTTTTTCCATAGCATAATCATCGTGGTCTTTCTCAGATTTCCCCGTTTGGTATGCTTGTCAGCCAGTTCTCCTTCATCCCAAGGTATCAATTTTCTATTTCTTTAACCACCCTATGTTCTATAGGCTTAGGTGTGAGTGTTTTTCATTGTTGGGTATTGTCTTTGAACTTACATTGGTCACTTGTAGCAATCTTTACCATGCTAGCCTTGGTCAAAATGAGCACTGTGAACACGTGTTCATCTTGGTTGGTCTGACGTTCTGACATCTTAAACTCCAAATTCTAGCTTGTCATGTTAACCTTCTTCATGAACATAATGTACCCGAGACAAATTAGACAGATGTGATGAATTCCGTCCAGGTAAGATACTTTTCTGTCTCATTCCTGGATTTGGGAAGTTTCGATCTTGACCCCCGATCCTTGAATGTTCCAGTAGATTATGTCTAGATACTGGCTTACTGTATTTCTATAAGGTGTGTTATTTGTTTGATTTACAACCTCATGTTTATTTTTCTATAAAGATAATTGTAATGTTCTAATTTTCAGACAACCTCCTTTCACATGATGTCAATACACGTCATCAGTAATCATTCAACTCCAAGAGATTGGGGAGAGTATTTCATTGGAGCCAAACTGAGCACACTAGCCTGGTAGGGAAGCACTCACAAAGCAATGAAGCCCTCTGGAAAAGGGTGATTCTCAGCACACTTCTGGAGCCCTGCAAAACAATGCGACATACCTGGAGCATGACGGGGTTCTAGTCCTTCAAGGGTTCAAAGAGATGTATTGTGACAAATTAGCATGTACCTAGTGGGCCTCCGTAAAGCCAGAGCTATGGAAAGTGAGACTTCTCTTCAATGAGTGCTAGGGGCATAGGAAGGGAAGCATCGATCCTTCTCTACAATGTCCTCAGGAGATCCTTCTTGATTTGGGATTATGATTAAGGCAGAAGGACAACGTAGGTCTGATAAGACCCAAGTCCATCCTCTGGTTTCAAATCAAGTTGCAAGCTTCAATCAGCACGGCCTCCACATCTACTTGAGTGGATAACAATGTTCTCCACTCAGTGCTTGTCTCTCTGTTATTTATTGCTTCTCCACAATGACTTCTTTCTTATCCCTTTAATCAGCGGCAATTCTAACTCTTCAAGTTTCAGTGCTGGTTTCTGTTTTTAAATTCTTTTCTGGGTATCTCTCACTTGAGTATCGTAGCCTAGGACAATCCTCGGACTATAAAGATGAGGCCATCTTGGGTGACATGTTCACTGTGATGTCATAAACACCCTCAAACTTCTCCGTTGTCCCGGTGTCTTCCATGCACACAGTATTTCAGAGCCATCTGATACCAGTCTGATAGTTTTCCATTTCCTGGATTTCTTGTCTGTTTATAACTATCTTGGGACTTTTAAATGTCTACTACATTCTCTCTAGACACTGAATTCTTTACTTTAAGTTTATCCTTGGTTTTATCTGTCACATTTTGTGGATATGGCCAAATATGTAGACTTTCCCCAGAAAAAGTCCACGAGTCCCTCCCAAGTTGAAGTTGCCCAGCCAATCCTCTGATGTTCCATGATCGTGTCATCTTGTGCAGTCCGACAATTCCACCTATGCAAGTCACATCACTTCCTCCATTCTGTATTTGAGAAGTCTACCAGATGCGTCATAGATTGCAATATTTTCATGTCATTTTCCTGGTGCATATGTATAAGGTATGCTCACAATTTCCACTTGTGTATGATCTCTGCCCGCACCATACCATGAAATCTATCTCTCCTGATGTTACTAATCTGATCAGCACCCGTGATGCGAATCCATGAGTCCCAGGCCACAGACTAGGAACGTGGGCTCTTACACACCAGAACACATGACTGGCCCTGAATTTTACTTTTGGACCAATCTTTTGCCTGAACTTGGGAAGAAGCTGGCCTGCTGTGATTATTCGTGAAGGTAGTGAGTAGTAACCTCACAGAAGGTAACATTTTCCCTTGGTTCATGAGTTTAGCATGGAACACGTTGTCTTTGCAGTATTCTTCTTAATTTATTTCCAATGGTCTACCTTTCTGTAGCATCATTAAGCATTTGGAGGAGATTCACAATCCTTGAAAGTTTATCTTCTCTAATCTCTTTCAGCCTCAAAAGCTTTATGCCGTGAATCTGCACAGCTTTTTGGATTTCTTCTTTCCCTCTGGGAACCACCAATCCAAAGTGAAGGCTGCCATCAAAGCTAAAATGCTCCATTTGGCCCCAATGAAATTCTTTCCCCCTGTCTCTTGTCATAGAAGAGTATTGATTATGTGGTTTGCCACCGTATGTGAGGAAGTTGGCTGAATATTAGAATATTACACTTATATTTAACGAAAAATAAACATGCCAGAGCTGAGGATGTAAACCAATCAACTAGCAAACCCTACAGAAATAAAGTAAACCAGTATCTAGACGTAATCTACTGGAACAATGAAGGATCCGAAGTCAAGGTCTAGCCTACCCAAATTCAGAAAAAAAGACATAAAAATATCTTACCTGGAGAGAGGAATTCATCAGATTTGTCTAATTTGTCTCGGAAACATTATGTCCATAAGGTGGTTGCCAGGACAAACTAGAATTTGGCGTTTCTGATCTCAAAATGTCAAACCAACCAAGATGACCTCGTGTTCTCAGTGCTCAGTTGGACCTAGGCTAGGATAGCCAAGTTTCCTTCAAGTGAACGCTGGAAATTCAAAGACAAAACCCAACAATCACGAAAGCACTCACATCGGCCTAGAGAACATATGGTGATTAAAGAAATACAAAATTCCTAACTTGGAATGAAGGAGAACACACTGATGAGCATATCTATGGGAGAGAGCTGTGAAAGACCATGAGGATTGATGTGGATTAAGGCTGCCCCCACTCGAAAGCCCAAGGTTAGCTGGTGAACATGCAGAACTATATGACCCGTTGAATTTCTTTTGGTATGAATTAGAGGTGCCCCAGTGAGAGAAGCCCAGGTCATGCTCACCTACATGCCTATCTATGGGGCCAGTTTCATATCTAGTGTTATATGACCACACAATATCCAGAACCCATCTGAACTGAAATCATTTAATGACTTTTTACATCATCTTTTCTTTTTCCAGGAAAAATAAGTCACGTAACCATGTCTGAGAAAATTAGTCCTTAACCTCAACTCTGGGCAGCAGCAGGAGCTGTGACTACCCATGGGTCCTTTCCCAATGCTGCAGCAGCAGCAGCTCTTCACTGCCCATGGGTCCTGTCCCCATGCTATCCTGTACCATTCTCTAAATAAAAGAGCACCACTGCCAGACCTTGAGGGTCCAAGAAATCTTATTTTCAACTCTTGAGCTTGCCGACCCCACATCATATCTCGTGGCCCATATAGGGAACGTGCTTCATTGGTTTGTGTGCTCGAATTCTGGTAAGTGCCCTTTCCTTCTTTGTGCCTCTCTCTTTTTCGAGGATGGATCTAAATTCACTTCTCCATCAGGAACTGTCTTGAATAGCTGTATGAATTCATGTTTGCTGCCCATGGCTACTCTATGGTGCAAATGTGGCATTCATCTTGAAGAGAATCAGTACCTTAAGCCTAAGAGTGATGTAGAATGAATTAATCCATTCCTTCCTGACCCTATCTCTAATACATAAATTTTACGTGGGAAAGGGTCAGCCATTTAATTCATTAGGATGGTTGGCAATCTCCAAGACTCTCGTGGAAGGTTTCTATCCCTAAAGCTGGATTGGGATACCTCCCATGCACTTGACCATCTGAATGGTGTGAATGTCCCAATCGGGACTTCAGTTCAAGGAAAGTACCAACGTCTAACCTTTGGCTGAGTATTGGAAACCCTTCTTTGGAGAATCACTCCAACACGCAATTGGGTAGAATGACCCCAGCGTGGTGGAAACTTCTTCACTATTTCTCTACATCATGTTCTCTCTTAAACTTCTCCTATTCTCTTGGGGACCACTCACCAGGCACCTATTACTTCCAGGCAGAATACGAAAGATGTTCACCAGGCACCTGTTCCTGCCAGGCATAGCTGGGAAGGTACCCAAGGGATGCAATTCTGGGGGACACCCCCATCACCCCTTGCTATAGGCACCCCACAGTATGAACAACAAGTAGGATGCTTCCCTAGGTTCAGAGGGGATTTTCAAGGTAATGGACTTGTCTCTTTCATCTTTCTTAGAGTTACAATGGCCAATTTCGTCTCCTTTTGAGCTTTGCAACCGGGAAACAAAGAAATCTTTCAAGAGTCAAGTCCTCCAACACTGGGAGCCCCAACTTTGGTTTTCTGGGTCTGATCACCCCAGTGATGCCAAGTAGGGTGCCCCCTGTTGGCGGTTGACTCATTGAGTATTTTAGTCACCTACTGAATTGTGTATGAGGTTAGGAGACCTGTGATTTATTCTGTGAACTGTCATGCTAGGGTAGTGTGCCCCAGCATTGGAACTTTTGTGTGACTTTTATCATGATAACCCTCTGGGAATGGCCATGAGGGTGAGGTCTGGTGTCTTCTTTTAATTTCTTTGTTTTGCTCATCATGTCCTCTGTTGTCACCAAGTCGAGCTTAATTTCAGGCTGGACTTGACCAGAACCTGGACATTCTGTGAAATTAAAAAACTTGAAAATATATTTCAAGGGACTTACCTCTCAAGCCGGCTACTGGGAGCCCCAGCCTCCAGCATGTTCCAGGCCTTTGTAGGCACTGCACCCTTGTCCAGTTCAATGTCAGTCCGACACTGGCTTTACTGCCATGGGGAATGATGTAAGCATCCCAAGAGACTCACCACTTAGAGTCATTCTAACTAATTAGAAACACTTTCAATTGTATGGGTATGCCCCAGAAACTTCATCTGGGAGAAAATTTGTGATGTATCTCTGTGCCTTTATGGTGCAGTTGGACAGGTAGATCAACCTAGAATGTCCTTCATGTTTCAGTCCAGTTTCTGAGAAATCAAGAGCAACCGTCCTTAGAAAATCCTTGCAAGACTGGAAAGACAGCTCTAGAGGCAGTTCAGATTCCACCTACTTCCTTTATGATGAAAAGGATTCTCATTCCCCCTCTGAAGGAACTACTATGTAGCCCATCACTCATTCTTAAGACTGAAAAAAAAAAGGAGGGGAAAGGATAAACGTTCATAAGTGCACCCTTGCAAAAAGTCTACCATCTCGAGGGTCTTCTCCATAAGTAATAGTAAAAACGCTCAAAACAAAGTGTGGATTCATAACTGGTGAGCTTTATATTATTGTACCAGATTCACTGGAGTAGTTTTTAAAACAATGGTTATACAGTCTCTGTCTATGTGTGTCTATGTGTACATTATACGTGTGATATTTTTACCCATGGATGGTATGGCCCAAATTAAGATCTCTGTTTAGTTGGCTTAAAGAAAGTGCTTACATAAATTCTAAATGTAGTAGAAATTAACTCAGTGCCTTTCAAAGTTAACGTGATGTGAATTAACCTTTGGTAAATGAAAGCTTGTTAAAGTTTGTTGGTTTGATTGAAAATTATCTTGTCAGAGTTGTCGGTATTTGCATAGGATGCAGGCATTCAGCCTGGGTTATCTAGTCATATAAGTTCACTTTCTTAAATTTGTCAGTAAAATAATAGCTTTAAATGATGACCAGTTTTGTCTAATTCCTCATGAGGTTATCATAGCTAATCTGAACATGGTTGTTGGAAACAAATGGTTTAAATACATAAAACTCATAAAAGTGAGTACAATAACTTTTATGGTCAGTATACTTGTTGAAACAAAACAGCTTCAAAATTTTTCTGTGTAACAATCTTGACTTTTGCAAAGGTAAGTTAAATGATAAAAAATGAATATGCGGATCATTTTTGGATAGGATGAAACACTGAATCATTATTAATAAACATATCTAAGTTATCTACTTTGGGCTTCTTCTTGAAGAGGCTAAAAGAGTGTGGGTGTATCAAAAAGCATGCCTGTGTTTTATTGTAAAGCTGCATGTTTCTAAAGTTATGAAGTGTTTAGAATGCTGATATAAAAGACAATTCATAATTGCTTACTTTTTAGTGTTTAGTAGATCTGTTAAGTCTTAAAAGTTCTAATTAACTTATGGAATTAAAGCTACAGGAAATTAATAAGGAAAAGAGCTCTGTATTCAGCGAAGTTAAAATGTATGCTTTCAGTAAAAAAGGTATAAAGAATGGAAATATTTTTGTTTGATGGATGAAAAAAGATAAATTTGTCCTAATGTACTAGAAAGGAAAAAAGAAAGAGTTGTTGACACATTCTGAAAACGAAAAAGAAAGTTGTAGAAGGTTTGTGAAGTAGAAATTCTGAAAAGAGGTTTATGCCTACTCAAGTAGACTAAAGTAAGTTCAATTAAGTGCATGAGTTTGAATGTTCAAAATAAGTAGGTGCAGAAATTCAAATTTGGTTTTCTCTAAAAGGATACTTTTTCTTGAACTTTGGATCTGCTCTTGATAAAGAGGTTATAAAAGCTGTTCCTTTGAGTAAGTCTACCTAAGAGAGAAATGTGTTTTGTGAAAATAACGACTGAGGTCACTCTTAAGATTTTTGACTCTTTCTGTCATCACTTTGAATAGATACCTGAGCATTGTTTCACAGTGAGTGTTGTTTCCTATTTGAAGAAGCATTTTAAAAACTTTGGCTATGTTTTGACAAGCTTCTCCCTCAAAAATATTCAAATCCTGAATGAAGTCTTTCTTTTGACCTGGTGGACAGAAGAGAAATTACTCTGAGGATTTTCAGAGGGGCCCTGAGACTTCTCAAAGAAATTTGCTCTCTGTTCCTGTAACGAGGAAAACATTAAACTAATTAGGCTTATTTTTTCTATTAAATTACATGAGAAACATTGTGAAACAAGTGATAGATATTCTTAGGTGGTATTAGATGTGTAAATGTTTTTAATATAGATGTCTTCAAATTATATAGAATTCCTAAGATTCTGATCTGTCCTGGTTATCAGTCATAAGTCCACTTATTATCTGGAAGGGTCATATGTCACAGAAGTATCCAAGTGTCTTTGTCAATTGCCCTTTTAAGTCCTTTGTCCATTTGCAGATAATTGTTGTTTTACTCTGCTGCTTTTTTCTTTTGCAAATATGTTTCATCTTCTGAGATATTCCGGGAAAGGATTCTGACACAGAGGTTCTAAACTACAGGATTCTGATAAACTTTCAGACTGTAAAACTGAGCTGAGTAAGAAACTACAGAATTGGAACAGAAACTAAGCTCCTCGATCTGCTGACAGAAGATTCAGCTCAAGAATTGATTATACAGGACTGTGTGAACTGATGAGGACGATTATAATTTTTTAGGACTTCTGTTTGAAATGTTGAGTTTTGATGTGTTGTTTTGTTTTCTCATAATGAAGGAAATCTTTTTCTCTTTTCTCTTATGCTAACCTTGACTTACAGCAATTTGGTGAAATTATAACTTTATGAGCAAAACTGAAACATTTATGTTTTATTCCCTACCATATCCCTAAGGAATTGTCAAACCCTCTGTTACTGAGTATGGTCATTTCGTGGCAATATTTGCATAAGTTCCAAAAGAATCTGTTCTCCTTATAACAGGACACATTGGTTATATTACCAAGGCTTTGACTGGAATGTCATATTTGAAACATACAGGCTCAGATATGACAAGACAGCATTTCAGGAACAAAGATTGGACTTTCTGGAATACAGCCACTCAGAAACACGGGCCCGGTACCTTGTTTATAGAGATTCTGGCAATCTTACCCGTTAAGTAAGGAAGCTTGCTTATCTGGAAAGTGCAAGAAACCTCCGAATACTTTGGGGGACCTGAAAGAGAACTCCACTCAAATCTGTAAGTACTGCAGCCAAAATCTGATGGCAAATCCTTGACTTGGCTTTTCTGGCCTGTAGAGGCTTTCACAGTTCAATCTATGATTCCTCATAAAAATTTCCAGCAAAGCATACTTTAAAAAGCCTGTACAAAAAATTGCTATTCTTGTAGCTGTTATGTAAATAATTGGAGCAAGTTGTATTGAAACTACACTGGACTTGCAAACTTGTTAATCCTGATTTGGCTATCTTTTGAAAAATGAGGGTGATTTAAGAGAGAAAAAATTATGTTTCTGTAGAAGCTATAGTAGGCATTCATGTATATTAGATTCTAGCTCTTTTCATCCACAAGGTTCATCTATTACTAATCGTAATGTCTCCTTGTGCTCATCTATGTCTCACACCTGCGAGTTCCCTGGCCACAATCAAACATTTTCCTTTAAAACTACTCCCCAAATACTAACTAGATTTGTCTTGTCACAGGTGGATCCGAAACAACAAGTTCCAAAGGGAAAGTCCCCAACTTATGGATACACACAGGATGGACCATATGAAATTTGGGATGAATGTATTTGGTTCACTCCTACTAGTGGTCAACTCAGTAAAAGGTCACTCTCTGTTTGGAACAAACCAATCACACTTGTGATACATGGCCTAGTAACAGCCGACCTATGGGAAAAATTCGCTGTTATATGTGTTCTCATATCATAGTCTTAAAAAAGTACTGATTGGTTTGGGACTGACTGGGATAGACAGCCCAGCACGCTTTGGTTAGTCTCTAATGGTGCTCAGTGGCAATGCGGCTCCAATTTATGGCCTTTGCTGCCACCTAAGTGGATTGCACGATGCACACTAGGCTTTAGCTGGATGCAGGGTAGAACTTCATTTACTACATCTCCTCCTGCTATCCTACCCAACCTGCAGCAGCGCTGAACCAGATCTGTTTTCCACTGGTATGACCATCTTTCCGCAATTTTCCTTCCCTAATTAGGAATCGAAAGTGTCGTCTTGCACATGGAAGTCCTAAACAAATTTATTATGAAGGCATTAAATGATGCACAACATAGCATTTCGCTGCTCAATTTAGAAGTATCCCAAGTGTGTAAGGCAGTCCTCCAAATCCAAATGGCACTGGATGTCTTGACAGCAACACAAGGGGGCACCTATGCCATTATAAAAACTGAATGTTGTGTCTATATTCCTGACTACCGTCAAAATATTTCTGGCTTCCTATCCCAACCACCAAATTAAATCCATGTCTTATCAACCCTAACTCTAAACGATTGGTTGAACTCCAAGTCAGGACCAGGTTTCTGCACTACTTCCATACGTTATACATTGGGTTAAACATACTGCTTGTATTTCTTATTATAGTTTGTTGTCTGTTTCATTGTCTGTCTTCCGCATGTGAAAAAAGTTTCACCTCCTGGACCACCTCTCGTCAAATGATTCTCCCGTCTCCAGAGGCTCTGTATACCTTGTCAGCCTTGAACTCCACAGGTGAAGGCTTCCAGTCCACTGAACTTCCTACCTGTACCTATGACCCCATTTAAGGACAGCTCTGAACCCTTGTACAGCCATAAGTGGTTACAGAAGACTGACCATCGTCCATATCCCCAAACCTCTCCAGTCCAAATGGGTTCAGGAGGTGTTTATGATATGGATTAAGGCTGCCCCAGCTAGGGAAGCCCAAAGTGATCTGGCCTACATGCCAAACTATATGAGCAGGTAGAATAGGGCTGACTCAGGGTGAGAAGCTCAGCTCATCCTCACCTACATGCTGATCTACAGGGCCAGATCCGTATCTAAAGTTAAATGACTGCACAATAACCAGACCCCGTCTGCACTGAAATCATTTAAAGACATTTTACCACATCATTTCTTTTTCCAGTAAAAATAAATCATGTACCCATGACTTATAAAACTAGCCCTACCCCTCAACTCAGGGCAGCAGCAGGAGCTTTGAGTGCTCATGGGTCCCATCCCCAAGAAGCAGCAGCAACTCTTCACTACACATGGGTCTTGTCCCCATGCTATCCCATACTATTCTCTAAATAAAAGAGCACCAGTGCCAGACATTCAATGTCCGAGAAATCTTTCATTCGAGTCTTCAGCTCGCTGAGCCTATATCAACAATTATAACATGGAAAACAAAAAACCGTCCCAGAAAATGGAAGGCACACAGAAATAACACCTGAATAATCCACAATGAAAGATGTCCGTTTTAGACATTCCCTGAAGGTTCGAAAGACAGAGAAAGTCACAAACCCAAAAACTGTAGCAAATGTCAAACCTAGGCTAACTGGTAAGGGTGAGTTATGAGACTGTTAAAATCTGGCTCTGAAAACCTGTGTCGATGAAGTTTGCCGTGATAGCAGAGACACAATTCTGAGAAATCCTCTGACATCACAGTGGAGAAGAAAAACAAACTGGCTTCGTCTACACAGTGCAAGGTTTGTCCAAAATAGCATATTCAACTCACATTCCACATCAAATGCAGGTTTCCAATGGAACATGAAAGGTGCTGGCCAGTGGTGCAGTGGTGAAGTCCACAAATTCTGGGTCGGCTCCCAGGGCAGACCATGCAGAATCCTGGAGGTCAATCTCCTCACCGATGGTCCAGATATCTGGGACAGGCGTCCAAGGTAGTGTACAGGCAGATGGGAAGCAACGTCAGACAGCGTTATTCTTGCCCAGCTAATACAGCAGCATCACCACCAGATGTGAGCACAGCCATAAACATCTGCCAAAACAAAAGCAATGAAAAGTTTCAAAGAATAGAAAAACTGAACCCCTGGAAAAAAAACATGCAAGTAAGAAGAATAAGATTTCTAGGAATAAGCTTAGACAAAAAGGTGCAAGCTATGGAAACCAAAAACTAGCAAAGCTTTAGGGAGAGAAATTCCAGAAAACACAAAGAAACAGAAGGGTATTCTGTACTCTAGGAATGTAAGATCTGAAACACCTGAAACGTCCGCAATGGATAAAGCAATCTCTGGGTTGAAGGCAATCCCAGTCAAATTTGCAGCAATCTTTCCCACTGAAATAGAAGAGAAAATCCTAAAGTCTCTATCCAGCAACAAGGGACCCTGAATACCCAAAGGATTTCTGAGGAGAACGAACAAAGCAGGACGTATCACACTTTGATTTCAACATGTAGGACGAAGCGCTTGGCACCGAACCAGCACAGCCTGGTCCCCAAAACAGGCACAAACCCCAATGGAACAGAATGAAGAACACAAGGGTCAACTCACACATATATGGACAGCGCATTTGCAATGAGGAAGGCAAGAGGAGACAGTGGAGAAAGGAGAGTCTCTAAAATAAATGATGCTGGGAAGACTGCACAGCCACATGTAACACAAATATGAGTAGATCATGATGTTACACCAGGCACACACACCAACTCGAAATGGATTAAAGCCTTCAATGGAAGTCTTGAAACAGTGAAACTTCTAGGAGAAAACACAGGCAGCTTGCTCTTTGCCATCTGGGGTAGCCGCCTATTTGGAAGAAGCATGTGTGACTGGGCAAGGGCAACAAAGAAAAGAAGAAAGAAGCAGGACTCCATCCAACGTAGAAGCTTCTGTGCAGCCGGGGAAACCATCCACTCAATGCAAAGACAGCACAACAACAGGGAGAGGATGTTTCAAACCACACATCTGAGAAGGGCTGAATAGCCAAAAGACACAATGACCACACACGTCTCCACAAGAGAAAAAACAACAAGTCCTTTAAAACCTGGGCAGAAGATGGAAACAGAGATTTACCCCAAGAAGACAGAAAGGTGGCCAACAGCTGTATGAGCACATTTTCAACACCATTAAGTATAAGGCCAACGCAAATCCTCACGGCAATGAGATGACAGCTTCCTGTGTTCTGAATGGCTATAATTAACAAAACAGGAAACAACAAGTGTCAGAGAGAAGGTGGAGAGAAGGGAAGAGTCCTTCACCTCTGGTGGGAATGCAAACCGGTGAGGGCACTAGGCATAGCCATGTGAAATTGCCTCAGAAATTTCCAAATCCATCTACCATATGATCCAGCTATTCCTCTCCAGCGTGTTTATCCAAAGAACTGCGAAACACTAATGCACACAGATCCGTGCCCTGCTGTGTTCACCTCAGTCTTACTCCCGATATCCAAGACTTGGAAGCCGCCCTGGTGCCCATCAAAGGACCAATGGAGAAGGAAGTTGGGCTATATCCACACAAAGGCAAAACACTCAGCTGTAAGAAAGAGTGCAGTCCAGCGATTTGTGACTGCAGAAACACTCCTGAGGGTGGGAGGGGTACTGAAACAAGCCCAAGGGAGAAATCAAATACCATCGCATCTCACTTACAAGCAGAAGATTAAAATAAGGACCAACAAACAGGTAGAACGTGATATGGGATTGGTGGTCCCCAGAGGGAACGGGTGGCAGTGGACGGTGGGAGAAAGAGTTGATTAGGCACAAGTGTGGGGTGTGGGCCTGTAATTAGGCTTACTGTGGGGAAGAAGATGTAGCATACACAGAAGTCTAAATCTATGAGGATGTAAATCTGAAAGCTATAGGATTCTCTAATGCTAGGTTATGGAAATCAATTCACCTAAAATCAAAACTCCATAAAGGCAAGCAGGTTTAAGGGATAAAGTTTGCAGGCTGAAAGAGTTTAGAGATTATGAACTTCACAGGATTGACAATCACCTCGAAATGCTTAATGATGCAACATAAAGGTAAACCATTGCAAAGAGATGAAGAGGAACACTACCAACAGAACATGACCCGTGCTAAACCCCTAAGCCAACTGAAAATGTTGCTGTCCACGATGTTACTGGTAATTACCTTTTTGAATAATCAATGCAGACCAAAATCTTCCCAAGTTCAAGCCAAATGTTGGTCCAAAAGTCCAATTCAGGGCCAGCCCTCTGGTGTAGTGGGTAAGTGTCCATGTTCCACTTGGGCGGCCTGGGACTGGCAGGCTGGCATCGCAGGTGCAGATCCGATTAGGAGCATTAGGAAATATAAATTTCAAGGTATGGTGCCGACTGAGATCATGAAGAAGTAGAAATTGTGAGAATACCTTATGAATACACACCAGGAAACGAACCATGAGAATATTACAATCTATGAAGACATCAGGTACACTTCCCCAAATGATGAAGGAAAGAAAACATCTGACCTGCCAAGGTGGAAACACCAGTCTGCTATGAGTTAACATGATCATTGCTCATCAGAGGATTGCTTGGGTAACTTCAGCTTTGCAGGGACTCCAGGACTTTCTGTGGGGAAAGTCCACACATTTGGCCACATCCACAGAAGATAAGAGATAAATCCCAGGACTATCTTAAAGGAAAGAAACCACTGTCTAGAAGGAATGTAGTAGAACTTTCAAGGTTCGAGGATAAAGTTAGAAACCGACAAGAAGTCCAGAAAAAGGAAAACTATCGCACCTGGAAAGGGGGAGTCTTCAGACTGGTATGAGATGGCTCTGAAACACTGTGTGCATGGAGGTTTTCAGGACAACTTAGAATTCTGAGCGTGTTTATGACATCACGGTGACTATGTCACCAAAGTTGGCCATAGGTTTCCAGCTCTAGGATTGGCCTGGGCTAGGATATTCAAGTGAGAGGTACACAGAAACAGCTTTTCCAAACACAAACTGGGCACAGAAACTTGAAGACATCAAAGAGACGCTAATTCAAGGGATGAGAAAGGAATCATTGGGAAGAAGAGACAATAGAGGGTCAAGTACTCAGAGGACAACATTGTCATCTACGGAAGTCTGGGGAGGCCATGCTGATTCAAGCTGGAAATGTGTTCTGAAAAACGAGGCCGGACCCGGGGCTTATCAGACCTACGTTGTCCTTCTGCCTTACCCATAATACAAAGTCAAGAATGATCAATTGAGGACATTGAAGAGAAGAATCGAGGCCTCCTTTCCTAGGCCCCTAGCATTCTTGAAGAGAATTCTCACTTTCCACAGCTCTCAAGTCACGGGGGCCCACTGGGTAATGCCAATATGTCACAAGAGAGCTCATTGATGCCTTGAAGGAATGGACCCCTGACATGCTTGGGTATGTCTCTTGGTTTGGAAGGGCTCTAGAAGTGTGCTGAAAAGTACCATTTTGCAGAGGCCTTCCATCCTTTGTGAAGGCTGGCCTCCCAGTTTACAGGGCTCAGTGGGATCAGTGAGATTCTCTCCCCATATCTCTTACCGTAGAAGGAGTATTGATTATGTGTTTCGAAACCACACATAGAAAGGATGGCAGAAAATTAGAACATTACCATTATACTTAAAGAAAAATAAACATGCCACAGCTGAGGATGTAAATCAAACAAATAACAAACCCTGTGGAAATAAAGTAAGCCAGTATCTAGATGTAATCTAGTGGAAAGTTCAAGGATCAGTGGTCAAGCTCGAAACTTCCCAAGTCCAGAAAAGGGACAGAAGGTCTCTCACCTGCAAAGAGGAATTCATCAGATTCATCTAATTTGTGTTGGAACCATGGGCCCATGAAAGTGGTTGCCACGATAACCTCGAACATGGAGTTTATCATCTCACAATGTCAAACGAACCAAGATGACCACGTGTAGTCAGTGCTCAGTTGGATCTAGGCTAGGATAGCAGAGATTCCCTCAAGTGAACAATGAAAATTCCAGGACAACACCCAACAATCACGAAATGACTCACACCTTGGCCTACAGAACATATGGTGATTAAAGAAATACAAAATTCCTAAAATGGAGTGAAGGAGAACGCAGTGATAAGCATGTCAAAGGACAAGCTCATAAAGAACATGACGATTAGACCATGGAAAAGCAAACAGGGTCCCATAAAATGGAAGGCCAACAGAAATCACACCTCAATAATCCACAGTGAAAGATGTCAGTCTTTAGACAGACTCTGCTTGAAAGATTGAAAGTCCGGGAAAGTCACAACCCCAAAAACTGCAGGGAAGGTCTAACCTGGCATAACTGGGAAGGGTGAGTTATGAGACTGCTCCACGCGTGCTCTGAAACCCTGTGTCCACCAAGCTAGACTGGACAGAGGAGACACGATTCTGAAAAATCCTCCAACATCACAGTGGGCCAGAGAAAAAACCTGGCCTCATCTACACAGGGCAAGAGTTGGGTTCAAGTAGCATATTCAGGTCACATTCCCCTCATCCGCAGGTTGCCAATGCAGCACAAAAGGGTCCAGCCAGTGGGCCAGCGGTGAAGTCCACGTGTTCTGGGTCAGCAGGCCAGGGTCGGCCGCGTGGAATCCTGGGAGTGAGCCTCCTCAACGCTCGTCCAGCCATTCTGGGACAGGCGTGCTAGCTAGTGTAGAGGCAGAGGGGAAGCTATGTTAAACAGCGCCACTCTTCCTCAGCAAAGAGAACAGCACGGCCAGCAGATTTGAGCACAGCCATAAACATCTGCCAAACAAAACCAATTAAAAGTTGCAAAGAATAGAAAAGCTGAACCTCAAAAAAAACCCATGCCAGTGAGAAGAAAATGACACCTGCGAATAACCTTGGACAAACAGGAGAAAGCGATGGGAACCACAAACTAGCAAAGTTTTGGGGAAAGAAATTCCACAAGACACAAGGAAACGCAAGGCTATTCCGTGCCCTTCCAATGGAAAAACGGACAGACTTGAAACGTCCATACGGCATAAAGCTCAAATAAAAATGGGAAGCAATTGGATATATTGGACTATATGAGGAAGCCATTTGGTATACACCTAATTCGGCCTGATTTTGTTTTTTCCAAAAGGGCCTGACTATGGCTATTTAGCATGCATTGCATATCTGCTTAGACATTTCCTATGGCCCTTGAGATAAAGGTGAAACTTCCCCCCACATTAGCATTTCTTTAGGGATAAGCATTTCTCCCTAGGCTCGGAACTGATTGCTGCACTCACCCTTGACCACCCAGCTCACCTGTGACCAGTCAGCTGGAGACAACAGACTGCCACCCTACTGTGTTCACTGAGACAGAAGACCTACCTGCTATTTCCATCAATCGCTGTGCCAACAGAGCAGTCTCGCGACTATTGTAAATGGGACATTTCAATCCTATGTGAAACATCCTCTATGAGGGGAATACAACCAGTCTGTGCACCCCCACTTCTCTGATGCTCTTTCTTCCTTTGGGTAGAAAGGCCCTGGGTTATAATCCTCAGATTGAAGCTCAGAATAAACTCCCCCAAATTTTCATTTACAGATTGGTTACGGATTATTTTGTCGACAAAGCAATGTCTGGATTCCATGCAGTCCCAGTCAAAGTTGCAGCAATCTTTCCCACAGAAATAGAAGAGAGAATCCTAAAGTTTCTATCCAGCAACAAAGGACACTGAATAGCAAAAGGAATCCTGGGGAAAACGAACAAAGCAGCAATTATCACACTTTCTTACTGCCACATATAGGACGAAGAGCTAGGTACCAAAACAGCACAGCCTGGCCTGCAAAGGATGCACACAGATGCATGGAAGAGAATCGAGAGCCCAGAAATCAACTCACAAACCTATGGACAGCCCATTTTCGACCAGGGAGCCAAGAGGAGAAAGCAGAGAAAAGAGACTCTAGACAGGAAATGGTGCTGGAAAGACTGCACAGCCAGATGTAACACAATGAGAGTAGACCGTGATATTACATCAGGCACACACACCACCTCGAAATGGATTAAAGCCTTGAATGGAGGACTTGAAACCGTGACACTTCGAGGAGAAAACGCAGGCAGCTTGGTCTTTGCCATCTGGCTTGGCCGCCTATTTGGAAGAAGCATGTGTGACTGGGCAAGGGCAACAAAGGAAACAAGAAACAAGCGGGACTCCATCCAACGCAGAAGCTTCTGCCCAGCCAATGACACCATCGACTCAGTGCAAAGACGTCACAAGAACTGCGACAGCAGGTTTGCAAACCACACATCGGAGAAGGGGTGAATAGCCAAATGATCCAATGAAGTCATACGTCTCCACAGGAGAAAAATCAACGAGTCAAATAAATCCTGGGCAAAAGATGGAAACAGACAGCACTCCCAGGAAGATAGAAAGATGGACAACAGGCTGTATGAAAAGATGCTCATCATCATTAAGTCTCTGCTCAATGCAAATATGAACGGCACTGAGATAGCAGCTCACAGTGGTCAGAATGGCTATAAGGATGAAGACAGGAACCAACAAGTTTCAGAGAGGAGGTGGAGAGAAGGCAAGCCTCCTGCACTGCTGGTGGGAGTGTAAACCGGTGCAGCCACTACACGAAGTGGTGTGGAATTGCCTCAGAATTTGCATAATCCATCTACCACATGATCCAGGTACTCCTCTGTGGCATATATATCCAAAGAACTTGCAAACGCTAATGCACAGAGATCCGTGCACCGCTGTGCTCACCACAGCCTTACTCCCGATATCGAAGACAGGGAAGCCTCCCTGGTGCCCATCAAGGGACAAGAAAGATGGGCTATAGCCACACAACGGCATAGCACTCAGCTGCAGGAACAGATGCCTTCCAGCCATTTGTGACCAACAGAATGGCTCCTGAGGGTTTTAGGGGCATGGAAACAAGCCCCAGAGGGAAGGTCAAATACCATAGGGTCTCACTTACAAGGAGAAGAGGAAAAAAAGGACCAAGAAACAGGTAGCACGTGACATGGGATTTCTGGTTCCCAGAGGGAAAGGTGGCGGGGCCCAGAGGGAGAAATACTTGATTTGACACAAGTGTGTGGTGAGGGCCTGTGATTAGGCTTACGGTGGTGAAGATGATGTAACGTACACAGAAGTCTAAATCTATGAGGATGTAGATCTGAAAGGTATAGGATGTTATAATGCTGGGTTATGGCAAACAATTCACGTAAAATCAAAACTCCCAAAAGACGTTAAGGTTCACGGCTTAAAGCTTTGGAGTCTGTAAGAAATTAGAGAAGATGAACTTCGAAGGATTGGTAATCACCTCAAAATGCTTAATGACGCTACAGAAAGGTAGACCATTGCAAGGAGACGAAGAGGAACACTACCAAGAGAACGTGTTCCATGCTAAACTCATGAACCAGCGGAAAATGCTACCGTCCATGATGTTACTAACTGCCTTCACGAATGATCGAAGCAGGCCAACATCTTCCCAAGATCAGGCCA
Source organism: Equus asinus (assembly GCF_041296235.1). NCBI lineage: Eukaryota > Metazoa > Chordata > Mammalia > Perissodactyla > Equidae > Equus > Equus asinus. Next base: position 4,627,152 of record NC_091793.1, on the reverse strand, counting down.
AATGTTTGTCCAAAAGCCTAATTCAGGGTCGGCCCTGTGGTGTAGCAGGTAAGTGCCCAAGTTCTGATTGGGCGGCCCGGGCTTCACCTGCTATCATCAGGGTTGCAGATCAGATTACTAGCATTAGGAAATACAGATTTCACAGTATGGTGGGCACAGAGATCATAAAGAAGTAGAAATTCTGAGGAGACATTTTAAATACACACCAGAAAATGGACGCTGAGAATATTACAACCTATGAATGCATAAGGTACAATTTCCCAAATGATGAAGGAAGGAAAACATGTGACCTGCCCAGGTGGAATTGTCAGACTCCTAGGAGATGACACGCTGATTGCACATCAGAGAATTGCCTGGGTAAATTCAACTTGGGAGGAGGTCCAGGAATTTCTCTGGGGAAGGTCCATCCGTTAAACCACATCCACAAAAGATAAGGGAGAAAACCGGGGATACACTTCATGGAAAGAAACCCGTGTCTAGAGGGAATGTTGTAGACCTTTCAAAGTTCGAGGAGAATGTTAGAAACCGACAAGAAATCCAGAACTGGGAACACTATCCTACTTGGAAAACAGGAGTAGTCAGACTGGTATGAGATGGCTCTGAAACACTGAGTGCATGGAGGTTCTCAGTACAAATTAGAATTCTGAGGGTGTTTATGATATCACGGTGAACATGTCACCCAAGATGGCCACATGTTTACAGTCCAAGGATTGGCCTAGGCTAGGAGACTCAAGTGAGAGATACCCAGAAACAGCTTTTCCAAACAGAAACCGGGCACAGAAACTTGAAGAGACCAATGAGACGCTGATCCAAGGCATGAGAAAGGAATCATTGTGATGATACCTCATGCTTTCTTCGTTTTCTTCCATTCCAAGAGCACTGAATTCCCTTTCGTTTCCTTGTGTCCTCTGGAATTTCTTTCCCAAAGGTTTGCTATTTCTCGGTTTACATAGCTTTCACCTGTTTTGTGCAGGTTATTCCTAGATTACTTGTTTTTCTTTCTAGCATGCTTGTTTTTTTTTGAGGTTCAGTTTTTCTATCATTTGCAACTTTTAATTGGTTTTGTTTAGGCAGATGTTTACTGCCGTGCTCATATCTGCTGGCAACGCTGCCGTATTTGCTGAGGAAGACTGGCCCTGTCTAACGTCACTTCCCATCTGCCTCTACACTACCTCGGACGCCTGCCCCAGAAAGGCTGCATGAGCGGTGAGGAGGCTCACCCCCAGAATTCCACGCGGCCAACCACACGCTGCTGACACAGAACACGCGGACGTCACCTATGCAACACTGGCCGGCCCCTTTCGTGTTCCATTGGCAACCTGCAGTTGAGTGGAATGGGACTTGAATATGCTACTTGAGCCCAAATCTGGTCCAGTGTAGACGAGGCCAGGTTGTTTTTCCTGTCCACTTGGATTTGTCAGAATTGGGTCTCTGCTGTCCCAGCAAGCATCATGGACACAGGGTTTCAGAGCCAGCTTGGAGGAGTCTGAGAACTCACCCTTCCCAGTTAGCCCAGGTTTGAGATTCACCGCAAATTTTGGGGTTGTGACTTTCTCGGACTTTCAAACGTTCAAGCAGACTCTTTGTAAACACTGTCTTCATTCACTGTGGATTATTCAGGTGTGATTTCTGTTTGCCTTCCATTTTCTGGGAGCTTGTTTTCTTTCCTTAGTCTAATCGTAGTGGTCTTTCTGATCTCTCTCCCTTCGATATACTTATCAGTGGGTTCTCCTTCATTCTAGGTTAGGAATTCTGTATTTTTTTAATCACCATATGTTCTGTAGGCCGACGTGTGGGTGCTTTGGTGATTGTTGGATGTTGTCTTCGAATTTCCATCTGTCAGTTGAAGGAATCTTTGCTATCCTAGCTTACGTCCAACTGAGAACTGAGGACACGTGTCCATCTTGCTTCATTTGACATTGTGAGATGAGAAACTCCAGGTTAGACGTTGTCCTGGCAACCACCTTCACGGACACAATGGTTCTGAGACAAATTCGATGAGTCTGATGAATTCCTCTCTCCAGGTGAGAAATCCTTCCGTCTCTTTCCCTGGATTTGGGAAGTTTCGACGTTCAGCCCTGAACCTTGAACGCTCCCCTAGATTACATCTAGATACTGGCTTACTTTATTTCTACAGAGTCTGTTACTGTTTGATTGACATCCTCAGCTCTGGCATGTGTATTTTTCTTTAAATATCATGGTAATGTTCTAGTTTTCAGTCAACCTCCTACCATGTGGTTTCAAAACACAGAATCAGTACTCCTTCTACGGCAAGAGATGGGGGAGTTAATTTCATTGGAGCCCAACTGAGCAGTGTAGCCTGGGAGGGCAGCCTTCACACAGGAATGAAGCCCTCTCGAAAAGGGTGCTTTTCAGCACACTTCTAGAGCCCTTCCAAACCAAGCTACATACCCCAAGCATGACAGGCGTCCATGCCTTCAAGGATTCAAAGAGATCTCTTGGGAAACATTAGCATGTAGGCAGTGGGCCCCCATGAGGCCAGAGCTATGCAAAGGTAGAGTCCTCTTCAAAGGATGTTAGGGGCCTACGAAAGGAGTCCTCGATTCTTCTCTTCAACGTCCCCAAGAGATCATTCTGTACTTTGGATTATGAGTAAGGCAGAAGGACAATGTAGGTCTGATAAGCCCCAAGTCTGGCCTCTTGTTTCAAATCAAGTTCCAAGATTGAATCTGCACGACCTCACCATCTACTTGAGTAGGTGACAATGTTCTCCTCTCTGTGCTTGTCCATCTATTATCGCTTGTTCCCAATGATTCCTTTCTTCTCCCTTGAATCAGAGTCTGTTTGATCCTTTCAAGTTTTTGTTTGGAAAAGCTGTTTCTGGGTATCTCTCACTTGAGTGTCCTAGACTAGGCCAATCCTCGGACTGTAAACATGCGGCCATCTTGGGTGACATGTTCACCGTGATGTCATAAACACCCTCAGATTCTAAGTTGTCCTGACAACCTCAATGCACACAGTGTTTCAGAGCCGTCTCATCCCAATCTGACTAGTCCCCCTTTCCAGGTAGGATAGTTTTCCTTGCTCTGGATTTCTTGTCGGTTTCTAACTTTCTCCAAGGACTTGAAGGGTCTACTAAGTTCCCTCTAGACACCGGTTTCTTTCCTTTAAGCTTATCCCGGGTTTTATCTCTTATCTTTTGTGGATATGGCCAAATGGGTGGACTTTCCCCAGAGAACGTCCGGGAGGCCCTCTCATGTTGAAGTTGCCCAGGCATTCCCCTGATGCACACTGATCGTGTGATCTCCTAGCAGTCTGACAATTCCTCCTTGGCAGGTCACATGTTTCCTTCCTTCATCATTTGGGGAAGTGTTCCTTATGCGTTCATAGATTGTAATATTCTCCTGGATCTTTTTCTGGTGCGTACTGATAAGGTCTCCTCACCATTTCTACTTCTTCATGATCTCTGTGACCACCAGACCTTGAAATCTGTATTTCCTAATGCTAGTAATCTGATCCCCAAGCGTGATGCTAGCCGGTGAAGCCTGGGCCCCCCAAGCGGATGTGGGCACTTACCTGCTACACCACAGCCCGGCCCCAAGTTGGGCTTTTGGACCAACCTTTGGCCTGAATTTGGGAAGATGTTGGCCTGCTTTGATCATTCGTGAAGGGAAGCGGTAGTAACATTAGTGTCGGTAACATTTGCCGTTGATTCATGATTTGGCTCGGACCATGTTCTCTTGGTAGTATTCCTCTTCATCTCTTTGCAAAGGTCTACCTTTCTGTATCATCATTAAGCATTTGGAGGCGATTGCTAATCCTTGGATGTTCATCTTCTCTAATCTCTTTCAGCCTCCAAAGCTTTAGGCCGTAAATCTGCACCCCTTTTTTGAGTTTTGATTTTATGTGAATTGATTTCCGTAACCCTGCATTCTAACATCCTATAGCTTTCAAATCTACATCCTCATAGATTCAGACTTCTGTGTAGGCTACATCATCTTCACCAGCGTAAGCCTAATTACAGGCCCACACCACACACTTGTGCCTAATCGACTCTTTGTCCCTCCATCCCCCGCCCCCCTTTCCCTCTGAGAACTGCCAATCCTATGTCACGTGCTACCTGTTTCTTGGTCCATTTTTCCTCTTCTCCTTGCACGTGAGATCCTGTGGTATTTGACCTTACCCCAGGGCTTCTTTCAGTTCCCCTGATACCCTCAGGAGCCATTCAGGTGGTCACAAATGGCTGCACTGCATCTGTTCCTACAGCTGAGTGCTATGCCATTGTGTGGCTATAGCCCATCTTCCTTCTCCATTCGTCCCTTGATGGGCATCAGGGAGGCTTCCAAATGTTGCATATTGGGAGTAAGGCTGTGGGGAATACAGCGATGCACGGATCTCTGTGCATTAGTGTTTCCAAGATCTTTGGATATATACGCCACAGAGGAATACGTGGATCATGTGGTAGATGGATTCTGAAAATTCTGAGGCAATTCCACACTAGTGTGCGTAGTGGCTGCACAGGTTTACACTCCCACCAGCAGGGCAGGAGGCTTCCCTTCTCTCCACCTCCTCTCTGAAACTTGTTGGTTCCTCTCTTCATCCTTATAGCCATTCTGACCACTGTAAGCTGCTATCTCAGTGCCGTTTGTATTTGCATTGAGCAGAGACTTAATGTTGATGAGCATGTTTTCATACAGCCTGTTGGCCATCTTTCTATCTTCCTGGGAGAGCTGTCTGTTTCCATCTTTTGCCCTGGTTTTATTGGGCTCGCTGTTTCTTTTCCTGTGAAGACGTATGAGTTCATTGGATCTTATGGCTGTTCACCCCTTCTCCGTTGTGTGGTTTGCAAACATCTGCTGTCAGTTGTTGCACAGTCTTGGCAGTCAGTCAATGGTGTCGTTGGCTGGGCAGAAGCTTCTGCGTTGGATGGAGTCCCGCTTGTTTCTTGTTTCCTTTGTTTCCCTTGCCCGGACACACATGCTTCTTCCAAACAGGTGGCTAAGCCAGATGGCAAAGAGCAAGCTGCCTGCGTTTTCTCCTAGAAGCTGCACGTTTTCAAGTCTTCTGTTCAAGGCTTTAATCCATTTCGAGGTGGTGTGTGTCCCTGGTGTAACATCACGGTCTAATCTCACTGTGTTCCATGTGGCTGTGCTGTCTTCCCAGCACCATTTCTTGTCGAGACTCTCCTTTCTCTGCTGTCTCCTCTTGGCTCCCTGGTCGAAAATGGGCTGTCCATATGTGTGTCAGTTGACCTCTGGGCTCTCGATTCTGTTCCATGGGTCTGTGTGCCTCTTTTGGGCGCCAGGCTGTGCTGTTTCCGTGCCTAGCACTTCGTCCTATATCTGGAAATCAGAAAGTGTGATGCCTGCTGCTTTGTCCGTTTTCCTCAGTATTCCTTTGGCTATTCAGTGTCTTTTGTTGCGGGATAGAAACTCTAGGATTCTCTCTTCCATTTCTGTGGGAAATAGTGCTGCGACTTTGACTGGGACTGCATGGAATCCAGAGATGGCTTTATGTGGTATGGACGCTTCAAGTGTGTTAGTTCTTCCATTCGAAGAACACGGAATAGCCTTCCATCTCCTTGTGTCTTCTGGAGTTTCTTCCCCAGAATCTCTGCTGGATTTCAGTTTCCATAGCTTTCTCCTGTTTGGCCAAGGTTATTGCTAGATATCTTTTACTTCTTAGTGTCATGCTTTCTTTTTTGAGGTTCAATTTTTCAATTCTTTGCAACCTTCGATTGGCTTTGTTTTGGCAGAAGTTTACGGCTGCGCTCACATCTGCGGGCCATGCTGCTGTATTTGCTGTGGAAGAGTGGAGCTGTCTAATGTCGCTTCCCATCTACCTCTACACTACCTCACACATCTGCCCCAGAATGGCTGGACGAGCCGTGAGGATGCTCACCCGCAGGATTCCATGTGGCCGAAGCAGGGCTCCCAAACCAGAATGCGCAGACTTCACCACTTCCCCACTGGCCAGCCCCTTTCGTGTTCCATTGGCAACCTGCAGTTGAGTGGGATGTGACTTGAATATGCTACTTGAGCCCACCTCTGGCCCTGTGTAGATGAGGCCAGCTTCTTTTTCTGGCCCTCTGTGATGTCGGAGGATTTGTCAGAATCGTGTGTCTGCTGTCCTGTCTAGCTTCCTGGATGCAGGCTTTCAGAGCCCGCGTGGAGCAGTCCCGTAACTCACCCTTCCAGTTAGTCCAGGTTTGACCTTCCCTGCAGTTTTTGGCTTTGTGACTTTCTCGGACTTTCAAACGTCCAGTCAAAGTCTGTCTAATGACTGAAGTCTTTCACTGTGGATTATTCAGATGTGATTTCTATTGGCCTTCCATTTTCAGGGATTTTTTTCTCTTTTCCAAAGTCTAATCGTTATGGTCTTTCTGACCTATCTCTCTTCGCTATGCTTATCAGTCCGTTCTCCTTCATTGCAAGCTATGACTTTTGTATTTCTGTAATCACCCTATGTTCTGTATGCCGAGGTCTGAGTCTTTTTTTTTTTATTTTTTTTTAAAGATTTTATTTTTTTCCTTTTTCTCCCCAAAGCCCCCCGGTACATAGTTGTGTATTCTTCATTGTGGGTTCTCCCAGCTGTGGCATGTGGGACGCTGCCCCAGCGTGGTCCGACGAGCAGTGCCATGTCTGCACCCAGGATCCGAACCAACGAAACACTGGGCCGCCTGCAGCGGAGCGCGCGAACCCAACCACTCGGCCACGGGGCCAGCCCCTGAGGTCTGAGTCTTTTTGTGATTGTTGCGTGTTGTCTTGGAATTTCCATCGGTCACCTGTAGGAAACTGCTATCCTGGCCGAGGTGACACTGAGCCCTGAGAACACGCGGTCGTCTTGGTTGCTTCGACATTCTGAGATCAGAAACTCCAGATTCGAGGTTGTGCTGGCAACCGCCTTCACGGACGTTATGTTTCCGAGACATATTAGAGAAATCTGATGAACTCCAATCCAGGTAAGATACTTTTCTGTCTCATTTCTGGATTTGGGAAGTTTCGAACTTTACTCCCGATCCTTGAGTGTTCCACCAGATTACGTCTAGATACTGGCTTACTATATTTCTATAGAGTGTTTTACTTGTTCGATTTACATCCTCAGCTCTGGCATGTTTATTTTTCTATAAACATAATTGTAATGTTCTAATTTTGAGCCAACCTCCTTACATATGCTGTCAATACACGATATTAATAATCATTCTACTTCAAGAGATACGGGGAGAGAATTTCATTGAAGCCAAACCAAGCATACTAGCCTGGTAGGGCAGCCCTCACAAAGCAATGAAGCCGTCTGGAATAGGGTGCTTCTCAGCACAATTCTGGAGCCCTGTCAAACAATGGGACATACACAAAGCATGACGGGGGTCCATTCCTTCAAGGGTTCAAAGAGATAACTTGTGACACATTAGCATGTACCCAATGGGCCTCTGTAATGCCAGAGCTATGGAAAGTGAGACTTCTCTTCAATGAATGCTAGGGGCATAGGAAAGGAAGCATCAATCATTGTCTACCGTGTCCTCAGGAGATCATTCTTAATTTTGGATTATGATTAAGGCAGAAGGACAATATAGGTCTGATAAGCCCCAAGTCCAGCGTCTGGTTTCAAATCAAGTTTCAAGCTTGCATCAGCATGGCCTCCCCATACACTTGAGTAGATTACAATGTTCTCCACTCAGCGCTTGTCCCCTATTATTGCTTCCTCACAATGACTTCTTTCTTACCCCTTTAATCAGCGTGTATTCTCTCTCTTCAAGTTTCAGTGCCTGGTTTCTGTTTTTAAATTCTCTTCTGGGTATCTCTAACTTGAGTATCGTAGCCTAGGACAATCCTCAGACTATAACCATGAGGCCATCTTGGGTGACATGTTCACTGTGATGTCATAAACTCCCTCAAACTTCTAAGTTGTCCCAGCATCTTCTATGCACATGACTACTCTCCCTTTCCAGCTTGAATAGTTTTCCATTTCCTGGATTTCTTGTGGGTTTCTAACTTTATCCTTGAACTTTTAAATGTCTACTACATTCTCTCTAGACATGGTTTCTTTACTTTAAGTTTATCCTGGGTTTAATCTGTTACATTTTGTGAATATGGCCGAATGTGTAGACTTTCCCCAGTGAAAGTCCTGGAGTCCATCCAAAGTTGAAGTTGCCCACTCAAGCCTCTGATGTGCAATGATCGCGTCATCTCATGCAGTCCGCCAATTCTACCTATGCAGGTCACATCACTTCCTTCAGTCTGTATTTAGGGAAGTGTACCAGATGTGTCGTAGATTGCAATATTTTCATGTTTTTTTCCTATTGCCTATCTCTAAAGTATGCTCACAATTTCGACTTCTTTGTGATCTCTGTACACACCATACCATGAAATCTATCTTTCCCAACGTTACTAATCTGATCAGCACCAGTGATGCGAATCCATGAATCCCAGGCCACCCAATAGGAATGTGGGCACTTACACTCCTGAACACATGGCTGGCCCTGAATTTTACTTGTGGACCAATATTTTTCCTGAACTGGGAAGAAGATGGCCTGCTGTGATTATTCGTGAATGTAATTACTCGTAACATCATAGACAGTAACATTTTCCCTTGGTTCATCTGTTTAGCACGGAACACATTCTCTTCATAGTATTCCCCATAATCTATTTGCAATGGTCTACTTTCTGTAGCATCATTAAGCATTTGGAGGAGATTCACAGTCCTTGGAAGTTCATCTTCTCTAATCTCTTTCAGCCTCAAATCCTTTATGCCCCAAATCAGCACGCCTTTTTGGATTTTTTCATTCCCTCTGCGAATCACCAATCCAAAGTGAAGACTGACATCCAAAGCTAGAATGCTCAGTTTGGCACCAGCGAAATTCTCTCCCATCTCTGGCCGTAGAAGATTATTGACTATGTGTTTTGACAGCATATGTGAGGAAGTTGGCTGAAAATTAGAACATTACACTTATATTTAATGAAAAATAAACATGCCAGAGCTTAGGGTGTAAATCAAACAACTTACAAACCCTACAGAAATAAAGTAAAGCCGTATCTAGACGTAATCTACTAGGAGGACCATTCATGCAGGGTCAAGTTCCAGCCTTCCCAAATTTAGAAAAGAGACATAAAAATATCTTACCTGGAGACAGGAATTCATCAGATTTCTCTAATTTGTCTCAGAAACATTATGTCCATAAGGTGGTTGCCTGGACAACCTAGAATTTGGAATTTCTGATCTCAGAATGTCAAACCAACCAAGATGACCTCGTGTTCTCAGTGCTCAGTTGGACCTAGGTTAAGATAGCAAAGATTCCTTCAATTGAACGATGGAAATTCGAAGGCAATGCCCAACAATCATGAAAACACTCACACATCAGCCTAGAGAACATATGGTGATTAAAGAATCACAAAATTCATAACTTGGAATGAAGGAGAATGGACTGATAAGCGTATCTATGGGAGATAGCTGAGAAAGACAATGATGATTGATGTGGATTAAGGCTGCCCCAGCTCGAAAAGCCCAAGGTTACCTGGCCTACATGTCAAAGCATATGACCCGGTGAATTTTTTTTGGTATGAATTAGAGGTGCCCCAGTGAGAGAAGCCCAGGCGATGCTCACCTACATGCCTATCTATATGGCCAAATTTATATCTAATGTTATAAGACCACACAATAACCAGACTCCATTCTGTACTGAAGTCATTTAATGGCTTTTTACATCATCTTTTCTTTTTCCAGTAAAAATGTCACGTACCCATGCCTTATAAAATTTGCCCTTACCCTCAACTCAGGGCAGCGGCAGGACATCTGACTGCCCATGGCTCCTTTCCCCATGCAGCAGCAGCAGCAGCTGTTCACTGCCCGTGCGTCCAGTTCCCATGCCTGCAGCTCTTCACTACCCATAGGTCCTGTCCCCATGAAGCAACTCTTTACTCCCCATGGGTCCTGTCCCTATGTTATCCTGTACCATTCTCTAAATAAAAGAGCATCTCTGGCAGGCCTTGAGAGACCAAGAAATCTTTCTTCTGACTCATCAGCTCGCTGACCCACCATCATATCTTGTGGCCCCCCTACCGGGAACTTGCTTCATCGGTTTCTGAGCTCAACTTCTTCCTTTTCTTCCTTGTGCCTCTCTCTGTTTCGAGGATGGATCTAAATTCACTTCTCCATCAGGAACTGTCTCGGATAGCTGTAAGAATCCACGTTTGCTGCCCATGGCTACTCTATGGGGCAAATAATGGCATTCAGCTTGAAGAGAATCAGTACCTTAAGCCTAAGGGCGATGTAGAGTGAATTACTCCATTCCTTCCTGACCCTATCTCTAATATACAAATTTTAGGTGGGCACGGGTCGGCCACTTAAGTCATTAGGATGGTCAGCAATCTGCAAGACTCCCCTGTAAGGTTTCTTTTCCTAAGGTTGGATTAGGATACCTCCCATGGCACCTGACCATGCTCTGAACTGTGTGAATGTCCCAATTGGGACTCCAGTTCAAGGAAAGTACCAAAGTCTAACCTTTGGTTGCGTATGGGAAGCCCTTCTCGGAGAATGCCTCCAACACGCAATTGGGTAGAATGTCCCCCAGAGCGGCAGAAAATGCCTCACTAATTTTCTCCATCCTGTTCTCTCTTGAACTTCTCCCTTTGTCTTGGGGACCATTCATCAGGCACCTATTACTGCCAGGTAGAATAGGAAGGATGTTCACCAGGCACCTGTAACTTCCAGGCATACCAGGGAAGATATGCAATGGATGCAATGCTGGGGGACACCCCCATCACCCCTTGTTATAGGAACCCCACAGTAGGAATGACAGGTAGGATGCTGCCCCAGGTTCAGGGGGGATTTTCAAGGTAATGGACCTGTCTCTTTCATCTTTCTTAGAGTTGCAATGGCGTTTTGCGTCTCCTTTTGGGCTTTGCAACAGGGAAGCAAAGAAATCTGTCAACAGTCATGGCCTCCACCCCTGGGACCCCAAACTTGGCATTTCTGGGCCTGATCACCCCGGAAAGCCCAAGTAGGGTGCCCTCTCTTGGGGGTTGACTCATTGAGTGTTTTAGTCACCTACTGAGTTGGCTATGAGGGTAGCAGACCTGGGATTTATTCTGTGAACTGTCATGCTACAGTAGTGCGCCCCAGCATGGGAACTGTTGAGTGAGTCTTCTCTTGATAACCCTCTTTGAGCGGCCATGAGGGTGAGGTCTGATGTCTTCATTTCCTTTCTTTGTTTTGCTCATCATGTCCTCTGTTGTCACCAAGTCTTGGTTAAGTTCAGGCTGGACTTGACCAGAACCTGGAACTTCTGTAAAGTCGGAAAACTTGAAAACCTTTTGCAAGGAACTTCATTCTCAACCCGGGTTGAACTGGGAGCCCCGGCCTCCAGCCAGTTCAAGCCCTTTGTATGCATTCGACCCTTCTCCACTTCACTGTCAGTCGGACACTGGCTCTATTACCGTGGGGAATGAGATAAGCCTCCCTTAAGACTCATCACTCAGGGTCATTCTAACTAATTAGGAACACTTTCAATTGTATGGGTTATGCCCCAGAAACTCCAGCTGGTAGAAAATGTGTGATGTTTCTCTCTGCCTTTCTGGTGCAGTTGGACAGGTAGATCAACCTAGAACGTCCTTCAAGTTACAGTCCAGTTTCTGAGAAATCAAGAGCAACCGTCCTTAGAAAATCCTTGCAAGACTGGAAATACAGTTCTAGAGGCAGTTCAGATTCCACCTTGTTCCTTTACCATGAAAAGGATTATCTTCCCCCCCTCCAGGAACTACTATCTAGCATATCACTCTTTCTTAAGACTGAAAAAAAAAAAAAGGAGGGGAAAGGTTAAATGGCCATAAGTGTGTCCTTGCAAAAAGTCTAGCATCTTGAGGGTCTTCTCCATAAGTATTAGTAAAAAGGCTCAAAACAAAGTTTTGATTTGTAACTGGTGAGCTTTATATTATTGTACCTGATTCATGGCAGTAGTTTTTAAAACAATAGTTGTACAGTCTCTGTGTATATGTGTCTATGTGTACATTATACGTGTGATATTTTAACCCCTGGATGGTCTGGCCAAAATTAAGATCTCTGTTTAGTTGGCTTAAAGTAGTGCTTTCTTAAATTCTAAATGTAGTCAAAATTAACAGAGTGACTTTCAAAGTTAACGTGACGTGAATTAACCTTTGGTAAATGAAAGCTTCTTTAAGTTTGTTGGTTTCATTGAAAATTGTCTTCTTGTCAGAGTTGTCAGTATTTGCATAGGATGCAGGCATTCAGACTCGGTTTACTAGTCATATAAGTTCACATTGTCTGTTAAATTTGTCAGCAAAATAATAGCTTTAAATGATGACCAGTTTTGTGTAATGCCTCATGAGGTTTCCGTAGTAATCTGAATATAATTGTTGGAAACAAATGGTTTAAATACATAAAACTCATAAAAGTGAGTACAATAACTTTTATGGTCTGTATACTTGGGGAAAAAAACAGCTTCGAAATCCTTTTTGGTAACAATCTTGAGTTTTGCCAAGTTAAGTTAAATAATAAAAAGATGAATATGCTGGTCACTTTTGGATAGAACGGAACACTCACACATTATTGTTAAACATATCTATGTTATCTACTTTTGGCTTCTTATTGAAGAGGCTAAAAGCGTTTGGGTGTATCAAAAAGCATGCCTTGTGTTTTAGTGCGAAGTGGCATGTCTCTTAAGTTGTGAAGTGTTTAGAATGCTGATATAAAGGACATTTCATAATCCTTTACCTTTTTAGTGTTTACCAGGTCCGTTAAGTGTTAAAGGTTCTAACTAACCTATGGAATTAAAGCTACTGGAAATTACTAAGCAAAAGAGCTCTGTATTCAAGGAAGTTAAAATGTATGTTTTCAGTAAAAAAGGTATAAAGAATGGAAATATTTTTGTTTGATGGGTTAAGACAGATAAATTGCTCCTGATGTACTAGAAAGGAAAAAAGAAAGACTTTGGGACAAGTACTGAAAATGAAAAAGAAAGATGTAGAAGGCATGTGAAGGAGGAATTCTGAAATGAGTTTTACGCCTTCTCAAGTAGACTAAAGTAAGTTCAATTAAGTGAATGAGTTTGAATGTGAAACATAAGTAGGTGCAGAAATTCAAATTTGTTTTTCTCTAAAAGTATACATTTTCTTGAACTTTTGATCTGCTCTTGGTAAAGAGGATGTAAGAGCTGTTCCTTTGAGTACGTCTACCTAAGAGACAAATCTGTTTTGTGAAAATAATGGCTGAGGTTACTCTTAATATTTTTGACTCTTTCTGTTATCACTTTGAATGGATACCTGAGCATTGTTTCACAGTGAGTGTTGTTTGCTATTTGAACAACAATTTAAAAACTTTTGATATTTTGTGACAAGCTTCTCCCTCAGAAATATTCAAATCCTGAATGAAGGCGTTCTTTAGACCTGGTAGACAGAAGAATGATTACTCTGAGGATTTTCAGAGGGTCCCTGAGACTTCTCAAAAAATTTGCTCTCTCTTCCTACAAGGAGGAAAATGCTAAAATAATTTGGCTTATTTGGTCTATTAAATTAAATGGGAAACATTGTGAAATAAGCGACAATAGACTTTCTTAGCTGGTATTTGATGGTTAAATGTTAATATAGACGTCTCAAAATTAGATAGCATTCCTAAAATTCTGATCTGCCCTAGTTGTCAGTGATAAGTTCACTTATTGTCTGGCAGTGTTATATGTCACAGAAGTATTCAAGTTTCTTTGCCAATTGCCCTTTTGAGTTCTTTGTCCATTTGCTGATAGTTGTTGTTTTACTCTGATGCTTTTTCCTGTTGCAAATATGTTTCAACTTCCGAGAAATTCCTGGAAAGGATTCTGACACAAAGAGTCTAAACGACAGGTTTCTGATAAACCTTCAGATGGTAAAACTGAACGGAGTAAGAAATGACAGAATTCTAACAGAAACTATGCTCATCGATCTGCTAACAGAAGATTCAGCTCAAGAATTGATTATACAGGACTGTGTGCACTGATTAGGACGATTATAAATTTTTAGGACTTCTGTTTGAAATATTGTTGAGTTTTGATGTGTTGTTTGGTTTTCTCATAATGAAGGAAATCTTTTTCTCTTATGCTAACTATAACTTACAGCCATTTGGTGAAATTATACCTTTATGAGCAAAACTGAAACATTTATCTTTTTCTGCCTACCTTATCCCTAAGGAATTTGGAAACCCTTTGTGACTGAGTATGGTCATTTCGTGGCAATATTTGCATAAGTTCCAGAAGAATCTGTTCTCCTTATAACAGGACACATTGGTTATATTACCAAGGCTTTGACTGGAATGTCGTATTTGAAACACACAGTCTCCGATATGACAAGACAGCGTTTCAGGAACAAAGATTGGACTTTCTGGAATACAGCCACTCGGAAACACAGGCCTGGTACCTTGTTTACTGAGATTTTGGCAATCTTACCCAGTAAGTAAGGAAGCTTGCTTATCTGGCAGGTGCAAGGAACCTCCGAATATTTGGGGAGACCTGAAAGAGAACACCACTCAAATCTGTAGGTACTGCAGGCCAAATCTGATGGCAAGTCCTTGGCTTGGCTTTTCTGGCCTCTAGAGGCCTTCACAGTTCAATCTGAGGTTCCGCAGGAAAAGATCCAGCGAAGCACATTTAACAAAGCCTGTATGAACAATTACTATTCTTGCTGCTCTTATGTAAATAATTGGAGCAAGTTGTATTGAAACTACACTTGATTTGTAAACCCGTTAATCCTGATTTGGCTATCTTTTGTAAAAATGAGAGTGATTTAAGAGAGAAAAAATTATGTTTCTGTAGAAGCTATAGTAGGCATTCATGGATATTAGATTCTAGCTGTTTTCTTCCGCAATATTCATGTATTATTAATAGTAATGTCTCCTTGTGGCCATCTACCTCTGACACCTGGAAGTTCCCTGGCCACAATAAAACATTTTCCTTCAATACTACTGTCCAAATACTAACTAGATTTGCCTTGCCACACTTGGATCATACAGAACAAGTTCCAAAGGTAATGTCCCCAACTTATTAATACACACAGGATGGACAATACAAAATTTGGGATGAATATATTTGGTTCACTCCTACAAGTGGGCAACTCAGTAAAAGGCCACTTTCTTTTGGGGAAAAAATATCACCCCTGTGATACATGGCCTTACAGCACTCGACCTATGGGAAAAAATCCCTGCTATATGTGTTCTCATATCATAGCCTTAAAAAAAATACTGATTGGTCTCAGACTGACTGGGATACATGGCTCAACACGCGTTGGTTATCCCCTAACGGTGCTCAGTGGCTATGCGGCTCCAATTTATGACCTTGGCTACCAGCTGCATGGATTGGACGATGCACTCTAGGGTTTGTCTGGATGCAAGGTGGAACTATATTTACTATATCTCCTCCTGCTAACCTACCCAACTTGCAACAGCACTTGACCAGCCCTGTCTTCCACTGGTATGACCATCTTTCCACAATTTTCTTTCACCAATTAGGAATCGACTTTTGTAGCATATTCAAGTCTTGCACATGGAAGTCCTAGACAAATTTACTATGAAGGCATTAAATGATACACAACATAGCATTTCACTGCTCAATTTAGAAGTATCCCAAGTGTGTAAGGCAGTCCTCCAAATCCAAATGGCTCTGGATGTCTTGACAGCAGCACAAGGGGGCACCTGTGCCATTATAAAAACTGAATGTTGTGTCTATATTCCTGACTACCATCAAAATATTTCTGACTTGGTATCCCAGCCATCAAATTAAATCCATGTCTGATCAACCCTAAATCTAAATGATTGGTTGAACTCCTAGTCAGGACAAGGTTTCTGCACTACTTCAAAACCTGACTCATTGGGTTAAACATACTGCTTGTATTTCTTATGATATTTTGTTGTCTGTTTCATTGTTTGTCTTATGCATGTCAAAAATGTTTCACTTCCTGGACCACCACTTGTCAATGACTCTCTCATCTCCAGAGGATCTGTATAACTTGTCAGGCTTGAACTCAATGGGGCAAGCCTTCTGGTCCACTAAACTGGCTAAGTGTACCTATGGCCCCATTTAGGGACAGCTCTACGACCCTGTACAGCCAGAAGTAGTCACAGAAGACTGACCATCATCCATATCCCCAAAGATTTCCAGTCCAAATAGGTTCAGGGAGGTTTTATGATGTGGATCAGGGCGGCCCCAGCTAGGGAAGCTGAAGGTGACCTGGACTACATGCCAAACTATATGACCCAGTGGGTTTTTTTATGGTATGAATTAGGGCTGCCCCAGGGCGAGAAGCCCAGGGCATTCTCACCTACATGCTGATCTATATGGCCAGATTCGTATCTAAAAATATGACAACACAATGTCCAGACCCCATCTGTACTGAAATCATTTAAAGATATTTTACATCATTATTTCTTTTTAGAGTAAAAATAAGTCGTATACCCATGCCTTATGAAATTAGCCCTAACCCTCTAGTCAGGACAGCAGCAATAGCTCTGACCAGCCATGGGTCCTGTCCCCAGGCAGCAGCAGCAGTAGCTCTTCACTGCTAATGTGTCCTGTCCCCATGCTATCCTGTACTGTTCTCTCAATAAAAGAACACCAATGCAGGATCTTGAGAGTCCAAGCAATCTTTCATTCGAATCTTCAGCTCGCTGAGCCCATATCAACGATTCTACCACAGAAAATAAAAAACAGTCCCAGAAAATGGAAGGCACAGAAATCACACATGAATAATAGAAAAAGAAAGATGTCAGTTTTAGACATACTCTGAACGTTTGAAAGTCGGAGTAAGTCACAATCCCAAAAACCCAAGCGAAGGTCAAACCTAGGCTAACTGGTAAGGGTGAGTTATGAGACTGCTAAAATCAGGATCTGAAAGCCTGTGTCTATGAGGTTTCCAGGGACAGCAGAGACACAATTCTGACAAATCCTCTGACATCACAGTGGAGAAGAAAAACTAACTGGCCTCATCTATACAGTGCCCGAGTTGGGCTCAAGTAGCATATTCAAGTCCCATTCCACTCAACTGCAGGTTGCCGATGGAACATGAAAGGTGCCGGCCCATGGTGCAGTGGTGAAGTCTGCACGTTCTGGGTCGGCAGCCCGGGGCTGGCCATGCGGAATCCTGGGGGTGAACCTCCTCACCGCTGGTCCAGCCATTCTCGGGGAGGCATGGGAGGTAGTGTAGAGGCAGCTGGGAAGCAACGTCAGACAGCATCAGTATTCCTCAGCAAATACAGCAACATCGACAGCAGATCTGAGCACAGCCATAAACATCAGCCGAAACAAAACTAATGAAAACTTGAAAAGAACAGAAAAGGCGAACCTCAGGAAAAAAAAGAATAAGATCTCTAGAAATAAGCTTAGCCAAACAGGTGCAAGCTATGGAAATCGGAAACTAGCAAAACTTTGGGGAAAGAAATTCCAGAAGACACAAGCAAATGGAAGGGTATTCCGTGCTCTAGGAATGTAGGAACTAAAATACCTGAAACCTCCATAACGGATAAAGCAATCTCAGGATTCCATGCAATCCCTGTCAAAGTTGCAGAATCTTTCCCACAGAAATATGAGAGAATCCTTAAGTCTCTATCCAGCAACAAGGGACCCTGAATACCCAAAGGAATCCTGAGGAAAATGAATAAAGCAGGACATATCACATGTACTGATTTCAACATGTAGGACGAAGTGCTACGTACAGAAACGGCACAGTCTGGTCTCAAAAACGGACACAGAGATCAACGGAAAAGAATCGAGAGCCCAGAGGTCTACTCACACATATATGGACAGCCCATTTGCAATGAGGAAGGCAAGAGGATCAGTGGAGAAAGGAGAGTCTCAAGAAGAAAAGGTGCTGGAAAACTGCACAGCCATATGTGACACAATGAGAGTAGACCATGGTGTTACATCAGGCTCACACACCACCTCGAATTAGATTAAAGCCTTCAACGGAAGACTTGAAACCGTGAAACTTCCAGTTGAAAACCAGGCACCTTGCTCATGGCCATGTGGCATAGCCACCTATTTGGAAGAAGCATGTGTGACTGGGCAAGGGCAACACACGAAACAAGAAACAAATGGGATTGCATCCAACGCAGAAGCTTCTGCCCAGCCGAGGAAACCATCCACTCAATGCAAAGACAGCACAACTGCGAGTGGATGTTTCAAACCACACATCGGAGAAGGACTGAATAGCCAAAAGAGCCAACGACCGCACATGCCAACACAAGAGAAAAAACAACAAGCCCATTAAAACCTGGGCAAAAGATGGAAACAGAGTTTTACCAAATAAGATAGAAAGATGGCCAACAGCTGTATGAACACATGTTCATAATCATTACGTCTAAGGCCAATGCAAATCCAAATGGCAATCAGATAACAGCACATTGTGGTCAGAATGCCCATAAGGAACAAGACAGGAAACAAGTGTCGGAGAGGAGGTGGAGAGATGGGAAGCCTTCTGCACCATTGGTGGGAGTGAAAGCCGGTGCGGTAACTACGCAAAGCGGTGTGGAATTTCTGCAGAAATTTCAGAATCCATCTACCATATGATCCAGCTATTCCTCTGTGTCGTATTTATCTGAAGAACTTGGAACCACCAACGCATAGGAATCCCTTCACCGCTGTGCTCACCACAGCCTTAATCCTGATGTCCAGGACTTGGATATCGCCCTAGGGCCCATCAAGGGACGAATGGAGAAGGAAGATTGGCTATAGCCGCACAATGGGATAGCACTCAGCTGCAAGAAAGGGTGCAGTCCAGCCATTTGTGACACCAGAATGGCTCCTGAGGGTATGAGGGGCACTGAAAGAAGCCCCAGGGAGAAAGTCAAGTACCGTAGCATCTCACTTACAAGGAGAAGAGTAAAATAAGGAGAAACAAACCGGTAGCACATGACAAGGGATTGGTGGTTCCTAGAGAGAATCGGTGGCAGAAGACAGTGGAAGAAAGAGTTGGTTAGGCACCAGTGTGTGGTATGGGCATGTCATTAGGCTTACGGTGGTGAAGATGATGTACCATACAAAGAAGTCTAAATCTAGGAGGTTGTAAATCTGAAAACAATAGGGTGTTATAATGCAGGGTTATGGCAATCAATTCATGTAAAATCAAAACTACAAAAAGGCAAGCAGGTTTATGGCCTAAAGCTTTGGAGGCTGAAAGAGATTAGAGAAGATGAACTTCGAAGCATTGCTAATCACCTCCAAGTGCTTAATAATGATACAGAAAGGTAGAGAGTGGCAAAGAGATGAAGAACAACTCTACCAAGGGAACATGTTCCGTGCTAAACTCAGGATCCAAAGGAAAAGGTTACCGTCCATGATGTTACTACTAATTACCTTTACAAATAATCAAAGCAGACCAACATCTTCCCCAGTTCAGGCAAAATGTTGGTCCAAGAATCCAATTCAGTGCCGGCCCTGTGGTGTACTGGGTAAGTTCCCACATTCCACTTGGGTGGTACAGGCTTCATCGGCGAGCATCATGGGTGTGGATCAGATTAGTAGCATTAGCAAATATAGATTTCACGGTATGGTGTGGACAGACATCCTAAAGAAGTAGAAATTGTGAAGAGACGTTATGAATACACATCAGAGTAAGCACCATGGGAATATTACAATCTATGAACGCGTCAGGAACACTTCCCCAAATGATGAAGGAAGGAAAACATGTGACCTGCCAAGGTAGAAATGGAGATGACACAATCATTATGCATCAGAGGATTGACCAGGAAAATCAATCTCGGGAGGGACTCCAGGGCTTTCTCTGGGGAAAGTCCACCCATTTGGACTCATCCACAAATCATAACAGATAAAACCCAGGATAATCTGAAAGGAAAGACACTGGTGTCTAGCGGGATTGTAGTAGACCTTTCAAAGTTCGAGGATAAAGTTATAAACAGACACGGAATCCAGAACAAGGAAAACCATCCTACCTGGAAAGGGGAAGTAGTGAGACTGGTATGAGATGGTCGTGAAGAACTGTGTGCATGGAGGTTTTCAGGACAGCTTAGAATTCTGAGGGTGTTTATGACATCACGGTAAACATGTCACCCAAGATGGCCGCAGGTCTCCAGCCCGAGGATTGGCCTAGGCTTGGATACTCAAGTGACAGATACCCAGATACAGCTTTTGCAAACAGAATCTGGGCACAGAAACGTGAAGAGATGCAAGAGACGCTAATTCAATGGATAAGAACGGAATCATAGGGAAGCAGTGATAACAGAGGGACAAGCACTGAGAGGAGAACATTGCCATCTCCTCAAGTCGATGGGGAGGCCATGCTGATTCAAGCTTGAAACTTGACTTGAAACAAGAGGCCGGACCTTGGGCTTATCAGACCTATGTTGGCCTTCTGCCTTACTCATAATCCAAAGTCAAGAATGATCTCTTGAAGACATTGAAGAGAAGAATAGAGGCCTCGGTCCTAGGTCCCTAGTATTCTGTGAAGAGAAGTCTCACTTTCCATAGCTCTGGTGTCATAGACACCCACTGGGTACATGGTAATGTGTCACTAGGCATCTCTTTGAAGCCTGGAAGGAATGGGCCCCTGTCATGCTTGGGGTATGTCTCTTGGTTTGGAAGGACTCAGGAAGAGTGCGCAAATGCACCCTTTTGCAGAAAGCTTTGTTACTGTGTGAAGGCTGTCCTCCAAGGCTAGAGTGCTCAGTTGAGATCAATGAGATTCTCTCCCCCATCTCTTGCCATAGAAGGAGTATTGATTAGGTGTTTTACACCACACATAACGATGTTTGCTGAAACTTAGAACATTACCATTCTATTTAAAGGAATATAAACATGCCACAGCTGAGGAGGTAAATTAAACAAATAACAAAACCTGTGGAAATAAAGTAAGCCAGTATCTAGACGTAATCTAGTGGAGCGTTCAAGGATCAGGTGTGAAGTTCTGAACTTTCCAAATCTAGAAAAGAGACAGAAGGATCTCTCAGCTGGAGAGAGGAATCCATCAGATTCATCTAATTTGTCTCAGAACCATTGTGTCTGGGAAGGTGGTTTCCAGGACAACCTCAAACATGGCGTTTCTGATCTCACAATATCGAAGCAACCAAGATGACCACGTTTACTCAGTACTCAGGTGGATCTAGGCTAGGATGGCAAAGATTCCTTCAAATGACCAATGGAAATTCAAAGACAACACCCAACAGTAACGAAAGCACTCACACATCAGCCTACAGAACCTATGGTGATTAAAGAAATACCAAACTCCTAACTTGAAATGAAGGAGAACACACTGATAAGCATATCGAAGGGAGATAGCTCAGAACCATGACGATTAGACTATGGAAACGAAAGCAAGCTCCCAGAAAATGGAAGGCAAACAGAAATCACACCTCAATAATCCACAGTGATTGACTTCAGTGTTTAGTTAAGGTCTGCTTGAACGTTTAAAAGTCGGAGAAAGTCACAACCCCAAAACTTGCATTGAAGGTCAAACCTGGGCTAACTGGGAAGGGTGAGTTCTGAGACTGCTCCACGCGGGCTCTGAAACCCTGTGTCCCCGAAGCCTGATTGGAAAAGAGACACGATTCTGACAAATACTCTGACATCACAGTGGTGCAGAAAAAGAAGCTGGCCTCATCTACACAGGGCCAGAGTTGGGCTCAAGTAACATGTTAAAGTACATTCCACTCAACTGCAGGTGGCCAATGGAACATGAAAGGGGCCAGCCAGTGGGGCAGCCGTGAAGTCCCTGTGTTCTGAGTCAGCATCCCAGGGTCGGCCACGTGGAATCCTGGGGGTGAGCCTCCTCACCGCTTATCCAGCCGTTCTGGGCCAGGCGTGCGACCCAGTGTAGAGGCATATGGGAAGCAACGTTATACTGTGCTACTCTTGCTCAGCAAAGACAGCAGCATGGCCAGCAGATGTGAGCACAGCCATAAACTTCTGCCAAAACAAACCAATTAAATGTTGCTAAGAATAGAAAATAGGAACAGCAAAAAAGAAAGCATGCCAGTAAAAAGAAAAAAACATCTAGGAATAACATTGGCCAAACAGGAGAAAGCTATGTCTACCGACATCTAGCAAAGCTTTGGGCAAAGAAATTCCACAAGACACAAGGAAACAGAAGTCTATTCCATGTTCTTTGAATGGAAGAACGAACACACTTTAAGCATCCATACCGCAAAAAGCAATGTCTGCATTCCATGTCGTCCCAGTCAAAGTTGCAGCAATCTTTCCCACAGAAATAGAAGAGAGAATACTAAAGTTTCTATGTGGAAACAAAGGACCCTGAATAGGAAGAGGAATCCTGAGGAAAACGAACAAAGCAGCATGTATCACACTTTCTGATTGCCAAATATAGGATAAAGCGCTAGGTACCAGTACAGCACACCCTTTCCCCCAAAATAGGCACACAGACCCATGGAACAGAATTGAGCCCAGCAGTCAACTGCCACATATATGGGCAGCCCATTTTCGACACGGGAGCCAAGAGGAGACAGCAGAGAAAGGAGAGTCTCGAAAAGAAACAGTGCTGGGAAGACTTCAGAGCCACAAGTGGCACAATGAGACTAGACCATGATGTTACACCAGGCACACATACCACATTGAAATGGATTAAAGCTTTGAATGGAAGACTTGAAACCATGAAACTGCTGCCGGAAAATGCAGGCAGCTTGCTCTTTGCCATCTGGCATAGCCGCCTACTTGGAAGAAGCATGTGTGACTGGGTAAGGGCAACAAAAGAAACAAGAAACAAGCGTGACTCCATCCAACGCAGAAGCTTCTACCCGGCCAACGACTCCATCGACTCAATGCAAAGACAGCACAACTGCGACAGGATGTTTGCAGAACAGACATCGGAGAAGGGGTGAACAGCCATAAGATCCAGTGAACTCATACATCTCCACAGGAAAAAAAACAATGAGCCCAACAAAACCTGGGCAAAAGATGGAAACACACATTTCTCCCAGGAAGATAGAAAGATGGCCAACAGGCTGTATGAAAACATGTTCCTCATCATTAAGTCTGAGGCCAATGCAAATCCGAAGTGCAATGAGATAGCAGCTCACAGTGGTCAGAATGGCTATAAGGGTGAAGACACGAAATAACAAGTTTCAGAGAGGAGGTGGAGAGAAGGGAAGCCTCCTGTACTGCAGGTGGGAGTTTGAGCCGATGCAGCTACTACACAAAGGAGTGAAAATTCAGAATGTTTCAGAATCCACCTAGCATATGGTCCAGCTATTCCTCTGTGACGTACATATCCAAAGATCATGGAAACAGTAATGCACAGAGATACGGGCACTGCTGTGTTCACCACAGCCTTACTCCCGATATCCAAGACTTGGAAACCTCCCTGATGCCCATCAAGGGACGAATGGAGAAGGAAGATAGGTTATAGCCACACAGTGGCATAGCATTCAGCTGTCGGAACGGATGCAGTCCAGCCATTTGTGACCACCAGAATGGCTCCTGAGGGTACTGGAGGAACCGAAACAAGCGCCAGGGGTAAGGTCAAATACCACAGGATCTCACGTACAGGCGAAGAGGAAAAACGGACCAACAAACAGGTAGCATGTGACATGGGATTGGTAGTTCCCAGAGGAAAAGTAGGCGAGGGCCAGAGGGAGAAAGAGTTGATTAGGCACAAGTATCGTGAGAGCCTGTAATTAGCCTTACGGTGGTGAAGATGATGTAACCTACTCAGAAGTCTAAATCTATGAGGATGTAGATCTGAAAGCTATAGCATGTTAGAATGCAGGGTTACGGCAATCAATCCACATAAAATCAAAACTCCAAAAAGGGGTGCAGACTTACGGCCTAAAGCTTTATAGGCTGAAAGAGATCAGAGAGGATGAACTTCCAAGGATTGGTAATCACCTCAAAGTGCTTAATGATGCTACAGAATGGTAGACCTTTGCAAAGTGATGAAGCGGAATACTACTAAGAGAACATGTTCCGTCCTAAACTCATGAACCAATGGAAAATAATACCTTCCATGATGTTACTACTGATTCCCTTCACGAATGATTGAAGCAGGCCAACATCTTCCCAAGTTCAGGCCAAAGGTTGGTGCAGAAGTCTAATTCATTGCCAGCCCTGTGGTGCAGCAGGTAAGTGCCCAACTTCCTCTTGCGTGGCCCGGGTTTCAGCGGCTAGCATCATGGGTACAGATCAGATTTCTAGCATTAGGAAATCCCGATTTCAAGGTATGGTTGGCACAGAGATCATAAAGAAGTAGTAATTGTGAGGAGACCTTATCAATACTCACCAGAAAAAGAACCATGAGAATATTAGAGTCTATGAACGCATCTGGTATGCTTTCCCAAATCATGAAGGAAGGAAAATATGTGACCCACCAAGGTGGAATTGTCAGACTGCCATGAGATCACACGATCATTGTGCATCACAGGATTTCCTGGGCAACGTCAACTTGGGAGGGAGTCCAGGACTTTCTATGGGGAAAGTCCACCCTTTTGGTCATATCCACAAAAGATATGCGATAAAACCCAGGATAATCTTAAAGGAAAGAAACCGGTGTCTAGAGGGAATGTAGTAGACCTTTCCAAGTTAAAGGACAAAGTTGAAAACCGACGACACATCCAGAACAAGGAAATCTATGCTTCCTGGACAGGGGGAGTAGTCAGGCTGGGAGGAGACGGCTCTGAAACACTGTGTACATGGAGGTTGTCAGGACAAGTTTGAATTCTGAGAGTGTTTATGACATTACAGTGAACGTGTCACCCCAGATGGCTGCATGTTTACAGTACCAGGATTGGCTTAGGCTGGGATACTCAAGTGAGAGATACCCAGAAACAGCTTTTCCAAACAGAAACCAGGCACAGAAAGTTGAAGAGATCAAAGAGATGCTGATTCCAGGGATAAGAAAGGTATCATTGTGATGATACTTCATTCTTCCTTCGTTTTCTTCCATTCCATGCGCACTGATGCCCTTCCGTTTCCTTGTATCTTGTGGAATTTCTTTCCCCAAAGCTTTGCTACTTCTCGGTTTACATAGCTTTCACCTGTTTGGCACAGGTTATTCCTAGATACCTTGTTCTTCCTACTAGCATTCTTTTTTTTTTTTTTTTTTGAGGTTCAGTTTTTCTATCCTTTGCAACTTTTGATTGGTTTTATTTAGGCAGATGGTTACTGCTGTGCTCACATCGGCTGGCAATGCTGCTGTATTTGCTGAGGAAGACTGGCCCAGTCTAACGTCGCTTCCCATCTGCCTGTTTCCTTT
The DNA here is from genome assembly GCF_041296235.1 of Equus asinus. NCBI lineage: Eukaryota > Metazoa > Chordata > Mammalia > Perissodactyla > Equidae > Equus > Equus asinus. The sequence goes on along the minus strand of NC_091793.1, from coordinate 4,602,007 downwards.
GTTGCCCATTCCTGTCACACACGCTTCTTCCAAATAGGCTGCTAAGACAGATGGCAACGAGCATGCTGCCTAGGTTTTCTCCTAGAAGTCTCACGGTTTCAAGTCTTCCATTCAAGTCTTTAATCCGTTTCGAGGTGGTTTGTGTGACTAGTGTAACATCATGCTCTACTCTCATTGTGTTACGTTTGCCTGTGCAGTCTTCCCAGCACCGTTTCTTATCGAGACTCTCCTTTCTCCGCTGTGTACTCCTGGTTCCCTGGTTGAAAATGTGTTGCGCATGTATGCATGTGCATATATGCGTGAGTTGACCTCTGGGCTCTCGATTCTGTTCCATGTATTTGTGTGCCTGTTTTTGGGCCCAGACTGTGCCGTTTCGGTTCCTAGCGCTTCGTCCTATATGTGGAAATCAGAAAGTGTGATACGTCCTGCTTTGTTCATTTTCTTCAGGATTCCTTTGGGTAATCAGGGTCCTTTCCTTCTGGATAGAGACTTTATTATTCTCTCTTCTATTTCTGTGGGAAAGATCACTGCAACTTTGACTGGGACTGCTTGGAATCCACAGATTCCTCTATCCGCTATGGACGTTTCAAGTGTGTTAGTTCTTCCATTCGAACAGCACGGAATAGTCTTCCGTTTCGTTGTGTCTTCTGGAATTTCTTTAGCCAAAGCTTTGCTAGTATCGGTTTACAATGCTTCCACCTGTTTAGTGAAGGTTAGTCCTAGATATCTTATTATTCTTAGTGACATGCTTCTTTTTTTGAGGCTCAGTTTTTCTATTCTTTGCAACTTTTAATTGGTTCTGTTTTGGCAGAAGTTTATGGCAGTGCTCACATCTGCTGGTCGTGCTGCTGTATTTGCTGAGCAAGAGTGGCACTGTCTAACGTCACTTCCCATCTGCCTCTACACTACCTCCCAGGACTCTCCCAGGATGGCTGTACCAGCGGTGAGGAGGCTCAACCCCAAGAGCACAAATGGACGACCACGGGCTGCGGACCCAGAAGGCACGGACTTCACAGCTTCAGCAGTGGCCAGCCCCTTTCATGTTCCATTGGCAACCTGCTGTTTTGGAATGTGACTTCAATAGGCTACTGGAGCCCAGCTCTGGCCCTGTGTAGATGAAGCCATGTTGTTTTCCTGGTCCACTGTGATGTCATAGGATTTCTGAGAATTGTGTCTGTGCTGTGCCAGCAAGCTTCATGGACACAAGGTTTCAGAGCCCTCTTGGAGCAGTCTCAGAACTCTCCCATTCCATTTAGCCCAGGTTTGACCTTCACTGCAGGTTTTGGGGTTGTGACTTTTCTGACTTTCAAACGTTTAAGCAGAATCTGTCTAAACACGGCCGTCTTTCACTGTGGATTATTCAGTTGTGATTTCTGTTTGCCTTACATTTTCTGGGACCTTTTTTCTTTTCCATAGGCTAATCATCATTGTATTGCTAAGCTATCTCCCTTCGATATGCTTATCAGTGTGTTCCCTTTTCATTCCAAGTTATAAATTTTGCATTTCTTTGATCACGATATGTTCTGTTGGCTGTTGTGCGAGTGCTTTTCTGATTGGTGGGTGTTGTCTTTGAATTTCCATCGGTCACTTGAAGGAATCTCTGCTATCCTGGCCGAGGTGACACTGAGCACTGAGAACATGTGGGCATCTTCCTTGGTTACAGATTCTGAGATCAGAAACTCCAGATTTGAGGTTGTCCTGGCAACCATCTTCACGGACACAATGGTTCTGCAACAAATTAGATGAATCTGATGAATTTCTCTTTCCAGGTGAGAGATCCTTCTATTTCTGGATTTGGAAAGTTCGAACTTCACCCCTGATCCTTGAATGCTCTGCTAGATTATGTCTAGATACTGGCTTATTTTGTTTCCACAGGGTTTGTTATTTCTTTGATTTACATCCTCACCTGTGGCATGTTTATTTTTCTTTAAATATAATGATAATGTTCTAATTTTCAGCCAACATCGTTACATGTGGTGTTGAAACACATAATCAATACTCCTTCTACGGCAAGAGAAGCGGGAGAGAATCTCATTGATCCCAACTTAGGACTCTAGCCTTGGAGTGCAGCATTCACCAAGGAATGACCCCCTCTGCAATAGGGTGCTTTTGAGCCACTTCTAGAGTCTTTCCAAACCAAGAGACATACCCCAAGCATGACAGTTGTCCATTCCTTCCAGGCTTCAAAGAGGTGTCTTGTGACACATTAGCATGTAGCCAGTGGGCACACATGATGCCAGAGCTATGGAAAGTGAGACTTCTCTTTAAAAAATGCTAGTGGCCTAGGACGGCGGCCTTGATTCTTCTCTACAATGACCTCAAGAGATCATTCTTGACTTTGCATTATGAGTGAGGCAGAAGGACAACATAGGTCTCATAGTTCCAGCCTCTTGTTTCAAATCAAGTTTCAAGCTTGAATCAGAATGGACTCCTCTTCGACGTGAGGAGATGGCAATGTTCTCATCTCAGTGCTTGTCCATCTATTATGGCTTCTTCCCAATGATTCCTGTCTTATCCCTTGAATTAGCGTATCTTTGATCTCTTCAACTTTCTGTGCCCTGTTTCTGTGGGCAAAAGCTGTTTCTGAGTATCCCTCACTAGAATATCCTAGCCTATGTCAATCCTCGGGCTGGAAACCTGTGGCCATCTTGGGTGACATGTTCACTGTGATGTCATAAACACCCTCAGAATTCGAAGTTGTCCTGACGACCTCCATGCACACAGTTCTTCAGAACCATCTCATCCCAGTCTGATTACTCCCCCTTTCCAGGTAGGATTGCTTTCGTCGTTAGGTGTTTCTTGTTGGTTTCTAACTTTTTCCTCGAACTTGGAAAGGTCTGCTACCTTCCTTCTAGACACTGGTTTCTCTCCTTTCGGATTAATCTGGGTTTTCTCTCTTATCTTTTGTGGATGAGACCAAATGGGTGGACTTTCCCAAGAGAAAGTCCCGGAGGCCCTCCCAAGATGACTTTTCCAAGGCAATCCTCTGATGCGCAAAGATCATGTCATCTCCTAGCAGTCTGACAATTCCACTTTGGCAGGTCACATGTTTTCCTTCCTTCATTATTTGGGGATGTGTTCCTGATGCGTTCATAGATTGTAATATTCCCATGGTTCTTTTTCTGGTGTGTACTGATAACGTCTCTTCAAAATATCGATTTCTTTAGGATGTCTGTCCACAACATACCGTGAGATCTATATTTGCTAATGCTACTAATCTGATCCGCACCCGTGGTGCTAACCAATGAAACCCTGGCCGCCCAGGCGGAACGTGGGCACATACCCAGTACACCACAGGGCCGGCACTGAAATGGACTTTTGGATCAAACTTTTGCCTGAACTAGGGATGATGTTGGCCTGCTTTGGTTATTCGTAACGGTAATTAGTAGTAACATTGTGGACTTTAACCTTTTCCTTTGGCTCCTGAGTTTAGCACGGAACGTGTTCTCTTGGTAATGTTCCTTTTCATCTCTTTGTAATGGTCTTCATTTCTATAGCATCATTAAGCATTTTGAGGTGATTACCAATCCTTGAAAGTTCATCTTCTCTAATCTCTTTCAGCCTCCAAAGTTTTAGGCCGTAAATCTAGACCCCTACAGAACATATGGTGAATAAGGAAATACAACATTCATAACTTGGAATGGAGGAGAAAAGACTGATAAGAATATCTATGGGAGATATCTGTGAAAGACCATGACGAATGATGTGGATTAAGGCTGCCCCAGCTCAAAAAGCCCAAGGTTACCTGGCCTACATACCAAACTACATGACCCGGTGAGTTTTTTTTTTTTTTTTGGTATGAATTAGAGGTGTCCCAGTGATAGAAGTCCATTTCATGCTCACCTACATGCCTATCTATATGGCCAGATTGGTATTTAATGCTATATGACCACACAATAACCAGACCCCATCTGATCTGAAATCATTTAATGACTTTTAACATCATCTTTTCTTTTTCCAGTAAAAATGTCACGTACCAATGCATTATAAAATTAGCCCTTACCTTCAACTCAGGGCAGCAGCAGGACCTCTGACTTCCCATGGAACCTTTCCCCATGCAGCAGCAGCTGCAGCTCTTCACTGCCCATAGGTCCTGTCCCCATGCAGCAACTATTTACTGCCCATGGGTCCTGTCGCCATGTTGTCCTGTACCATTCTATAAGTAAAAGAGCACCACTTCCAGAATTTGAGAGTCCAAGAAATCTTTCTTTTGACTCTTCAGCTCACCAAGCCCATATCATATCTTGTGGCCCATATCAAAAACTTGCTTCATAGGTTTGTGAGCTCGACTTCTGGTAAGTGCCCTTTTCTTCGTTGTGCATCTCTCTTTTTCAAGGATGGATCTAAATTCACTTCTTCATCAGGAACTTTCTTGGATAGCTGCTTGAATCCACGTTTGCTGCCCATGGCTACTCTATGGGGCAAATCATGGCATTCAGCTTGAAGAGAATCAGTACCTTAAGCCTAAGGGCGATGTAGAGTGAATTACCCCATTCCTTCCTGACTCTATCTCTAATATACAAATTTTAGGTGGGCACGGGTCGGCCACTTAAGTCCTTAGGATGGCCGGCAATCTGCAAGACTACCCTGGAAGGTTTCTTTTCCTAAGGCTGGATTGGGATACCTCCCATGGCACCTGACCATGCTCTGAACTGTGTGAATGTCTCCATCGGGACTACAGTTCAAGGGAAGTACCACAGTCTAACCTTTGGTTGCATATGGGAAACCCTTCTTCAAAGAATGGCTCCAACACGCAATTGGGTAGAATGTCCCCCTGCTCAGTGGAATATTCTACACTATTTTTCTCCATACTATTCTCTCTTAAACTTCTCCTTTTCTCTTGGGGACCATTCAACAGGCTCCTATTACTGCCAGGCAGAATAGGAAAGATGTTCACCAGGCAGCTGTTACTGCCAGACATACCACGGAAGGTACACAAGGGATGCAATGCTGGGGGCCACGCCCATCACCCCTTGCTATAGGAACCCCACAGTAGGAACCACATGTAGGATGCTGCCGTAGGGTCAGGGGTGATCTTCAAGGTAATGGACGTGTCTCTTTCAACTTTGTTAGAGTTACAATGGCCATTTTCATCTCCTTTTGAACTTTGCAACTGGGGAAACGAAGGAATCTTTCAAGGATCAAGGCCTCCACCACTGGAGCCCCAACTTTGGCTTTCTGGGCCTGATCACCCCAACGACCCTAAGTAGGGTGCCCTCTCTTGGCGGTTGACTCATTGAGTATTTTAGTCACCTACTGAGTTGGCTATGAGGGTAGGAGACCTGTGATTTATTCTGAGAACTGCCATGCTACGCTAGTGTGCCACAACACAGGAACTGTTGTGTGACTCTTATCTTGAGAACCCTGTGAGAGCAACCATGAGGGTGAGGTCTGGTGTCTTCTTTTCCTTTCTCTGTTTTGCTCATCATGTCATCTGTTGTCACCAAGTCGAGGTTAAGTTCTGGCTGGACCTGACCAGAACCTGGACCTTCTGTAAAATCGAACAACTTGAAAATATTTGGCAAGGACCTTAACTCTCAACCCCGGTACTGGGAGCCCAGGCCTGCAGCCAGTTCCAGGTGTTTGTAGCCACTGCACCCTTCTCCAGTCCACTGCCAGTCGCACACTGGCTTTACTGCCATGGGGAATGCCATAAGCATCCCCAGAGACTCACCACTCAGGGTCATTCTAACTAATTAGAAACACTTTCAATTGCATGGGTTATGCCCCAGAGACTCCAGCTGGGAGAAAATTTGCGAGGTTTCTCTGTGCCTTTATGGTGCAGTTGGACAGGTAGATCAACCTAGAACGTCCTTCAAGTTACAGTCCACTTTCTGAGAAATCAAGAGCAACTGTCCTTAGAAAATCCTTGCAAGATGGACAGACAGCACTAGAGGCAGTTCAGATTCCACCTAGTTCCTTTATCATGAAAAGGATTATCATCCCCCCTCTCCAGGAACTACTATCTAGCCCATCACTCACTCTTAAGACTGAAAAAAAAAAAGGAGGCGAAAGGAGAAATGGCCATAAATGTGCCATTGAAAGAGTCTAGCATCTCGAGGGTCTTCTCCATAAGTATTTGTAAAAAGGCTCAAAACAAAGTTTACCTTCATAACTGGTGAGCTTTATATTATTGTAACCAATTCACGGCAGTACCTTCTAAAACAGTAGTTGTACAGTCTCTGTGTATGCGTGTCTATGTGTAGGTTATACATGTGATATTTTCAGCCTTGGGTGGTATGACCAAAATTAAGATCTCTGTTTAGTTGGCTTATAGTAAGTGTTTACATAAATGCTGAATGCAGTAGAAATTAACTCAGTGCCTTTCAAAGTTAATGTCATGTGAATTAACCTTTGGTAAATGAAAGACTGTTTAAGTTTGTTAGTCTGATTGAAAATAGTCTTGTTGTCAGGGATGTCGGTATTTGCATAGGGATGCAGGCCTTCAGCCTGGGTTTACTAGTCATATAAGTTCACGTTGTCTGCAAAATTTGTCAGCAAAGTAATAGCTTTAAATGATGACCAGTTTTGTCTAAGGCCTCATGAGGTTTCAGTAGGTAATCTGAACATAATTGATGGAAACAAATGGTTTAAATAGATAATACTCATTAAAGTGAGTACAAAAACTTTTATGGTCTGTATAGTTTGGGAAAGAAAAACAGCTTCGAAATGCTTTTTGGTAACCATCTTGAGTTTTGCCAAGTTAAGTTAAATGATAAAAATCTGAATATCTGGGTCATTTCTGGATAGGACGAAACACTGAAACATTATTAATAAACACATCTAAGTTATCTACTTTTGGCTTCTTTTTGAAGAGGCTAAAAGCGTGTGGGTGTATTAAAAACCATGCCTTGTGTTTTGTTGTAAAGTGGCGTGTTTCTAAATTTATGAAGTGTTCAGAATGCTGATATAAAAGACAATTCATAATTGTTTTCCTTTTTAGTGTTTAGTAGGTCTGTTAAGGGTTAAAAGTTCTAATTAACCTACGTAATTAAAGCTACAGGAAATTACTAAGAAAAAGAGCTCTGTATTCAAGGAAGTTAAAATGTACGTTTTCAGTAAAAAAGGTATAAATAATGGAAATATTTTTGTTTGATTGGTTAAGGAAGATAAATTCGTCCTGATGTACTTGAAAGGAAAAAACAAAGACTTTGGGAGAAATTCTGAAAACATAAAAGAAAGTTTTAGAAGGTTTGTGAAGAAGAAAGTCTGAAAGGAGTTTTATGCCTGGTCAAGAAGACTAAAGTAAGTTCAATTAAGTGAATGAGTTTGAATGTTAAAAATAAGTAGGTGCAGAAATTCAAATTTGGTTTTCTCTAAAAGGATACATTTTCTTGAACTTTTGATCTGCTCTTGATAAAGAGGTTATAAAAGATATTACTTCGAGTAACTCTACCTAAGAGACAAACCTGTTTTGTGAATATAATGACTTAGGTCACTATTAAGATTATTGACTCTTTCTGTTATCACTTTGAATAGATACCTGAGCATATTTCACAGTGAGTGTTTCACATTTGAACAAGCATTTGAAAAGCTTTTGATATGTTTTGACAAGATTCTCCCTCAAAAATATTCAAATCCTAAATGAAGGCTGTCTTTTGACCTGGTAGACAAAAGAAAAATTAATCTGAGGCTTTTCAGAGGGCCCTTGAGACTTCTCAAAGACATTTGCTCTCTCTTCCAAAAGGAGGAAAATACTAAACTAATTAGACTTATTTGGTCTATTACATTGCACGGGAATCATTGTAAAATAAGTAATGATGGAGTTTCTTAGGTGTTATTAGATGGGTAAATGTTATTAATATAGATGTCGTAAAATTATATAGCATTCCTAAAATTCTGATCTCTCCTCGTTATCAGTCATAAGTCCACTTATTATCTGGAAGTTTAATATGTCACAGAAGTAGCCAAGTTTCTTTCTCAATTGCACTTTTGAGTCCTTTGTCCATTTCCAGGTAGTTGTTGTTTTACTCTGATGCTTTTTTCTTTTGCAAATATGCTTCATCTTCTGAGAAATTCCACCAAAGGGTTCTGATACAAAGGTTCTAAACGACAGGCTTCTGATAAACTTTCAGAATGTAAAACTGAATGGAGTAAGAAATTACAGAATTCTAACAGAAACTAAGTTCATCAAGCTACTAACAGAAGATTCAACCCCAGAACTGATTATGCAGGGCTGTGTGAACTGATAAGGATGATTGTAATTTTTTAGGACTTCTATTTGAAATATTGTTGAGTTTTGATGTGTTGTTTTGTTTTCTCGTCATGAAGGAAAGCTTTTTCTCTTTTCTCTTATGCTAACTATGACTTACAGCCATTTAGTGAAATTATACTTTCATGAGCAAAACTGAAACATTTACCTTTTTCTCCCTACCTTATCCCTAAGGAATTGTCAAACCCTTTGTTACTGGGTATGGTCATTTCTTGGCAATATTTGCATAAGTTCCATAAGAATCTGTTCTCTTTATAACAAGACACATTGGTTATATTACCATGGCTTTGACTGGAATGTCATATTTGTAACATACAGGCTCAGATATGACAAGACAGCATTTCAGGAACAAAGATTGGACTTTCTGGAATACAGCCACTTGGAAACATGGGCCTGGTACCTTGTTTACAGAGATTCTGGCAATCTTGCCCGGTCATTAAGGAATCTTGCTTATCTGGCAGGTGCAGGGAACCTCCAAATATTTTGGGTGACCTCAAAGAGAACACAACTCAAATCTGTAGGTACTGCAGGCCAAATATGATAGCAAGTCCTTGGCTTGGCTTTTCTGGCCTCTAGAGGCCTTCACAGTTCAATCTGAGACTCCTCAGAAAAAATTCCAGCAAAGCAGATTTTTAAAAACCTGTATAAGCAATTCCGATTCTTTCTGCTAGTATGTCAATAATTGGAGCAAGTTGTATTGAAACTACACTTTATTTGCAAAAGTGTTAATCATAATTTGGCTATCTTTTGTAAAATTGAGGATGATTTAAGAGAGCAAAAAATTACGTTTCTGTAGAAGCTACAGTAGCCATTCATGGATACTAGATTCTAGCTCTTTTCTTCCACAAGATTCATCTATTACTAATCGTAATGTCTCCTTGTGGCCATCTATCTCTGACACCTCGGAGTTCCCTGGTCACAATCAAACATTTTCCTTCAATAATACTGTCCAAATACTAACTAGATTTGCCTTGTCACAGGTGTATCAAACAAAACAAGTTCCAACAGTAAAGTCCCCAACTTATCGATACACACAGGATGGACCATATCTAATTTGGGATGAGTATATTTGGTTCACTCCTACTACTGGGCAACTGAGTAAAAGGCCGCTCTTTGTTGGGAAGAAACCAACCACACCTGTGATACATGGCCTAATAGCAGCTGACCTTGGGAAAAAATCCCTTTTATATGTGTTCTTATGTCATAGACTTAAAAAAAAAATACAGGTTAGTTTGGGACTGACTGGGATAGACGGCCCAGAATGCATTGGTTAGCCGCTAACGGTGCTCAGTGGATATGTGGCTCCAATTTATGACTTTGGCTGCCACCTGGATGGATTGGATGATGCACCCTAGGCTTTGTCTGGATGCAAGGTAGAACTACATTTACTATATCTCCTCCTGCTAAGCTACCCAACCTGCAACAGCACTGGACCCGCTCTGTCTTCCACTGGTATGACCATCTTTCCGCAATTTTCCTTCCCCAATTAGGAATCGAAAATATCGTCTTGCACACGGAAGTCCTAAACAAATTTACTATGAAGGCATTAAATGATACACAACATAGCATTTCGCTGCTCAATTTAGAAGTATCCCAAATGTGTAAGGCAGTCCTCCAAATCCAAATGGCACTGGATGTCTTGACAGCAGCACAAGGGGGCACCAGTGTCATTATAAAAACAATGTTGTGTCTATATTCCTGACTACCATCAAAATATTTCTGGCTTCCTATCCCAGCCACCAAATTAAATCCATGTCTGACCAACCCTAACTGTAAACGACTGGTTGAACTCCTAGTCAGGACCAGGTTTCTGCAGTACTTCAAAATCATATTCATTGGGTTAAACATACTGCTGGCATTTCTTATTATAATTTGTTGTCTCTTTCGTTGTTTGTCTTTAGCATGTCAAAAATGTTTCACCTCCTGGACCACCTCTCGTCAAAGGATTCTCTCGTCTCCAGAGGCTCTGTACAACTTGTCAACCTTGAACTCCACCGGTGAAGACTTCTGGTCCACTGAACTTCCTACCTGTACCTATGGCCCCATTTTGGGGAAGCTCTACGACCTTGTACAGCCAGAAGTAGTTACAGAAGAGTGACCATCATTCATATCCCCAAAGATTTCCGGTCATAATGGGTTTAGGGGTGGTTTATGATGTGGATTAATGCTGCCCAAGCTAGAGAAGCCCAAGGTGACCTGGCCTACATGCCAAACTACATGACCTGGTGGATATTTTTCTAGTATGAATTGGGGCTGCCCCAGGGAGAGTAATCTCACATTGATCTGTGAAGGCCTCTAGATGCCAGAAAAGCCAAGCCAAGGACTTGCCATCAGATTTGGCCTGCAGTACCTACAGATGTGAGTTCAGTTCTCTTTGAGGTCCACCAAAATATTCGGAGGTTCCTTGCACCTGGCAGATAAGCAAGCTTCCTTAGCGACCGGGCAAGATTGCCAGAATCTCTGTAAACAAGGTACCATGCCCATGTTTCCTAGGGACTGTATTCCAGAAAGTCCAATGTTTGTTCCTGAAATGCTGTCTTGTCATATCTGAGCCTGTATGTTTCAAATATGACATTCCAGTCAAGCCTTGGTAGTATAACCAATGTGGCCTCTTATAAGGTGAACAGATTCTTATGGAACTTATGCAAATATTGCCACTAAATAACCATACTCAGTGACAAAGGGTTTCCAAATTCCTTAGGGATAAGGTAGGGAGAAAAAGATAAATGTTTCAGTTTTGCTCATAACGGTATAATTTCACCAAATGGCTGTGAGTCATTGTTAGCATAAGCGAAAAGAGAAAAAGCTTTCCTTCATTACAAGAAAACAAAACAACACATCAAAACTCAACAATATTTCAAACAGAAGTTCTAGAAAATTACAACCATCCTCATCAGTTCACAGAGTCCTGTATAATCAATTCTTGAGCTGAGTTTTCTGTTAGCAGATCGATGAGCTTAGTTTCTCTTAGAATTCTGTAATTTCTTACTCCGTTCAGTTTTACAATCTGAAAGTTTATCAGAAGCCTGTCATTTAGAACCTTTGTGTCAGAACCCTTTCCTGGAATTTCTCGGAAGATGAAGCATATTTGCAAAAGAAAAAAGCATCAGAGTAAAACAACAACTACCTGGAAATGGACAAAGGACTCAAAAGGGCAATTGACCAAGAAACTTGGCTACTTCAGTGACATATAACACTTGCTGATAATAATTGGACTTATGACTGTTAACCAGGAAAGATCAGACTCTTAGGAATGTTATATAATTTTAAGACACCTATATTAATAACATTTACCCATCTTATACCACCTAAGGAAGTCTATCATCACTTATTTCACAATGTTTCCCATGTAATTTAATAGACCAAGTAAGCCTAATTAGTTTAATATCTTCCTTCTTATAGGAAGAGAGAGCAAATGTCTTCGAGAAGTCTCAGGGGCCCTCTAAAAATACTCAGAGTAGTTTTTCTTCTGCCTACCAGGTCAAAAGAAAGCCTTCATTCAGCATTTGAATATTTTTGAGGGAGAATCTTGTCAAAACATATCAAAAGCTTTTCAAAAGCTTGTTCAAATAGAAAGCAACACTCACTGTGAAGCAATGCTCGGGTATCTATTCAAAGTTATAACAGAGTCAAAAATCTTAAGAGTGACCTCAGTCATTATTTTCACAAAACAGATTTGTCTCTTACGTAGACTTAGTCAAAGGAATAGCTTTTATGACCTCTTTACCAAGAGCAGATCAAAAGTTCAAGAAAATGTATCCTTTTAGAGAAAACCAAACTTGAATTTCTGCACCTACTTATTTTCAACATTCAAACTCATGCACTTAATTGAACTTACGTTAGTCTACTTGACCAGGCATAAAACTCCTTTCAGAATTTCTCCTTCACAAACCTTCTACAACTTTCTTTTTCGTTTTCAGCATTTGACCCAAAGTCTTTGTTTTTTCCTTTCTAGTACATCACGACAAATTTATCTTTCTTAACCCATCAAACAAAAATATTTCCATTATTTATACCTTTTTTACTGAAAGCCTCCATTTTAGCCTCCTTGAATACAAAGCTCTTTTCCTTAGTAATTTGCAGTAGGTTTAATTCCATAAGGTAATTAGAACTTTAACCCTTAAGAGACCTAGTGAACACTGAAAAGGTAAACAATTATGGATTGTCTTTTCTATCAGCATTCTAAACACTTCCTAAGTTTAGAAACACGCTGATTTACAACAAAACACAAGGCATGCTTTTTAATACACCCACACGCTTTTAGCCTCTTCCATAAGAAGCCAAAAGTAGATAACTTAGATGCATTTATTAATGATTCAGTGTTTCATCCTATCCAAAAATGATCCAGATATTCAGATATTTATTATTTAACTTTACTTGGCAAAATTCAAGATTGTTACCAAAAGAATTTGAAGCTGTTTTTTTCCCCAATTATAGAGACCATAAATGTTATTGTATTCAATTTCATGAGTTTTATGTATTTAAACCATTTGTTTCCAACAATTATGTTCAGATTACTTACGGAAACCTCATGAGGCATTAGACAAAACTGGTCATCATTTAAATATATTACTTCGCTGACAAATTTAACAGACAAGGTGAACTTATATGACTAGTAAACCGAGGGTGAATACCTGCATCCTATGCAAATACTGACAACTCTGACAACAAGACAATTTTCAATCAAAGCAACAAACTTAAAGAAGCTTTCATTTACCAAAGGTTAATTCACATGATGTTAACTTTGAAAGGCACTGAGTTAATTTCTACTACATTTAGAATTTATGAAAGCATTTACTGTCAGCCAACTAAACAGAGATCTTAATTTTGGCCATACCATCCAGGGGTAAAAATATCACATGTATAACATACACATAGACACACATACACAGAGACTGTACAACTATTGTTTTAAAAGCTACTGCCGTGACTCAGGTACAATAATGCAAAGCTCACCAGTTATGAATCCAAACTTTGTTTTGAGCCTTTTTACTAATGCTTATGGAGAAGACTCTCTAGATGCTATACTTTTTGCAATGACACACTTATGGCCATTTATCCTTTCCCCTCCTTTTTTTTTTTTTTTTTTTGAGTCTTAAGACTGAGTGATTGGGTAGATAGTAGTTCCTGGAGAGGGGGGATGATAATCCTTTTCATGATAAAGGAACTAGGTCGAAACTGAGCTGCCTCTAGAACTGTCTTTCCAGTCTTGCAAGGACTTTCTAAGGACGGTTGCTCTTGATTTCTCAGAAACTGGACTGTAACTTGAAGGACGTTCTAGGTTGATCTACCTGTCCAACTGCACCACAAAGGCACAGGGAAACCCCACAAACTTTCTCGCAGCTGCAGTTTCTGTGCCATAATCCAGACAATTGAAAGTGTTTCTAATTAGTTGGAATGATTCTGAGTGGTGAGTCTCTGGGGATGCTTATGGCATTCCCCATGGCAGTAAAGCCAGTGTGCGACTGACAGTGGAGTGGAGAAGGGTGGAGTGCCTACAAAGGCCTGGAACTGACTGGGGGCCGGGGCTCCAAGTACCCGGGTTGAGAGTTTAGTCCCTTGAAAATGTTTTCAAGTTTTTCGATTTCACAGAAGGTGCAGGTTCTGATCAGGTCCAGCCTGATCTTAACCTCGACTTGGTGACAACAGAGGAGATGATGACCAAAACAAAGAAAGGAAAAGAAGACACCAGACCTCACCCTCATGGCCGCTCAGAGGGTTGTCAAGATAAGAGTCACACAACAGTTCCCGTGCTGTGGCACACTACTGTAGCAGGACTGTTCACAGAAAAAATCACAGATTTCCTACCCTCATAGCCAACTCAGTAGGTGACTAAAATACTCAATGAGTCAACCGCCAACAGAGGGCACCCTACTTGGGGTCGCCAGGGTGATCAGGCCCAGAAAGCCAAAGTTGGGGCTCCCAGTGTTGGAGGACTTGACTCTTGAAAGATTTCTTTGTTTCCCGGTTGCAAAGCTCAAAAGGAGACGAAAATGGCCATTGTATCTCTAACAAAGATGAAAGAGACACGTCCATTACCTTGAAAATGCCCCCTGAACCTACGGCAGCATCCCACCTGTTCTTCCTACTGTGGGGTTCCTATAGCAAGGGGTGACAGGGGTGTCGGCCAGCATTGCATCCCTTGTATACCTTCCCTCAGATGCCTTGCAGTAACAGGTGCCTGGTGAACATCTTTCCTATTCTGCCTGGCAGTAATAGGTGCCTGGTGAATGGTCCCTGAGACAAAAGGAGAAGTTTAAGAGAGAACATAATGGAGAAAAAGTGTGAGGAATTTTTCGCCGCTCTGAGGGACATTCTACCCAATTGCGTCTTGGAGTCATTCTCTGAAGAAGGGTTTCCCATACTCAAGCAAACGTTAGACTTTAGTAGTTTCCTTGAACTCGATTCCCGATTGGGACATTTGCACAGTTCATAGCCTGGTCAGGTGCCATGGGAGGTATCCCAATCCAGCCTTAGGAGAAGAAACCTTCCACCGGAGTCTTGCAGATTGCCAACCATCCTAATGACTTAAGTGGCCTATGCATGCCCAGGTAATATTTATATATTAGTTATAGACTCAGGAAGGAATGGATTAATTCATGTTACGTCACCCTGAGGCTTAAGCTACTGATTCTCTTCAAGCTGAATGCCATGATTTGCCCCATAGAGTAGCCATGGGCAACAAACATCGATTCATAGAGCTAACCAAGAAAGCTCCTGATGGAGAAGTGAGTTTAGATCCATCCTCGAAAAAGAGAGAGGCACCAGGAAGAAAGGGGCACTTACCAGAAGTCGAGCTCAAAAACTGACGAAGCAAGTTCCCCATACAGGACACAAGATATGATGCAGGCTCAGCGAGCTGAATAGTTGAAAGATTTCTTGGACTCTCAAGGTCTGGTAGTGGTGCTCTTTTATTTAGAGAACGTTACAGGATAACATGGGGACAGGACCCATGGGCAGTAAAGAGTTGCTGCATGGGGACAGGACCCATGGGCAGCAAAGAGCTGCTGCTGCTGCCCTGAGTTGAGGGTAAGGGCTAATTTTATGAGTCATGGGTACATGATTTATTTTTACTGGAAAAAGAAAATATGATGTAAACGTCATTAAATGATTTCAGTTCAGATGGGGTCTGGTTATTGTGTGGTCATATAATATTAGATACGAATCTGGCCATATAGATAGACATGTAGGTGAGCATGACCTGGGCTTCTCTCACTGGGGCACCTCTAATTCATACCAAAAGAAATTCACCGGGCCATATAGTTCTGCATGTCCACCAGATAACCTTGGGCTTTTCGAGCTGGGGCAGCCTTAATCCACATCAATTGTCATAGTCTTTCTCAGCTGTCTCCCATAGGTATGCTTATCAGTCCCTTTTCCTTCATTCAAGTTATTAATTTTGTATTTCTTTAGTCACCATATGTTCTCTAGGCCGACATGTGAGTGCTTTCGTGATTTTTGGGTATTGTCTTTGACTTTCAATTGTTCACTTAAAGGAATCTTTGCTATCCTAGCCTAGGTCCAATGGAGCACTGAGAACACGAGGTCATCTTGGTTGGTTTGACATTCTGAGATCAGAATCTCCAAATTCTAGGTTGTCCTGGCAACCACCATATGGACATAATGTTTCCGAGAAAAATTAGAGAAATCTGATGAATTCCTGTCTCCAGGTAAGATATTTTTATGTCTCTTTTCTGAATATGGGGACGCTCGAAGTGGACCCTGGATCCTTGATCATTTCAGTAGACTACGTCTGGATGCTGGTTTACTTTATTTCTGTAGGATTCGTTAGTTGTTCGACTTACATCGTCATCTCTGTCATGTTTACTTTTCGTTAAATATAAGTGTAATGTTCTAATTTTCAGTCAACTTCCTGACATATGGTGTCAAAGCACATAAGCAATACTCTTCTATGGCGAGGGATGGGGGAGAGAATTTCATTGTTGCCAAACTGAGCATTCTAGCTTTGGATACCAGCCTTCCCTTTGGATTGGTGGTTCCCAGAGGGAAAGAAAAAATCCTAAAAGGCGTGCATATTTGCGGCATAAAGATTTTGATGCTGAAAGAGATTAGAGAGATGAACTTCTAAGGATTGTGAAGCTCCTCAAAATGCTTAATGATGCTACAGAATGGTCGACCATTGCAAATAGATTAAGATGAATACTACAAAGAGAATGTGTTCCGTGCTAAACTCACGAACCAAGGGAAAATGTTACCCTCTATGAGGTCACTACTAATTACCTTCAGGAATGATCGAAAAAGGCCAGCTTCTTCCCAAGTTCAGTGAAAGATTGCTCCAAAAGTCCAATTCAGGGCCGTCGCTGTCGTGTAGCAAGTAAGTGCCCACATTCCTCTTGGGCGTCCCAGGCATCACCGCCTAGCATCATGGGTGGGGATCAGATTAATAGCAATGGGAAATCCAGATTTCATGGTCTGGTCGGCACAGAGATCATAAAGAAGTAGAAATTGTGAGGAGAACTTATCAATACGCACCAGAAAAGGAACCATGAGACTATTACAATCTATGAATGTATCAGGTACATGTCCCCAAATGATGAAGGAAGGAAGACATGTGACCCGACAAGGTGGAATTGTCAGACTGTCAGGTGATCACACGAGTCAGAGGATTGCCTGGGCAAATTGAACTTGGGAGGGACTCCAGGACTTTCTCTGTGGAAAATCCACCCATTTGGCCATATCCACAAAAGGTAAGAGGTAAAACCCAGGATAATCTTAAAGGAAAGAAACCGGTCTCTGGAGGGAAGGTAGTAGCCCTTTCAATGTTCGAGGAGAATCTTAGAAACTGATAAGAAATGCAGAACAAGGAGAACTATCCTACCTGGAAAGATGGAGTCTTCAGACTGGTATGAGATGGCTCTCAAACACTGTGTGCATGGACGTTGTCAGGATAACTTAGAAAAATCCGAGGGTGTTTATGACATCACGCTGAACATGTCACCAAAGATGGCCGCATGTTTCCAGGGCGAGTATTTGCCTAGGCTGTGATAGTGAAGTGAGAGATACCCAGAAACAGCTTTTCCCAACAGGAACCAGGCACAGAAACTTGAAGAGATCAAAGAGACGCTGATTCAAGGGATAAGAAAGGAATCACTGGGAAGAAGCGCTAATAGAGGGACAAGCGCTGAGAGGAGAACATTGTCATCTACTGGAGTAGATGGGGAGGCCGTGCTGATTCAACCTTGAAACTTGATTTGAAACAAGAGGCCGGACTTGGCGCTTATCAGTCCTACGTTGGCCTTCTGCCTTACTCATAATCCAAAGTCAAGAATGATCTCTTGAGGACATTGAAGAGAATAATCGAAGCCTCCATCCTACGCCCCCAGCATGCTTTGAAGAGAAGTCTCCCTTTCCACAGCTCTGGAGTCATGGGGGCCCACTGGGTACATGCTAATGTGTCCCAAGACATCTCTTTGAAGACTTGAAGAAATGCACGCATATCATTCTTTGAGTATGTCTGCTGGTTTGGAAGGGCACTGGAAGTGTGCTGAAAAGCACCCTTTTCCAGAGGGCTTCGTTCCTGTGTCAAGGCTGCCCCCACAGGCTAGCGTGCTCAGTTGCACTCCAATGAAATTCTCTCCCATTATCTCTTGCTGTAGAAGGAGTACTGATTCTGTGTTTTGACACCATATGGAAGGGGGTTGGCTGAAAATTAGAACACTACCATTATATTTAAAGAAAACTACACATGCCAGAGCTGAGGATGTAAGTCAAACCAATAGAAAACCCTGTGGAAATAAAGTAAGCCAGTATCTAGACCTAATCTGGTGGAGCGCCCAAGGATCAGGGGTTAAGTTCGAAATTTCCCAAATCCAGAAAAGAGACAGAAAAATCTGTTACCTGGAGAGAGGAGTTCATCAGATTTTGCTAACTTGTCTCAGAAACATACTGTCCGTGAAGGCGGTTGCCAGGACCCCCACGAATCTGGAGTTTCTGATCTCAGAATGTCAAACCAGCCAAGATGACCACGAGTTCTCAGAGTGCAGTGTCAACTCGACCAGGATAGCAAAGATTCCTACAAGTGACCTATAAAAATTCCAAGACAACACCCAACAATCATGAAAGGACTCACACCTCGGCCTACAGAACCTAAGGTGATTAAAGAAATGCAAAATTCATAACTTGGAATGAAGGAGAACGCACTGATAAGCATACCAAAGGGAGATACCTCAGAAAGACCATGACGATTGGACGATGGAAAAGAAAATAAGGTCCTGTCAAATGGAAGGCCAACAGAAATCACAAGTGAATAATCCACAGTGATAGACGTCAGTCTTTAGACAGATTCTGCTTGAACGCTTGAAATTCTGAGAAAGTCACAACCCCAAAAATTACAGCGAAGGTCAAACCTGGTCTAACTGGGAAGGGTGAGATATGAGACTGCTCCCCGCAGGCTCTGAAGCCTGTGTCCACGAAGCTAGACTGGACAGAGGAGACACGATTCTGACAAATCCTCCGACATCACAGTGTGCCAGATAAACAGGCTGGCCACATCTACACAGGGCCAGATTTGGGCTCAAGTAGCATATTCAAGTCCCATTCCAGTCAACTGCAGGTTGCCAAAGGAACATGAAAGGGGCTGGCCAGTGGGGCAGTGTGGAGTCCACTTCATTTGGGTCGATAGCCCATGGTCAGCCACGTGGAATCCTGGGGGTCAGCCTCCTCATTGATCGTCCAGCCATTCTGTGCCAGGCGTGTGACCTAGTGTAGAGGCAGATGGGAAGCGACTTTAGAGAGCACCACTCTTCCTCAGAGAATACAGCGGCATGGCCAGCAGATTTGAGCACAGCCATAAACATCTGCCAAAACAAAACCAATTAAAAGTTGCAAAGAATAGAAAAGCTGAACCTCAAAATAAAAACGAGCCATGCCAGTGAGAAGAAAATTATATCTACGAATAACCTTTGCCAAACATGAGAAAGCGATGGAAACCAAAAACTAGCAAAGTTTTGGGGAAAGAAATTCCACAAGTCACAAGGCAATGCAAGGCTATTCCATGCCCTTCGAATGGAACAACGGACACACTTGAAACGTCCATACGGCAGAAAGCTGACAAATAAAAATGGGAAGCAATAGGATATATTGGAGTATATGAGGAAGCCATTTGGTATAAACCTAATTCGGCCTGATTTTGTTTTTTCCAAAACGGCCTGACTAGGACTATTTAGCACGCATTTCATATCTGCTTAGACAATTCCTATGGCCCTTGAGATAATGGTGCAACTTCCCCAACATTAACATTTCCTTAGGGATAAGCATTTTGTCCTAGGCTATGAACAGATTGCTGCACTCACCTTTGACCACCCAGCCCACCTGTGACCAGTCAGCTGGCCGCAACAGAGCGCCACCCTGCTGTGTTCACTGAGACAGAAGACCTACCTGCTATTTCCATCAATCGCTGTGCCAACAGAGTAGTCTCGTGACTATTGTAAATGGGACATTTCAATCCTATGTGAAACATCCTCTCTGGGAGCATATAACCAGTCTGTGCACCCCACTTGTTTGATGCCCGGGTTATAATCCTCAGATTTAAGCTCAGAGTAAGCTCACCCAAAGTTTCATTTATAGATTGGTTATGGATTATTTTTGACGAGAAAGCAATGTCTGGATTCCATGCAGTCCCAGTCAAAGTTGCAGCAATCTGTCCCACACAAATAGGAGAGAGAATCCTAAAGTTTCTATCCAGCAACAAAGGACCCTGAATAGACACAGGAATCCTGAGGAAAAAGAACAAAGCAGCAATTATCACCCTTTCTGATTGCCACATATAGAACAAAGAGCTGGGTCCCGAAACAGCACAGCCTGGACTCCAAAATAGGCACACAGACCCATGCAACAGAATCGAGACCCCAGAGGTCAACTCACACATGCATGGACAGCCCATTTACGACCAGGGAGCCAAGAGGAGACAGCAGAGAAAGTAGAGTCTCGACAAGAAATGGTGCTGGGTAGACTGCACAGCCGCATGTAACACAATGAGAGTAGACCATGATGTTACACCAGGCACACACACCACCTCGAACTGGATTCAGGCCTTGAATGGAAGACTTGAAACCGTGACACTATGAGGAGAAAACGCAGGCAGCTTGCTCTTTGCCATCTGGCTTGGCTGCCTGTTTGGAAGAAGCATGTGTGACTGAGCAATGGCAACAAAGGAAACAAGAATCAAGCAGGACTCCATCCAACGCAGAACCTTCTGCCCAGCCAACAACACCATCGGCTCAATGCAAAGACAGCACAACAACTGTGACAGGATGTTTGCAAACCACACATCGGAGAAGAGGTGAATAGCCAAAAGATCCAATGAACTCATATGTCTCCAGAGGAAAAAAATCAACGAGCCCAATACAACCTGTTAAAAAGATGGAAACAGACATTTCTCCCAGGAAGATAGAAAGATGGCCAACAGGCTATATGAAAACATGCTCATCATCATTAAGTCTCTGGTCAATGTGAATCCGAACGGCACTGAGATAGCAGCTCACAGTGGTCAGAGGGCTATAAGGAGGAAGACAGGAAACCACAGGTTTCGGAGAGGAGGTGGAGAGAAGAGAAGCCTCCTGCACTGATGGTGGGAGTGTAAACCGGTGCAGCCACTATGCAAAGCTGTGTGGAACAGCCTCAGAAATGTCAGAATCCATCTACCATAAGATCCAGGTAGTCCTTGGCAGCATATTTATCCAAAGAACTTGGAAACACTAACGCATAGAGATCCGTGCACCATTGTGCTCACCACAGCCTTACTCCCGATATCCAAGACTTCGAGGCCGCCCTGGTCCCCATCATGTGACGAAAGAAGAAGGAAGATGGGCTATAGCCACACAATGGCATAACACTCAGTTGTAGGAACGGAGGCAGTGCCGCCATTTGTGAACACCAGAAAGGCTCCTGAGGGTATTAGGGGAACTGAAAAAAGCCCTGGGGAAAGGTCAAATACCACAGGATCTCATGCACAAGGAGAAGAGGAAAAATGGACCAACAAACAGGTAGCACGTGACATAGGATTGGTAGTTCCCAGAGGGAAATGGGGGCGGCCACCGGAGGGAGAAAGAGCTGATTAGGCACAAGTGTGTGGTGAGGGCCTGTAATTAGGCTTACGGTGGTGAAGATGATGTAACTTACACAGAAGTCTAAATCTATGAGGATGTAGATCTGAAAGCTATAGGATCTTACAATGTAGGGTTATGATAATCAATTCACATAAAATCAAAACTCCAAAGAGGGGTGCAGATTTACAGCCTAAAGCTTTGGAGGCTGAAAGAGATTAGAGAAGATGAACTTCCAAGCATTGGCAATCACCTCCAAATGCTTAATGATGCTACTGAAAGGTAGACCTTTGCAAAGAGATGAAGAGGAATACTAGCAAGAGAACATTGTCCGAGCCAAACACATGACCCGATGGAAAATGTTACCATCCATGATGTTACTACTGATTCCCTTCACAAATGATCGAAGCAGGCCAACATATTCCGAAGTTCAGGCCAAAGTTTGGTCCAAAAGTCCAATTCAGGGCCAGCCCTGTGGTGTAGCGGGTAAGTGCACATGTTCCGCTTGAGTTGACCGGGTTTCAAAGGTTAGCATCACTGTGTTGACTATATTACAAGCATTAGGAAATCCAGATTACACGGTCTGATGGGCACAGAGAACATAAACAAGTAGAAATGGTGAGGAGACCTTATCAATACACACCAGAAAGAGAACCTTGAGAATATTACAATCTGTGAACGCATCAGGTACACTTCCCCAAATGATGAAGGAAGGAAAGCATGTGACTTGCCAAGGTGGAATTGTCAGACTGCTGGGAGATCACATGATCATTGTGCATCAGGCAATTGAATGGGCAACTTCAGCTTGGGATGGCCTCCATGACTGTCTCCGGGGAAAGTCCACCAGTTTAACCATATCCACAAAAGATAAGAGATAAAACCAAGAATAATCTTAAAGGAAAGATACCTGTGTGTAGAGAGAATGTAGTAGACCTTTCAAAGTTAGAAGAGAAAGTTAGAAAACGACGGGGACATGGTCACTGTGATGCCATAAAAAACCTCAAAATTCTAACTTGTCCTGACAACTCCATGCGCACAGAGTTTTGGAGCCATCTCAGACCAGTCTGACTCCTCACCCTTTCCAGGTAGGATAGTTTTCCTTTCTCTGGATTTCTTGTCAGTTTCTAACTTTCTTCTCGAACTTTGAAGGCCTGCTACCTTCTCTCTAGACACTGGTTTCTTTCCTGTAAGATTATCCTGGGTTGTATCTCTTACACCTTGTGTAGATGTCCAAGTGGGTGGACCTTCCCCTGAGAAAACCCTGGACTCCCTCCCAAGTTGAAGTTGCCCAGGCAATCCTGTGATGTGCAATGATCCTGTCATCTCCTAGCACTCTGCATATTCCACCTTGGCAGGTCACATGTTTTCCTTCCTTTCTCCTTTGGGGAAGTGTACCAGATTCGTTCATAGATTGTAATATTCTCATGGTTCATTTTGTGGTGCGTATTGATAACGTATCCTCACAATTGCAACTTATTTATCATCCCTGTCCGCATATTACCATGAAATCTATATTTCCTAACACTGCTAATGTGATCTGCACCCGTGATGTCAAACAGTGAGGCCTGGGCCGCCCAAGAGGAACGTGGGCACTTATGCGCTCCATCACAGAGATGGCCCTGAATTGTAATTTTGGACCAACCTTTTGCCTGAATTGGGAAGACGTGGGCCTGTTTGCATTATTCATGAAGGTGATTAGTAGTAAAATCATGGACGGTAACATTTTCCGTTGGTTCATGGGTTTAGGACGGATCATGTTCTCTTGGTAGTATTGCTCTTCATCTGTTTGGAATGGTCTACCTTTCTGTAGCATGAGTAGGCATTTTGAGGTGATTTTCCATCCTTGGAAGTTCACCTTCTCTAATCTCCTTCAGCCCCCAAAGATTTATGCCGTCATTCTGGACCCCTTTTTGGATTTTTGAGTTTTGGTGAATTTATTGCCATAACCCTGAATTAGAACATCCTTTATCTTTCAGATTTGCATCCTCATCGATTTAGACTTCTGCGTAGCTTACATCATCTGCACCAGCGTAAGCCTAATGACAGGCCCTCACCACACACTTGTGCCTCATCATCTCTTTCACCCTCCCCCACCGCCCCTCTTTGCCTGTGGAACCCCCAATTAAATGTCCCGTGCCACCTGTTATTTAGAGCTTGCTTATTCTTCTCCTTGTAAGTGAGATCCTATGGTATTTGACTTTCTCCCTGCGGCTTGATTCACCTCTCCTAAAACCCTCATAGCCATTCTGGTGGTCACAAATGGCTGGATTGCATCCTTTGTTCTGGCTGAGTGGTATGCCATTGTGTGGCTATAGCATATTTTCCTTCTGCATTTGTCCCTTGCTGGGCACCAGGGCGGCTTCCAAGTCTTCAATAGTGGCAGTAGTGCAGTGGTGAACTCAGCGGTGCACATGTCTTTATGCAGTAGTGTTTCCGGGTTCTTTGGATAAACACACCACAGAGGAATAGCTGGATCATATGAGACACGGATTCTTAAATTTCTGAGGCAGTTCCACACCGCTTGGAGTAGTGGCTGCACCGGTTTACACTCACACCAGCAGTGCAGGAGGCTTCCACTCTCTCCACCTCCTCTCTGACACTTGTTTCCTGTCTGCTTCCTTATAGCCATTCTGACCACAGTGAGCTGCTATGTCCTTGCAGTTTGGATTTGCATTGGCCTGAGACTTAATGATGGTGAACAAGTTTTCATGCAGCTGTTGGCCCTCTTTCAATCTTCTTGGGAGCAATCTCTGTTTCCATCTTTTGCCCAGGTTTTCATTGGCTTGTTGTTTTTTTTCTTGTGGAGACATGCGAGTTGATTATATCTTTGGGCTTTTCAACCGTTGTCCTATGTGTGCTTTGCAAACAGCCTCCCATGGTTGTTGTGCTCTCTTTGCATTGAGTCGATGGTTTCCTTGAGTGGGCAGAAGCGTGTGCACCCATTTGTTTCTTGTTTGCTTTGTTGCCCTTGCCCGGTCCGACATGCTTCTTCCAAATAGGGGGCTCAGACAGATGGCAAAGTAGACTCTGCCTAGGTCTTCTTCTACAAGGTTCACGGTTTCAAGTTTGCCATTCAAGGCTTTAATCCATTTCGAGGTGGTGTGTGTGCCAGGTGTAAGATCATGGTTTACTCTCGTTGTGTCCATGTGGCTGTGCAGGCTTCCCAGCACCGTTTACTGTACAGACTCTCCTTTCTCCACTGTCTCCTCTTGACTCTCTGGACCAAAATGGGATGTACATATGCGTTTGAGTCGGGCTGTGGGCTGTCGATTCTGTTGCATGGGTCTGCGTGCCTGTTTTTGGGCCCAGACCGTGCCGTTTCGGTACCTAGCGCTTCGTCCAATATGTTGAAATCAGAAAGTGTGACACGTTCTGCCTTTTTCGTTTTCCTGAGGATACCTTTGCCTACTCAGGGTCTCTTGTTGCTGGCTAGAAACTTTCGGATTCTCTCTTCTATCTCTGTGGCCAATATTTCTGCAACTTTGACTGGGATTTCATGGAATCCAGAGATTCCTTTCTCCAGTATGGACGTTTCAAGTGTGTTAATTCTTCCATTACCAGATCCAGGAATATCCTTCTTTCTCCGTGTGTCTCCTTGAATTTCTTTCCCCAAACGTATGCTAGTTTTCGATTGACATAGCTTTCACCTGTTTTGCTAAGGTTCTTCATAAAGATCTTATTCTTCTCACTGGCAAGCTGTTTTTTTTTTTTTTTAGCTTCAGTTTTTCTATTCTTTGCAACTTGTAACTGGTTTTGTTTTGGCAGAAGTGCATCACTGAGCTCACACCTGCTGACAATGCTCCTGTATTTGCTGTGGAAGTCTGGCCCTGTCTAACGTCCCTTCCCATCTGCCTCTGAACTACCTCGGACGTATGCCCCATAATGACTGAAGCAGTGGTGAGCAGGCTCACCCCCAGTATTCCAATCGGCCGAACCCGGGCCACTAAACCAGAAGGTGCAGACCTCACCACTGCACCACCAGCCGGCACCTTTCTTGTTCCACTGGCAAGATGCAGTTGAGTGCAATGGGATTTGAATATGCTACTTGAGCCCAACTCTGGCACTGTAGATAAGGCCAGGTTGATTTTCGTCTACCCTGTGATTTCAGAGGATTTGTCATAATTGTGTCTCTGCTGTCCTGGCAAGCTTCATGGACACAGGGTTTCAGAGCCTGCTTGGAGCAGTCTCATAACTCACCCTTCCCAGTTAGCCCAGGTTTGACCTTCGCTGCTGTTTTGTGGCTTGTGAATTTTTCTGACTTTGAAACGTTCAAGCAGAGTCTGTCTAAAGACGGACATGATGTTTCATTGTGGATTATTCAGATGTGATTTCTGTTGGCCTTCCATTTTCTGGGACCTTTTTTTCTTTTCCATAGTATACTCGTCATGGTCTTTCTCAGCTGTCTCCCTTAGACATGCTAATCAGTTCGTTCTCCTTCATTCCAAGTGATTCATTTTGTATTTCTTTAATGACCTCATGTGTTCTAGGCTGAGGTGTGAGTGCTTTCGTGACTCTTGCTTGTTTTCTTTGAATTTGCACTGGTAACTTGTAGGAATCTTTGCTATCCTAGCCGAGGTCAAAATAAGCACTGAGCACACGTGGTCATCTGGGTTTGTTTGACATCCTGAGATCAGAAACTCCAACTTCGAGGTGGTCCTGGCAACCCCTTTCAGGAACACAATGTTTCCGAGACAAATTAGAGAAATCTGATGAATTCTTCTCTCCAGGAAAGATATTTTTCTGTCTATTTTCTGGATTTGAGAAGTTTCGAACTTGACCCCCAATCCTTGAACGTTCACTTAGATTCCGTCTAGATATGGGCTCACCTTATTTCTATAGGCTGTGCCATCTGTTTGACTTAAATCCTCAGACCTTGCCTGTTTGTTTTTCTTGAAACACAATTGTAATGTTCTAATTTTCAGCCCACTTCCTTACATATGGTGTCAAAACACATAGTCAATAATCCTTCTACGGCAAGAGGTAGGGGGAGAGAATTTCATTGGAGCCAAAGTGAGCACTCCAGACTGGGAGGGCAGCCTTCACAAAGGAACTAAGTTCTCTGCTAAATGGTGCTTTTCAGCACCCTTGTAGAGTCCTTCCAAACAAAGAGACATACCCCAAGCATGACAGGGGTCCATTCCTTCAAGGTTTCCAAGAAATCTCTTGGAACACATTAGCGTGTACCCAGTCGGCCCCCGTGCCACCAGAGGTAGGGAAAGTCAGACTGATCATCAAAGAAAGCCCTGGGCCTAGGAAAGCAGGCATCGGTTATTCACTTCAATGTCCTCAAGACATCATTCTTTACTTTGCATTATGCTTAAGGCAAAAGGACAAAGTAGATCAGATGAGCCCCAAGTCTGGCCTCTTGTTTCCAATCAAGTTTCAAGCTTGAATCAACATGGCCTCCCCATAGACTTGAATACATGAAAATGATCTCCTGTAAGTTCTTGTCCCCTATTCTCGCTTCTTGCCAAGGATTCCTTTCTTATCCCTTGAATCAGAGTCTGTTCTATCTCCTCCAGTTTTGGTGTCCACTTTCTGTTTATCAAAGCTGCTTTTGGGTGTCTCTCCCTTTAATAGTCTAGCCAAGGCCAAGCCTTAGACTGTCACCATGCGGACATCTTGGTGGACATGTTCACTGTGATGTCATAAACAACTTCAAAATTCTAAGTTGTCCAGACAACATCTATGCACACAGAGTTTCAGAGCCATCTCAGACCAGTCTGACTCCTCAGCGTTTACAGGTAGGATAGTTTTCCTTTTTCCAGATTTCTTGTCGGTTTCTAACTTTCTCCTCGAACTTTGAAAGGCCTGCTACATTCTCTCTAGACACTGGTTTCTTTCCTGTAAGATTATCCTGGGTTGAATCTCTTATACCTTGTGTAGATGGCCAAGTGGGTGGACCTTCCCCTGAGAAAACCCTGGACTCCCTCCCAAGTTGAAGTTGCCCAGGCAATCCTCCGATGTGCAATGATCGTGTCATCTCCTAGCACTCTGCCAATTCCACCTTGGCAGGTCACATGTATTCCTTTCTTCTTCCTTTGGGGAAGTGTACCAGATTCGTTCATAGATTGTAATATTCTAATGGCTCTTTTTCTGGTGAGTTTTGATAACTTATCCTCACAATCGCAACTTATTTATGATCCTTGTCCGCATAGTACCATGAAATCTATATTTCCTAACACTGCTAATGTGATCTGCACCCGTGATGTGAAAGAGTGAGGCCGGGGTGCTGAAGCGGAAGGTGGAAACTTATCTGCTTAACCACAGGGCCGGCCCTGAATTGGACTTTTGGACCAACCTTTTGCCTGAACTTGGGAAGACGTGGGCCTGTTTGGATTATTCATGAAGGTGATTACTAGTAACATCATGGACGGTAACATTTTCCGTTGGTTCATGGGTTTAGGACGGATCATGTTCTCTTGGTAATATTCCTCTTCATCTGTTTGGAATGGTCTACATTCCTGTAGCATGAGTAGGCATTTTGAGGTTATTTTCCATCCTTGGAAGTTCACCTTCTCTAATCTGTTTCAGCCCCAAATCTTTATGCCATCATGCTGGACCCCTTTTTGGATTTTTGATTTTAGGTGAATTTATTGCCATAACCCTGCATTAGAACATCCTATATCTTTCCGCTTTGCATCCTCATCGATTTAGACTTCTGTGGAGCTTACATCATCTTCAACAACCTAAGCCGAATCACAGGTCCTCAGCACACACTTGTGCCTCATCATCTCTTTCACCCTCCCCCACCGCCCCGCTTTGCCTCTGGGAACCCCCAATCAAATGTCCTGTGCCACTTGTTGGGTAGTGCTTGCTTTTCCTTCTCCTTGTCAGTGAGATCCTACCCCTTTGACTTTCTCCCTAGGGCTTGTTTCACTTCCCCTAAAACCCTCACAGCCATTCTGGTGGTCACAAATGGCTGGATTGCATACCTTGTTCTGGCTGAGTGGTATGCCATTGTGTGGCTATAGCCCATCATCCTTCTCCATTAGTCCCTTGGTGGGCACCAGGGCGGCTTCCAAGTCTTGGACAGCGGCAGTAAGGCTGTGCTGAACTCAGCGGTGCAAATGTCTTTATGCGTTAGTGTTTCCAAGTTCTTTGGATAAACACGCCACAGAGGAATAGCTGGATCATATGGGACATTGATTCTTAAACTTCTGAGGCAGCACCACACCTCTTGGCGTAGTGGTTGCAGCGGATTACACTCCCACCGGCAATACAGGAGGCTTCCCTTCTGCCATCTCCCCTCTGACACTTGCTGTTTTCCGTCTGGTTCCTTATAACCATTCTCAGCACAGTGAGCTGCTTTGTCATTCCAGTTTGGATTTGCATGGCCTGAGATTTAATGATGGTGAACAAGTTTTCATGCACCTCCTGGCCCTCTTTCGATCTTCCTGGGAGAAATCTCTGTTTCCATCTTTTACCCAGGTTTTCATTGGCTTCTTGTTTTTTTCTAGTGGAGACGTGTGAGTTGATTGCATCTTTGGGGTTTCCACCCTGTGTCTGATGTGTGGTTTGCAAACATCCTCTCCCAGTTGTTGTGTTGTCTTCGCATTGAGTGGAAGGTTTCCTCGAGTGGGCAGAAGCGTGTGCATTTGATGTGTTCCCGTTTGTTTCGTGATTCCTTTGTTGCCCTTGCCCAGTCAGACATGCTTCTTCCATATAGGCGTCTCAGACTGATGGCAAAGAGCTCTCTGCCTAGGTCTTCTCCTACAAGGTTCACGGTTTCAAGTCTGCCATTCAGGGCTTTAATCTATTTCGAGGTGGTGTGTGTGCCAGGTGTAACATCATGGTCTACTCTCGTTGTGTTCCATGTGGCTGTGTAGCCTTCCCAGCACCATTTATTGTAGAGACTCT
Source organism: Equus asinus (assembly GCF_041296235.1). Classification (NCBI taxonomy): domain Eukaryota; kingdom Metazoa; phylum Chordata; class Mammalia; order Perissodactyla; family Equidae; genus Equus; species Equus asinus. Next base: position 4,572,871 of record NC_091793.1, on the reverse strand, counting down.
CCTCTCTCCTCTGTCTCTTCTTGGCTCCCTGCTCGAAAAGGGGCTGTCCATGCACGTTTGAGTTGGGCTCTGGGTTCTCGATTCTGTTGCATGGGTCTGTGTGCGTGTTTTTGGGCCCAGACTGTGACGTTTCGTTACCTAGCGCTTCGTCCTATATGTTGAAATCAGAAAGTGTGATACGTCCTGCTTTTCGTTTTCCTGAGGATTCCTTTGCCTATTCAGGGTCTCTTGTTGCTGGCTAGAAACATTAGGATTCACTCTTCTATCTCTGTGGCAAGTATTGCTGCAACTTTGACTGGGATTGCATGCAACCCAGAGATTCCTTTACTCAGGTATGGGTGTTTCAACTGTGTTAATTCTTGCATTCCTAGATCCTGGAATATCCTTCTTTCTCCTTGTGTCTTCTTGAATTTCTTTCCCCAAACGTTTGCTAGTTTTTGAATTAACATAGCTTTCACCTGTTTTGCTAAGGTTCTTCATAGAGATGTTATTCTTCGTACTGGCAAGCTGTATTTCTTTCTTTTTTTTATCTTGAGTTTTTCTATTCTTTGCAACTTTGAATTGGTTTTGTTTCAGCAGAAGTAGAGTGCTATGCCCACATCTGCTGGCAATGCTACAGTATTTGCTGTGGAAGTCTGGCCCTGTCTAACGTCCCTTCCCATCTGCCTCTACAATACCTCGGGCTCCTGCCCTACAATGACTGAAGCAGTGGTGAGGGGGCTCACCCACATGCTTCCAACCGGCTCACCAGGTGACCCCGACCCAGAAGGTGCGGACCTCACAGCTACACCACCGGCCGGCCCCTTTCATGTTCCGTTGGCCACCGGCAGTTGAGTGCAATGGGACTTGAATGTGCTGCTTGAACCCAATTGTGGCTCTGTATAGATGAGCCCAGGTTGTTTATCGGGTCCACTGTGATGTCAGAGGATTTGTCATAATTGTGTCTCTGCTGTCCCAGCAAGCTCCATGGACACAGGGTTTCAGAGCCGGCTTGGAGCAGTCTCATGACTCACGCTTGCCAGTTGGCCCAGGTTTGACATTCACTGCCGTTTTTTGGCTTGTGAATTTCTCTAACTTTCAAACGTTCAAGCACAGTCTGTCTAAAGACGCACATCTTTCATTGTGGATTATTCAGGTGTGATTTCTGTTCGTCTTCCATTTTCTGGGACCTTTTTTTCTTTTCCATAGTATAATCGTCATGGCCTTTCTCAGCTATCTCCCTTAGACATGCTTATCAGTGGGTTCTCCTTCATTCCAAGTCTTTAATTTTGCATTTCTGTAGTCACCTTATGTTCTCTAGGGCGAGGTGTGAGTCCTTTCGTGATTCTTGGTTGTTGTCTTTGTATTTGCACTGGTCACTCATAGGAATCTTTGCTATTCTAGCCTTGGTCAAACTAAGCCCAGAAACAAGTGGTCATCTGGGTTTTTTTGACATCCTGAGATCAGAAACTCCAAATTTCACGGGGGTCCGGCCAACACCCTTCATGAACATAATGTTTCCCAGACAAATTAGACAAATATGAATTCCTCTCTCCAGAGAAGATATTTTTCTCTCATTTTCTGGATTTGGGAAGTTTCAAACTTGACTCCTGATCCTTGAACGTTCCCCTAGATTCCGTCTAGATACGGGCTTACTTTATTTCTATAGGGAGTGAACTTTGTTTGCCTTACATCCTCAGCCCTGGCTTCTTTATTTTTCTTGAAACAGAATTGTAATGTTCTAATTTTCAGCCAACGTCCTTACATATGGTGTCAAAACACATAATCAATAATCCTTCTACAGCAAGAGGTGAAGGGAGAGAATGTCATTGGAGCCAAACTGAGGATTCCAGCCTGGGAGGACAGCCTTCACAAAAAACAAAGCCCTCTGGAAAATGCTGATTTTTAGCACCCTTGTGGAGCACTTCCAAACAAACAGAAATACCCTAAGCATGACAGGGCTCCATTCCTTCAAGGCTTCCAAGACATCTCTTGGGACACATTAGCATGTACCCAGTGGGCCCCCATGACGCCAGAGCTATGGAAAGTGAGACTGATCTTTGAAGCAGGCTAGGGGCCTAGGAAAGGAGGCATCAATTCTTCTCTTCAATGTCCTCAAGACATCATTCTTCACTTTGGATTATGCTTAAGGCAGAAGGACACTGTAGGTCTCAAAAGGCCCAGTCTGGCCTCTTGTTTCCAATCATGTTGCAAGCTTGAATCAGCATTGCCTCCCCATAGACTTGAATAGATGACAATGTTTTACTCTCAGAGCTTGTCCCTTTATTCTCGCTTCTTGCCAAGGATTCCTTTCTTATCCCTTGAATCAGAGTCTGTTTTCTCTGTTCCAGTTTCTGTGCCCGCTTTCTGTTTTTCAAAGCTGTTTCAGGGTATCTCTCTCTTTAATGGCCTAGCCTAGGCCAATCCTCAGACTGTAACCATGCGGCCGTCTTGGGGGACATGTGTACCATGATGTCATAAACAACGTCAAAATTCTAAGTTGTCCTGACAACCTGCATGCACACAGAGTTTCAGAGCTATCTCAGACCAGTCTGACTCCTCACCCTTTCCAGGTAGGATAGTTTTCCTTTTTCTGAATTTCTTGTCGGTTTCTCACTTTCTCCTTGAACTTTGAAAGGCCTGCTACATTCTCTCTAGACACTGGTTTCTTTCCTGTAAGATTATCCTGGGTTGTATCTCTTATATCTTGTGTAGATGGCCAAGTGGGAGGATCTTCCCCAGAGAAACTCCTGGACTCCCTCCCAAGTTGAAGTTGCCCAGGCAATCCTCTGATGCGCAATGATCATGTCATCTCCTAGCACTCTGGCAATTCCTCCTTAGCAGGTCACATGTTTTCCTCCCTTCTTCCTTTGGGGAAGTGTACCAGATGCGTTCATAGATTGTAATATTCTCATGGTTCTTTTTCTGGTGTGTATTGATAACATATCCTCACAATGGCTACTTATATATGATCCCTGTCTGCACCGTACCATGAAATCTATATTTCCTAAAACTGCTCATGTGATCGGCACCCGTGATGTGAAGGAGTGAGGCCCAGGCCACACAAGCGGAACATGGGCACTTACACACTCCACCACAGGGCCGGCCATGAATTGTCCTGTTGGACCAACCTTTTGCCTGAACGGGGGAAGACGTGGGCCTGTTTGGATTAGTCATGAAGGTGATTAGTTGTAACATCCTGGACGGTAACATTTTCCCTTGGTTCATGGGATTAGGACTGATCATCTTCTCGTGGTAGTATTCCTCTTCATCTATTTGGAATGGTCTACCCTTCAGTAGCATCAGTAAGCATTTGGAGGTGATTTTCCATGCTTGGAAGTTCACCTTCTCCTATCTCTTTCAGTCCCCAGGGCTTTATGCCGTCATTCTGGAAACCTTTTTAGATTTGTGATTTTAGGTGAATTTATTGCCGTAACACTGCATTAGAACATCCTATATCTTTCAGATTTACATCCTCATCGATTTAGACTTCTGTGTAGGTTAAATCATCTTCACCATCGTAAGCCGAATCGCAGGCCCTCACCACATACTTGTGCCTAATCATATCTTTCACCCTTCTCCACTGCACTGCTTTGCCTCTGGGAAGGCACAAATATCCCGTGCCACATATTGGTTATTGCTTTCTTTTTCTTCTACTTGTAAGTGAGATGTTACGGTATTTGACATTGTCCCTGGAGCTTGTTTCACTTCCCCTAAAACCCTCACAGCCATTCTGGTGGTCAAAAATGGCTGGTTTGCATCCTTTGCTCCGGTTGAGTGGTATGCCATTGTGTGGCTAGAGGCCATCTTCCTTCTCCATTCGTCCCTTGCTGGGCACCAGTGCGGCTTACAAGTCTTGCATAGTGGGAGTAAGGCTGTGGTGACATCAGCCATGCACATGTCTTTATGTGGTAGTGTTTCTGAATTCTTTGTATAAACACGCCTCAGAGGAATAGCTGGATCATATGGGACATGGATTGTTAAATTTCATAGGCAGTTACACACCACTTGGCATACTGGCTGCACTGTTTTACACTCCCAGCAGGAGTGCAGGAGGCTTCCGTACTCTCCACCTCCTCTCTGACACTTGTTTCCTGTCTGCTTCCTTATAGCCATTCTGACCACAGTGAGCTGCTATGTCCTTGCATTTTGGATTTTCATTTTCCTGAGACTTAATGATGGTGAACAAGTTTTCATGCACCTGTTACCCCTCTTTCCATCTTCTTGGGAGCAATTTCTGTTTCCATCTTTTGACCAGGTTTTCATAGGCTTGTTGTTTTTTTTTCTTGTGGAGACGTGCGAGTTCATTGTATCTTTGGGCTTTTCACCCCTTGTCCGATTTGTGGTTTGCAAACTTCCTCTCCCAGGTGTTGTGCTGTCTTTGCATTGAATCGATGGTTTCCTTGAGTGGGCAGAAGCGTGTGCATTTGATGTCGTCCCGTTTGTTTCTTGTTTCCGTTGTTGCCCTTGCCCAGTCAGACATGCTTCTTCCAAATAGGTGGCTCAGACAGATGGAACAGAGCATTCTGCCTAGGTCTTCTGCTACAAGTTTCACAGTTTCAAGTCTACCATTAAGGGCTTCAATCCATTTCATATGGTGTGTGTGCCAGGTGTAACATCATGGTCTTCTCTCGTTGTGTTCCGTGTGGATGTGCAGGCTTCCCAGCACCGTTTATTGTACAGACTCTCCCTTCTCAACTGTCTTCTCTTGGCTCCCTGGTAGAAAATGGGCTGTCCATGTACGTTTGAGTTGGGCTCTGGGTTCTCGCTCCTGTTGCATGGGTATGTGTGCCTGTTTTTGGGCCCAGGTTATGCCGTTTTGGTACCTAGAGTTTCGCCCTCTATATCGAAATCAGAAAGTGTGCCACGTCCTGCTTTTTTCGTTTCCTGAGGATTCCTTTGCCTATTCAGGGTCTGTTGTTGCTGCCTAGAAACGTTAAGATTCTCTCTTCTATCTCTGTGGCAAATATTGCTGCAACTTTGGCTGGGATTGCATGGAATCCAGAGATTCCTTTCTCCGGTATGGACATTTCAAATGTGCTAATTCTTCCATTCCTAGATCCTGGAATCTCCTTCTTTCTCCTTGTGTCTTTCACCAAACGACGGCTAGTTTTCGATTAACATAGCTTCACCTGTTTTGCTAAGCTTCTTCATAGAGATCTTGTTCGCCTAACTGGCAAGCTGTTGTTTTTTCTTCCAGTTTCAGGTTTTCTATACTTTGCAAATTTTGACTGATTTTGCTTTGGCAGAAGTGCATCACTAAGCTCACATCTGCTGGCAATGTTCCTGTATTTGCTGTTTAAGTCTGGCACTGTCTAACGTGCACTCCCATCTCCCTCTACATTACCTCTGACGTCTGCCCCAGAATAACTGAAGCAGTGGTGAGCAGGCTCACCCCCAGGATTCCACCCGGCCCAACCCCGGCCACTGACCCAAAAGGTGCGGACCTCACTGCTGCATCACCGGCCGGCCCCATTCATGTTCCAGTGGCAACATGCAGTTGAGTGCAGTGGGACTTGAATATGGTACTTGAGCCCATCTATGGCACTGTGTAGATGAGGCCAGGTGTTTTTTGTTTCCACTGTGATGTCAGAGGATTTGTCATAATTGTGTCTCTGCTATCCCAACAATATTCATGGACACAGGGTTCCAGAGCCTGCTTGGAGCAGTCTTATAACTCGCCCTTCCCAGTTAGCAAAGGTTTGACCTTCGCTGCTTTTTGGCTTGTGAATTACTGTGACTTTCAAACGTTCAAGCAGAGTCTGTCTAAAGACTGACATCATCTTTCATTGTGGATTATCCAGGTGTGATTTCTGTTCATCTTCCATTTTCTGGGACCTTTTTTTCTTTTCTATAATATACTCGTCATGGTCTTTCTCAGCTATGTCCCTTAGACATGCTTATCAGTTCGTTCTCCTTCATTCCAAGTGATTAATTTTATACTTCTTTAATCACCATATGTTCTCTAGTCCGAGGTGTGAGTGCTTTCGTGACTCTTGGTTGTTGTCTTTGAATTTACACTGGTCATTGTAGGAATCTTTGCTATCCTAGCCTAGGTCAAACTAAGCACTGAGAACACGGGGTCATCTGTTTTGGTTTGACATCCTGAGACCAGAAACTCCAAATTCGAGGAGGTCCTGGCAACCCCCTTCATGGACATAGTGTCCTTCTGCCTTAAGCATAATGCAAAGTCAAGAATTATCTGTTCCGAACATTGCTGAAAAGAATCGATGCCTCCTTTCCTAGGCCCCTAGCATTCTTTGAAGATCAGTCTCACTTTCCATAGCTCTGGCATCACTGGTTCCCACTGGGTACATGCTTATGTGTCTCAAGAGATGTTTTGGAAGCCTTGAGGGAATGGAACCCTCTCACTGTGGGTATGTCTCCTTGTCTGGAAGTGCTCTACAAGTGTGTTGAAAAGCACCCTTTTCCAGAGGGCTTCATTCCTTTGTGAAGGCTGACCTCCCAGGCTAGAGTGCTCACTTTGCTTCCAATGAAATTGTCTCCCCTTAACTCTTTCTGTACAAGGATTATTGATTATGTGTTTTGATACCATATGTGAGGAAGTTGGCTCAAAATTAGAACATTACAAGTCTGTATCAAGAAAAATAAACATTCCAGGGCTGAGGATGTAAGGCAAAGAAATGGCACACTCTAGAGAATTAAAGTAAGCCCCTATCAAGACACATTCTAAGGGAAAGTCCAAGGATCATGGGTCAAGTTCGAAACTTCCAAAATCCAGAAATGAGAAGAAAAAATTTCTTTCCTTAGAGAGGAATTCATCAGATTTCTCTAATTTGTCTTAGAAACAGTATGTCCCTGAATGGGGTTGCCAGGACCAGCTCGAATTTGGAGTTTCTGATCTCAGGATGTCAACCAACCCAGATGACCACGTGGTCTCAGTGCTTAGTGTGACCTACACTAGGTTAGCAAAGAGTCCTTGCAGTGACTGGTGCAAATTCAAAGACAACAACCAAGAATCACGAAAGCACTCACACCTCGTCCTAGAGAACATATGGTGATTAAAGATATACAAAATTAATCACTTGGACTGAAGGAGAACGGACTGATAAGCATATCTAAGGGAGATAGTTGAGAAGGACCATGACAATTATACTGTCGAAAAGAAAAAAAGGTGACAGAAAATGGAAGGCGAACAGAAGTCACACCTGAATAATTCACAATGAAGGATGTAAGGCTTTACACAGACTCTGCTTGAACGTTGTAAAGTCAGAGAAATTCATAAGCCAAAAAGCGACAGCGAAGGTCAAACCTGGGCTAATTGGGAAGTGAGAGATATGAGACTGCTCCAAGCGGGCTCTGAAACCCTGTGTCCATGAAGATTGCCGGGACAGCAGAGACACAATTACGACAAATCCTCTGACATCACAGTGGGCCTGAATAACTTCGTGGCCTCATCTATACAGTGCCAAAGTTGGGCTCAAGTAGCACATTCAAGTTCCACTGCCCTCAACTGCAGGTTTCCAATAAACATGAAAGGGGCCAGCCGGTGGTGCAGTGGCGAGGTCAGCACCTTCTGGTTTGGTGGCCCAGGGTGGGCCGGGTGGAATGAAGTGGGTGATCGTCCTCACCACTGCTTCAGTCATTCTGGGGCAGGCGTCCGAGGTAGTGTAGAGGCAGATGGGAAGGAACGTTAGACAGGGCCAGACTTCCACAGCAAATACAGGAGCATTGCCAGCAGATGTGAGCTCAGCGATGCACTTCTGCCAAAACAAAACCAATTCAAAGTTGCAAAGAATAGAAACACTGAAGCTGAAAAGAAAAAAAACAACTGCATGCCACTGAGAAGAATAAGATCTCTATGAAGAACCTTAGCAAAACAGGTGAAAGCCATGTCAATCGAAAACTAACAAACGTTGGGGGAAAGAAATTCAAGAAGACACAAGGAGAAAGAAGAAGATTCCAGGATCTAGGAATGGAAGCATTAACACACTTGAAACGTCCATACCAGAGAAAGGAATCTCTGGAGTCCATGCAATCCCAGTCAAAGTTGCAGCAATGTTTCCCACAGAGACAGAAGAGGGAATCCTAAAGTTTCTAGCCAGCAACAAGAGACCCTGACTAGGCAAAGGAATCCTCAGGAAAACGAAAAAAGCAGGACGTGGCACACTTTCCGATTTCAACATATAGGACGAAGCACTAGGTACCGAGACGGCACAGTCTGGGCCCCAAAACAGGCACACAGACCCATGCAACAGAATCGAGAACCCAGAGCCCAACTCAAACGTACATGGACAGCCCATTTGCGACCAGGGAGCCAAGACGAGACAGCGGAGAAAGGAGAGTCTCTACAATAAATGGTGCTGGGAAGCCTGCACAGCCAAATGGAACACAACGAGAGTACACCATGATGTTACACCTGGCACACACACCACCTGAAATGGATTAAAGCCCTGTATGTCAGACTTGCAACTGTGAACCTTGTAGAAGAAGACCTAGGCAGAGTGCTCTTTGCCATCTGAGCCGCCTATTTGGCAGAAGCATATCTGACTGGACAAGGGCAACAAAGGAAACAAGAAACAAACGGGAGCAGGTGAAATGCAGACGCTTCAGCCCAGTGAAGGAAACCATCGACTCAATGCAAAGACAGCACAACACCTGGGAAAGCATGTTTGCAAACCACACATCAGACAAGGGGTGAAAAGCCCACAGATACAATCAATTCACACGTCTTCACAAGAAAAAAAACAAGCCAATGAAAAACTGGTCAAAAGATGGAAACAGATATTTCTCCCAAGATGATTGCAAGAGGGCCAACAGGTGCATGAAAACTTGCTCACCATCATTCAGTCTGAGGCCAATGCAAATCCAAATTGCAAGGACATGGCAGCTCACTGTGGTCAGAATGGCTATAAGGAACCAGAGAGGAAACAAGTGTCACAGAGGAGGTGGAGAGAAGGGAAGCCTCCTGCACTGCTGGTGGCAGTATAAACTGGTGCAGCCACTATGCCAAGCGGTGTGGAACATCCTCAGAAATTTAAGAATCCATGTCCCATATGATCCACCTATTCCTGTGCAGCATATTTATCCAAAGAACTCGGAAACACTACTGCATAAAGACATGCACCGCTGAGTTCATCACAGCCTTACTCCAGCTATCTAAGAGTTGGAAACCGACCTGCTGCTAGGCAGGGGACGAATAGAGAAGGAAGATGGGCTATACCCACAGAATGGCGTACCACTCAGCCGGAACAAAGTATGCAATCCAGCCATTTGTGACCACCCGAATGGCTGTGAGGGTTTTAGGGGAAGTGAAACAAGTCCCAGGAAGAAAGCCAAATACCATAGGTTGTCACTTACAAGGAGAAGAAAAAGCAAGCACTAATGATCAGGTGGCACTGGACATTGGATTCCGGGTTCCAAGAGGCAAAAAGAGGAAGTGAGGAAGGGTGAAAGAGATGATTAGGCACAACTGTGTGGTGAGGACCTGTGATTAGGCTTACGCTGGTGAAGATGATGGAAGCCACGCAGAAGTCTAAAGCAATGAGGATGTAAATCTGGAAGATGTAGGATGTTCTAATGCAGGGTTATGGCAATAAATTCACCTAAAATAAAAAATCCAAAAAGGGGTCCAGTTAGACAGCGTAAAGCTTTGGGGGCTGAAAGAGATTAGAGAAGGTGAACTTCCAGGGATGGAAAATCACCTCAAAATGCTTACAGATGCTACAGAAAGGCTGACCATTCCAAATAGGTGAAGAGGAATACTACAAAGAGAACATGATCAGTCCTAAACCCATGAACGAACGGAAAATGTTACCGTCCATGATGTTATTACTAATCACCTTCACGAATAATCCAAACAGGCCCACGTCTTCCCAAGTTCAGGCAAAAGGTTGGTCCAAAAGTACAATTCAGGGCCGGCCCTGTGGTGGAGCGGGTAAGTGCCCACATTCCGCTTGGGCGGCCCGGGCCTCACTGTTTCACATTACGAGTGCATATCACATTAGTAGTGTTAGGAAATATAGATTTCATGGTATGGTGCGGGCAGAGATCATAAATAAGCAGCAATTGTGAGGATACATTATCAATACGCACAAGAAAAGGAACCATAAGAATATTACAATCTATGGAAGTATCTGGTACACTTCCCAAAGGCAGAAGGAGGGAAAACTTGTGACCTGCCAAGGTGGAATAGGCAGAGTGCCACAAGATGACACCATCATTGTGCATCAGAACATTGCCTGGGCAACTTCAACTTGGGAGGGAGTCCAGGACTTTCTCTGGGTAAGGTCCACCCATTTTGCCATCTACCCAAGATATAAGAGATAAAACCCAGGATAATCTTACAGGAGTGAAACCAGTGTCTAGAGAGAATGTAGGAGCCCTTTCGAAGTTCAAGGAGAAAGATAGAAACTGACAACAATTGCAGAAAAAGGAAAACTATCCTACCTAGACAGGTTGAGGAGTCAGACTGGTCTGAGATGGCTGTGAAACTGTGTGTGCACGGAGGTTGTCAGGACAACTTCGAATTTTGAGGTCGCTTATGACATCATGGTGAACATGTCCCCCAGGGTGGCCGCATTGTTACAGTCGGAGGATTGGCCTAGGCTAGGCTATTAAAGGGACAGATACCCAGAAACAGGGTTGACAAACAGAAAGCAGGCACAGAAACTAAAAGAGATAAAACAGAGTCTGATGCAAGGGATAAGAAAGGAACCCTAGGCCACAAGTGAGAATAGAGGGACAAGCACTGAGAGGAGAACATTGTCATCTATTCAAGTCTATGGGGAGGTCATGCAGATTCAAGCTTGCAACTTCATTGGAAACAAGTGGCCGGAATTGGGGCTCATCACACCTACAGTGCCCTTGTGCCTTAAGCATAATGCAAAGTCAACAATGACGTCTTGAGGACATTGAAGAGAAGAATCGATGCCTCCTTTCCGAGGCCCATAGCATTCTTTGAAGGTCAGTCTCTTTTTCCGAAGCTCTGGTGTCACGTGGGCCCACTGGGCACATGGTAATGTGTCCCAAGAGATGTCTTGGAAGCCTTGAAGGAATGGAGCCCTGTCACGCTTGGGGTATGTCTCTTTGTTTGGAAGTGCTCTACAAGGGTGCTGAAAAGCACCCTCTTCCACAGGGCTTCATTCCTTCGTGAAGGCTGCCCTCCAAGACTAGTATGCTCAGTTTGCCTCCATCGAAATTCTCTCCCCCTACCTCTTGCCGTAGAAGGATTAGTGATTATGTGTTTTGACACCATATGTAAGGAAGTTGCACGAAAATTAGAACTTTACAGTTGTGTTTCAAGAAAAATAAACAGGCCAGGGTAGAGGATGTAGGGCAAACAAATGGCACACCCTATAAAAATTAAGTAAGCCCATATCTGGACGGAATCTAGGGGAACGTTCAAGGATCAGGGGTCAAGTTCGAAACTTCCCAAATCCGGAAAAGAGACAGAAAAATATCTTTCCTGGAGAGTGGAATTCATCCGATTTGTCTAAGTTGTCTTGGAAACATTGTGTCCGTGAAGGGGGTTGCCAGGACCAACTAGAATTTGGAGTTTCTGATCTCAGGATGTCAAACCAACCCACATGACCACGTGTTCTCAGTGCTTAGTTTGACCCAGGCTAGGATAGCCAAGAGTCCTACAAGTGACCGGTGCAAATTCAAGGACAACAACCAAGAGTCACGAAAGCACTCACACCTCACCCTAGAGAACATACAGCGATTAAAGAAATACAAACTAATCACTTGGAATGAAGGAGAACGGACTGATAAGCATGTCTAAGGGAGATAGCTGAGAAAGACCATGACGAGTATACTATGGAAAAGAAAAAGAGGACCCAGAAAATGGAAGGTGAACAGAAATCACACCTGATTTATCCACAATGAAAGATGATGTCCGTCTTTAGACAGACTCTGCTGGAACGTTTGAAAGTCAGAGAAATTCACAAGCCAAAAAACGGCAGCGAAGGTCAAGCATGGGCTAACTGGGAAGGGTGAGTTATGAGACTGCTCCAAGCAGGCTCTGAAACCTGTATCCATGAAGCATGCTGGACCTCAGAGACACAATTATGACAAATCCTCTGACATCACAATGGACCCGAAAAACAACCTAGCCTCATCTACACAGTGCTAGAGTTGGGCTCACTAGTATATTTAACTCCCATTGCACTCAACTGCACGTTGCCACTGAACATGTAAGTGGCCGGCCGGTGGTGCAGTGGTGAGGTCCGCACCTTCTGGGTCTGTGGCCCAGTATGGGCTGGGTGGAATCCTCGGTTTGGGCCTCCTCACCACTGCTTCAGTTGTTCTGGTGCAGGCGTCCGGGGTAGAGTAGAGGCAGATGGGAAGGGACGTTGGACAGGGCCAGACTTCCACAGCAAATACAGGAGCATTGCCAGCAGATGTGAGCACAGCAATGCACTTGTGCCAAAAGAAAACCAATTCAAAGTTGCAAAGAATAGAAAAACTGAAGCTAAGAAAAAAAAAAAAACAGGAGCTTGCCATTACGAAGAATAGGATCTCTGTGAATAACCTTAGCAAAACAGGTGAATTCTATGTTAATTCAAAAACTAGCAAACCTTTGGGGAAAGAAATTCAAGAAGACACAAGAAAAAAAAAGATATCGAGGGATCTAGGAATGGAAGGATTAACACACTTGAAAGGTTCATACCGCAGTAAGGAATCTCTGGATTCCATGCAATCCCAGTCAAAGTTGCAGCAGTATTTGCCACAGAGAAGAAGAGAGAATCCTAAAGTTTCTAGCCAGCAACACGAGACCCTGACTAGGCAAAGGAATCCTCAGGAAAACGAACAAAGCAGCACGTGTCACAATTTCTGATTTTAACATAGAGGACCAAGCGCTAGGTACCGAAACGGCACAGTCTGGGCCCAAAAGCAGGCATGAAGACCCGTGCAAAACAATTGAGAGCCCAGAGCCCAACTCAAACTTACATGGACAGCCCATTTTGGACCAGGGAGCCAAGTGGAGACAGCGGAGAAAGGAGAGTCTCTACAATAAACGGTGCTGGGAAGCCTGCACAGCCACATGGAACACAACGAGAGTACACCATGATGTTACACCTGGCACACACACCACCTGAAATGGATTAAAGCCTTGAATGGGAGACTTGAAACCGTGAACCTTGTAGGAGAAGACCTAGGCAGAGTGCTCTTTGCCATCTGTCTGAGCCGCGTATTTGGAAGAAGCATGTCGGACTGGGCAAGGGCAACAAAGGAAACAAGAAACAAACGGGACCACATCAAATGCACACACTTCTGCCCAGTCAAGGAAACCATCAACCGAATACTAAGACACCACAACAATTGGGAGAGGATGTTTGCAAACCACACATCGGACAAGGGGTGAAAAGCCCAAAGATAAAATCAACTCAGTAGTCTCCACAAGAAAAAAAACAAGCCAATGAAAACCTGGTCAAAAGATGGAAGCAGAGATTTCTCCGAAGAAGATAGAAAGAGGGCCAGTAGGTGCATGAAAACTTGTTCACCATCATTAAGTCTCAGGAAAATGCAAATCCAAACTGCAAGGACATGGCAGCTCACTGTGGTCAGAATGGCTAGAAGGAAGCAGACAGGAAATAACAAGTGTCAGAGAGGAGGTGGAGAGAAGGGAAGCCTCCTGCACTGCTGGTGGGAGTGTAACCCGGTGCAGCCACGATGCCAAAGGTGTGGAACTGCCTCAGAAATTTAAGTATCCATGTCCCATATGACCCAGCTATTAATCTGCCACTTGTTTATCCAAAAAAGTCAGAAAGACTACCGCATAAAGACATGTGCATGGCTGTGTTCACCACAGTCTTACTCCTGATATCCAAGACTTGGAAAGCACCCTGGTGTCCAGCAAGGGATGATTGGAGAAGGAAGATGGGCTATAGCCACACAATGGCATACCACTCAGCCGGAACAAATGATGCAAGCCAGCCATTTGTGACCACCAGAATGGCTGTGAGGGTTTTAGGGGAAGTGTAACAAGCCCCAGGGAGAAATTCAAATACCATAGAATCTCACTTACAAGGAGAAGAAAAAGCAAGCACTAACCAACAGGTGGCACTGAACATTTGTATGCAGGCTCCCAGAGGCAAAGAGGGGCGGTGACGGAGGGTGAAAGAGAAGATTAGGCACAAGTGTGTGGTGAGGGCCTGTGATTAGTCTTACACTGGTGAAGATGATGTATGCTACACAGAAGTCTAAAGCAATGAGGATGTGAATCTGGAAGTTATAGTATGTTCTAATGCAGGGTCATGGCTATAAATTCACCTCAAATCAAAAATCCAAAAAGGGGTCCAGAATGATGTCATAAAGCTTTGGGGGCGGAAAGAGTTTACAGAAGGTGAACTTCCAAGGATGGAAAATCACCTCAAAATGCTTACAGATGCTACAGATGTGTAGATGAGACCAGGTAGTTTTTCGGGTCCACTGTGATGTCAGAGGATTTGTCATAATTGTGTCTCTGCTGTGCCGGCAAGGGTCATGGACACAGGGTTTCAGAGCCCGCTTGGAGCAGTCTCATAACTCGCCCTTTCCAGTTAGCCCAGGTTTGACCTTCGCTGCCATTTTGTGGCTTGTGAATTTCTCTGACATTCAAACGTTCAAGCAGACTCTGTTTAAAGACTGACGTCTTTCATTGTGGATTATTCAGGTATGATTTCTGTTCGCCTTCCATTTTCTGGGACCTTTTTAATTTTCCATAGTATACTCGTAATGGTCTTTCTCAGCTATCTCTCTTAGATATTCTTATCGATCCGATCTCCTTCAGTCCAAGTGATTAATTTTGTATTTCTCTAATAACTGTATGTTCTCTAGGCCGAGCTGTGAGTGCTTTCGTGCCTCGTGGTTGTTGTCTATGAATTTGCACTGGTCACTTGTAGGACTCTTGGCTATCCTGGACCAGGTCAAACTAAGCACTGAGAACCCGTGGTCATCTGGGTTGGTTTGACATCCTGAGATCAGAAACTCCAAATTCTAGTTGGTGCTGGCAACCCCCTTCAGGGACACAATGTTTCCGAGGCAAATTAGACAAGTCGGATGAATTCCACTCTCCAGGAAAGATATTTTTGTGTCCCTTTACTGGATTTGGGAAGTTTCGAACTTGACCCCTGATCGTCTAACTTTACCCTAGATTCCGTGTAGATACGGGCTTACTTTAATTCTATATGCTGTGCCATTTGTTTGCCTTACATCCTCAGCCCTGGCCTGTTTATTTTTCTTGAAACAGAATTGTAATGTTCTAATTTTCAGCCAACTTCCTTACATATGGTGTCAAAACACATAATCAATGATCCGTCTCCGGCAAGAGGTGGGGGAGAGAATTGCATTGGAGGCAAACTGAGCACTCTAGACTGGGAGGGCAGCCTTCACAAGGGAACCAAGCCCTGTGGAAAAGGATGCTTTTCAGCACACTTGTAGAGCCCTTCTAAACAAGGAGACATACCCCAAGCATAACAGAGCTCCATTCCTTCAAGGCTTCAAAGACATCCCTTGGGACACATTAGCATGTACCCAGTGGGCCCCTGTGACGCCAGAGCTATGGAAAAAGAGACTGATCTTCAAAACGTGCTAGGGGCCTAGGAAAGGATGCATTGATTCTTCTATTCAATGTCCTCAAGACATCACTCTTGACTTTGGATTATGCTTAAGCCAAAAGGACAATGTAGGTCTGATAAGGCCCAAGTCCGGCCTCTTGCTTCCAATCAAGTTGCAAGCTTGAATCAGCATGGCCTCCCCATAGACTTGAATAGATGACAACGTTCTCCTCTCAGTGCTTGTCCCTGTATTCTCGCTTCTTGCCAAGGATTCCTTTCTTACCCCTTGAATCAGCGTCTGTTTTATCTTTTCCAGTTTCTGTGCCCGCTTTGCATCCTTTGTTCCAGTTGTGTGGTATGCCGTTGTGTGGCTATAGCATTTCTTCCTTCTGCATTCTTCCCTTGCTGGGCACCAGGGCAGCTTCCAAGTGTTGGATAGCGGGAGTAAGGATCCGGTGAATTCCGAGGTGCACAGGTCCCCATTCAGTACTGTTTCCGAGTTCTTTGGATAAACACGTCGCAGAGGAATAGCTGGATCATATCAGAAATGGTTTCTTAAATTTCTGAGACAGTTCCACATGGCTTGGCGTGGTGGCTGCACCAGTTTATGCTCCCACCAGCAGTGCAGGAGGCTTCCCTTCTCTCCACCTCCTCTCTGACACTTGTTGTTTCCTCTCTGGTTCCTTATAGCCATTCTGACCACAGTGAGCTGCCATGCAGTTTGGATTTGCATTGGCCTTAGACTGAATGATGGTGAACAAGTTTTCATGCACCTGTTGGCCCTCTTTTGATCTTCTTGGGAGCAATCTCTGTTTCCATCTTTTGCCCAGGTTTTCATTGGCTTCTTGTTTTTTTTCTTGTGGAGACGTGCGAGCTGATTTTATCTTTGGGCTTTTCACCCCTTGTCCGATGTGTGGTTTGCAAACATCCTCTCCCAGTTGTTGTAATGTCTTTGCATTGAGTCGATGGTTTCCTTGACTGGGCAGAAGTGTGTGCATTTGATGTGGTCCCATTTGTTTCTTGTTTCCTTTGTTGCCCTTGCCCAGTCAGACATGCTTCTTCCAAATAGGCGGCTCAGACAGATGGCAAAGAGCACTCTGCCTAGGTCTTCTCCTACAAGGTTCACGGTTTCAAGTCTGCCATTCAAGGCTTTAATCCATTTCGAGGTGGTATGTGTGCCAGGTGTAACATCATGATCTTTTCTCGTTGTGTTCCATGTGACTAGGCAGGCTTCCCAGCACCGTTTATTGAAGAGATTCTCCTTTCTCCACTGTCTCCTCTTGGCTCCCTGGTCGAAAATGTGCTTTCCATATACGTTTGAGTTGGGCTCTTGGCTCTCGATTCTGTTGCATGGGTTTGTGTGCCTGTTTCTGGACCAACTGCCGTTTCGGTACGTAGCGCTTCGTCCTCTATGTTGAAATCAGAAAGTGTGACACATGCTGCTTTGTTCATTTCCCTGAGGATTCCTTTGTCTATTCAGTATCTCTTGTTGCTGGGTAGAAAGTTTAGGATTCTCTCTTCTATCTCTGTTGCAAATACTGCTGCAACTTTGACTGGGATTGCATGGAATCCAAGATTCCTTTCTCCGGTATGGACGTTTCAAGTGTTTTAATTCTTCCATTCCTAGATCCTGGAATATCCTTCTTTCTCCTTGTGTCTTCTTGAATTTCTTTCCCCAAATGTTTGCTAGTTTTCGATTGACATAGCTTACTAATGTTTTGCTAATGTTCTTCTTACAGATCTTATTCTTCTCACTGGAAAGCTGTATTTTTTTTTTTTTAGCTGCAGTTTTTCTATTCTGTGCCACTTTTAATTGGTTCTGTTTTGGCAGAAGTGCATCGCTGAGCTCACATCTGCTGTCAACGCTCCTGTATTTGCTGTGGAAGTCTGGCCCTGTCTAACGTCCCTTCCCATCTGCCTCTACACCACCTGGGATGCCAGCCCCAGAATGACTGCAGCCGTGGTGTGCAGACTGACCCCAAGGATACCACCCGGTCCACCCTTGGGCCACCGACCCAGAAGGTGCAGAACTCACTGCTGCACCACCGGCCAGCCTCTTTCATGTTCCATTGCCAACCTGCAGTTGAGGGCAATGGGACATCAATATGCTACTTGAGCCCAACTCTGGCACTGTGTAGTTCAGACCAGGTTGTTTTTCGGGTCCACTGTGATGTCAAAGGATTTGTCATAATTGTGTCTCTGCTGTCCCAGCAAGTTTCATGGACACAGGGTTTCAGAGCCCACTTGGAGCCGTCTCATAAGTCACCCCTCCCAGTTAGCTAGGTTTGACCTTCGCTGCCGTTTTTTGGCTTGTGAATTTCTGTGACTTTCAAACGTTCCAGCAGAGTCTGTCTAAAGACTCACATCTTTCATTGTGGATTATCCAGGTGTGATTTCCGTTCGTCGTCCTTTTTCTGGGACTTTTTTTCTTTTCTATAGTATAATCATAATGGCCTTTCTCAGCTATCTCCCTTAGACATGCTTGTCAGTCCGTTCTCCTTCATTCCAAGTGATTAATCTTGTATTTCTTTAATAACCGTATGTTATCTACACCAAGGTTTGAGTGCTTTCGTGACTCTTGGTTGTTGTCTTTGAATTTGCACGGGTCACTTGTAGGAATCTTTGCTATCCTAGCCTAGGTCAAACTAAGCACTGAGAACACATGGTCATCTGGGTTGGTTTGACATCCTAATCAGAAACTCCAAATTCTAGTTGGTCCTGGCAACCCCCTTCACGGACACAATGTTCCCGAGACAAATTAGACAAATCTGATGAATTCCTCTCTCCAGGAAAGATAGCTTTCTGTCTCTTTTCTGGATTTGGGAAGTTTCAAACTTGACCCCTGATCCTAGAACATTCCCCTAGATTTCCTCTAGATACAGGCCTACTTTATTTCTATAGGCTGTGCCATTTGTTTGCCTTACATCCTCAGCCCTGGCCTGTTTATTTTACTTGAAACAGGATTGTAATATTCTACTTTTCAGCCAACTCCCTTACATATGGTGTCAAAACACACACTCTATAATTCTTCCACGGCACGAAGTAGGGTGAGAGAATTTCATTGGTGCAAAACTGACCACTCTAGCCTGGGAGGGCAACCTTCACAAAGGAATGAAGCTCTCTGGAAAAGGGTGATTTTCAGCACACTTGTAGAGCACTTCCACTCAAAGAGACATACCCGAAGCGTGACAGGGCTCCATTCCTTCAAGGCTTCCAAGACATCTCTTGGGACACATTAGCATGTACACAGTGGGCCCCCATGTCACCTGAGCTATGGAAAGTGAGATTGATCTTCAAAGCATGCTAGGGGCCTAGGAAAGGAGGCATCGATTCTTCTCTTCAACGTCTTCAAGACGTCATTGTTGACTTTGCATTATGCTTAAGGCAGAAGCACACTGTAGTTCTGATGAGCCCCAAGTCCGGCCTCTTGTTTCCAATCAACTTGCAAGCTTGAGTCAGCATGGCCTCCCCATAGACTTGAATAGATGACAATGTTCTCCTCTTGGTGCTTGTCCCTCTATTCTCGCTTCTGGCCATGGATTCCTCTCTTATCCCTTGATTCAGACTCTGTTTTATCTCTTCCAGTTTCTGAGCCCACTTTCTGTTTTTCAAAGCTGTTTCTGGGTATCTGTCCCTTTAATAGCCTAGCCTAGGCCAATCCTCAGACTGTAACCATGCGGCCATATTGGGGGACAGAGTCACCGTGATGTCATAAACAACCTCAAAATTCGAAGTTGTCCTGACAACCTCCATGCACACACATCTTCAGAGCCATCTCAGACCAGTCTGACTCGTCACCCTTTCCAGGTAGGATAGTTGTCCTTTTTCTGGATTTCTTGTCAGTTTCTGACATTCTCCTCGAAGTTCGAAAAGGCTGCTACATCCTCTCTAGACACTGTTTTCTTTCCTGTAAGATTATCCTGGATTATATCTCTTATATCTTGTGTAGGCGGCCAAGTGGGTGGACATTCCCCAGAGAAAGTCCTGGACTCCCTCCCCAGTTGAAGTTGCCCAGGCAATCCTCTGATGCACAATGATCGTGTCATCTCCTAGCACTCTGCCAATTCCACTTTGGCAGGTCACATGTTTTCCTTCCCACTTCCTTTGGGGAATTGTACCAGATGCCTTCATCGATTGTAATATTCTCAGCGTTCTTTTTCTGGTGCATATTATTAACGTATCCTCACAATTGCTACTTATTTATCATCCCTGTCCGCACCGTACTATGAAATCTATATTTCCTAACACTGCTAATGTGATCTACACCCGTGATGTGTAACAGTGAGACTCGGGCCACCCAAGCGGAACGTGGGCACCTACCCTCTCCACCAATGACCGGCCCTTAATTGTACTTTTGGATCAACCTTTTGCCTGAGCTTGGGAACACGTGGGCCTGTTTGTATTATTGTTGGAGGTGATTAGTAGTAACATCATGGACGGTAACATTTTCCCTTGGTTCATGGGTTTAGCATGGATGATGGTTTCAGGGTAGTATTCATCTTCATCTATTTTGAAAGGTCTACCTTTCTGTAGCATCATTAAGCATTTTGGGGTGATTTTCCATCCTTGGAAGTTCACCTTCTCTAATCTCTTTCAACCCCCAAAGCTTTATGCCGTCCTTCTGGACCCCTTTTTGGATTTTTAATTTTAGGTGAATTTATTGCCATACCCTGCAATAGAACATCCTATATCTTTCAGATTTGCATCCTCATGGATTTAACCATCTGTGTAGGTTACATCACCTTCACCTGCGTAAGCCGAATCACAGGCCCTCATCACACACTTGTGCCTCATCATCTCTTTCATCCTTCCCCACCCCTGCACTTTGCCTCTGGGATCGCCGAATCAAATGTCCCTTGCCACCTGTTGGTTAGCGCTTGCGTTTTCTTCTTCTTGTAAGTGAGATCCTATGGTATCTGACATTCTCCCTGGTGCTTCTTTCACTTCCCCTAAAACCCTCACAGCTATACAGGTGGTCACAAATGGCTGGATGGCATCCTTTGTTCCGGCTGAGTGGTATGCCATGGTGTGGTTATAGCCCATATTCCTTCTGCATTCATCCCTTGCTGCGCACCAGGGCAGCTACCAAGTCTTGGATAGCGAGATTAAGGCTGTGGTGAACTCAGCTGTGCACATGTCTTTATGCTGTAGTGTTTCCCAGTTCTTTGGATAAACGTGCTGCAGAGGAATAGCTGGATCGTATGGAACATGGATTCTTAAACTTCTGATGCAGCTACACATGTCTTGGTTTAGTGGATGCACCGGTTTACACTCCCACCAGCAGTACAGGAGGCTTCCCTTCTCTCCACCTCCCCTCTAACAGTTGTGGTTTCCTGTCTGCTTCCTTATAGCCATTCTGACCACAGTGAGATGCTATGTCCTTGCAGTTTGGATTTGCCATGGCCTGAGACTTAATGATGCTGAACAAGTTTTCATGCACTTGTTGGCCCTCTTTAGTTCCTCTTGGGAGAAATCTCTGTTTCCATCTTTTGCCCAGGCTTTCATTGGGTTCTTGTTTTTTTTCTTGTGGAGACGTGTGAGTTGCTTGTATCTTTGGGCTTTTCATCCCGTGTCCGATTTGTGGTTTGCAAACATCCTCTCCCAGTTGTTGTGCTATCTTTGCATTCAGTCGATGGTTTCCTTGACTGGGCAGAAGCGTCCGCATTTGATGTGGTCCCGTTTGTTTCTTGTTTCCTTTGTTGCCCTTGCCCAGTCAGACATGCTTCTTCAAAATAGACAGCTCAGACAGACGGCAAAGAGAACTCTGCCTAGGTCTTCTCCTACAAGGTTCATAGTTTGAAGTCTGCCATTCAAGGCTATAATCCATTTTGAGGTGGTGTGTGTGCCACGTGTAAGATCATGGTGTACTCTCGTTGTGTTCCATGTGGCTGTGCAGGCTTCCCAGCACCATTTATTGTAGAGACTCTCCTTTCTCTGCTGTCTCCTCTTGGCTCCCTGGCCGAAAATGGGCTGTCCATGTACGTTTGAGTTGGGCTCTGGGCTCTCGATTCTGTTGCATGGGTCTTGTGCATGTTTTTGGGCCAAGATTGTGCCATTTCGGTAACTAGCGCTTCATCCTCTATGTTGAAATCAGAAAGTGTAACACGTCCTGTTTTGTTCGTTTTCCTGAGGATTCCTTTGCCTAGTCAGGGTCTCTTGTTGCTGCCTAGAAATTTAAGGATTCTCTCTTCGATCTCTGTGGCAAGTATGGCTGCAACTTTGACTGGGATTGCATGGAATCCAGAGATTCCTTTTTCCGGTATGGACGTTTCAAGTGTGTTAATTCTTCCATTCCTAGATACTGGAATATCCTTCTTTCTCCTTGTGTCTTCTTGAATTTCTTTACCGAAATGTTTGCTAGTTTTCGATTGACATAGCTAACACCTGTTTTGCTACGATTCTTCATAGAGATCTTATTCTTCTAACTGGCAAGCTGGTTTTTTCTTTTTCAGAGTCAGTTTTTCTATTCTCTGCAAGTTTTAATTGGTTTTATTTTGGCAGAAGTGCATTGCTGTGCTCACATCTTCTGGCAATGCTCCTGTATTTGCTGTGGAAGTCTGGCCCTGTCTAACGTCCCTTCCCATCTGCCTCTACACTACCTCGAACGCCTGCCCCCCAGTGACTGCAGCAGTGGTGAGCAGGCTCACGCCCAGGATTCCACCCGGCCCACCCCAGGCAACTGTCGCAGTAGGTGCGGGCCTCACTTCTGCACCTCTGGCCATCCGCTTTCCTGTTCCATTGGCCCCCTGCAGTTGACTGCAATGGGACTTGTATATGCTACTTGAGCCCAACTCTGGCACTGTGTAGATGAGGCCAGTTTGATTTTCGCGTACATTGTGATGTCAGAGGATTTGTCATAATTGTGTGTCTTCTGTCCCACCAAGCTTCATGGACACAGGGTTTCAGAGCCCGCTTATAGCAGTCTCATAACTCACCCTTCCCAGTTAGCCCAGGTTTGACCTTCGCTGCCATTTTTTGGCTAGTAAATTTCTCTGACTTTCAAACGTTCAAGCAGAGTCTGTCTAAAGACTGACATCATTCATTGTGGATTATTCAGGTGTGATTTCTGTTCGCCTTCCATTTTATGGGAGCATTTTTTCTTTTCTATAGTATACTTGTCATGGTCATTCTCAGCTATCTCCCTTAGACATGCTTATCAGTCCATTCTCCTTCAGTCTAAGTGATTAGTTTTGTATTTCCTTAATCACTGTATGTTCTCTAGGCCGAGGTATGACTGCTTTCATGATTCTTGGTGGTTCCCTTTGAATTTTCACCAGTCACTAGTAGCAATCTTTGCTACCCTAGCATAGGTCAGACTAAGCACTGAGAACACATGTTCATCTGGGTTGGTTTGACATCCTAATCTGAAACTCCAAATTCGTGGGGGTCCTGGCAACACCCTTCACGGACACAATGTTTCCAAGACAAATTAGACAAATCTGATGAATTCATCTCTCAAAGAAAGATATTTTTCTGTCTTTTTCCGGATTTGGAAAGTTTCGAACTTGACACCTGATCCTTGAATGTTCTCCTAGATTTCCTCTAGATACGGGCTTACTTTATTTCTATAGGCTGTGCCATTTGTTTGCCTTACATCCTCAGCCATGGCCTGTTTATTTTTCTTGAAACAGAATTGTAATGTCCAAATTTTCAGCCAACTTCCTTACATATGGTGTCCAAACACATAATCAATAATCCTTCTACAGCAAGAAGTAGGGGGAGAGAATTTGATTGGAGCCACACTGAGCACACTAGGCTGGGAGGGCAGCCTTCACGAAGGAACGAAGCCCTCTGGAAAAGGGTGCTTCTCAACACACTTGTAGAGTCCTTCCAAACAAAGAGACATAGCCCAAGCATGACAGGGGTCCATTCCTTCAATGCTTCCAAGACATCTCTTGGGACACATTAGCATGTACCCAGTGGTCCGCAGTGACGCCTGAGCTATGGAAAGTGAGACAGATCTTCAAAGAATGCTACAGGCCTGGGAAAGGAGGCATCGATTCTTCTCTTCAATGTCCTCAAGCCATTCAGTCATTGTGGGGCTGGCGTCCAAGGTAGTGCATAGGCAGAAGGGAAAGGACGTTAGACAGGGCGAGACATCTTGCCAGTGAGAAGAATTAGATCTCTACGAAGAACCTTAGCAAAACAGGTGAGAGCCATATCAATCGAAAACTAGCAAACATTTTGGGAAAGAAATTCAAGAAGACACAAGGAAAAAGAAGGATATTCCGGGATCTAGGAATGGAATAATTAACACACTTGCAAGGTCCATACCGCAGAAAGGAATCTCTGGATTCCATGCAATCCCAGTCAAAGTTGCAGCAATATTTCCCAAAGAGATAGAAGAGAGAATCCTAAAGTTTCTAGGCAGCACCAAGAGACCCTGAATAGGCAAAGCAATCCTCAGGAAAATGAACAAAGCAGGACGTGCTACACTTTCTGATTTCAACATAGAGGACGAAGCGCTAGGTACCAAAAGGGCACAGTTTGCACCCAAAAACAGGCACAGAGACCCATGCAACAGAATCGAGAACCCAGAGCCCAACTCAAACGTACGTGGACAGCCCCTTTCCAACGAGGGAGGCAATAGGAGACAGTGGAGAAAGGAGAGTCTCTACAATAAATGATGCTGGGAAGCCTGCACAGCCACATGGAACACAACGAGAGTACACCATGATGTTACACGTGGCACACACACCACCTCGAAATGGATTGAAGCCTTGAATGGCAGACTTGAAACCGAGAACCTTGTAGGAGAAGACCTAGGCAGAGTGCTCTTTGCCATCTGTCTGAGCCGCCTATTTGGAAGAAGCATATCTGACTGGGAAAGGGCAACAAAGGAAACAAGAAACAAACGGGACCACATCAAATGCGGACGCTTCTGCCCAGTCAAGGAAGCCATCGACTCAATGCCAAGACAGCACAACAACTGGGAGAGGATGTTTGCAAACCACATATCGGACAAGGGGTGAAAAGCCCAAAGATACAATCAACTCGCACAGCTCCACGAGAAAAACAACAAGAAGCCAATGAAAACCTGGGCAAAAGATGGAAACAGAGATTTCTCCCAAGAAGATTGAAAGAGGGCCAAAAGGTGCATGAAAACTTGTTCCCATCATTAAGTCTCAGGCCAATGCAAATGCAAACTGCAAGGACACAGCAGCTCACTGTGGTCAGAATGGCTATAAGGAAGCAGACAGGAAACAAGTGTCAGAGAGGAGGTGGAGAGAAGGGAAATCTCCTGCACTGCAAGTGGGAGTGGAAACCGGTGCAGCCACTACTCCAAGCGGTGTGGAACTGCCTCAGAAATTTAAGAATCCGTGTCTCATATGATCCAGCTGTTCCTCTGAGGCGTGTTTGTCCAAAGAGCTCAGAAACACTACCTTATAATGAGACGTGCACCACTGATTTCACAACAGCATTACTCCCGCTATCCAAGACTTGAAATCCGCCCTGGTGCCCAGCAAGGGAAGAGTGCATAAGGAAGATGGGCTATACCCACACAATGGCATACCACTCAGCTGGAACAAAGGTTGCATTCCAGCCATTTGTGACACCCAGAATGGCTGTGAGGGTTTTAGGGGAAGTGAAACAAGCCCCAGGGAGAACGTCAAATACCATAGGATCTCTCTTACAAGGAGAAGAAAAAGCAAGCACTAACCAACAGGTGGCACAGGACATTTTATTGGGAGTTCCCAGATGCAGAGCAGGGTGGTGGTGGAGGGTAAAAGAGATGATGAGGCACCAGTGTGCGGTGAGGGGTTGTGATTCAGCTTTAGCTGGTGGAGATGATGTAACCTACACAGAGTCTAAACCAATGAGGATGCAAATCTGAAAGATATAGGATATTCTAATGCAGGGTTATGGCAATAAATTCACCTCAAATCAAAAATTCAAAATGGGGTCCAGAATGCCGGCATAATGCTTTTGGGGCTGAAAGCATTTAGAGAAGGTGAATTTCCAAGGATGGAAAATCACCTCAAAATTCTTACTGTTTCTACAGAAAGGTAGACCATTCCAAATAGATGAAGAGGGATACTACCCACAGAACATGATGCGTGCTAAACCCATGAACCAAGGGAAAATGTTACCGTCCATGATGTTAATAGAAATCACCTTCATGAATAATCCCAACAAGCCCACGTCTTCCCAAGTTCAGACAAAAGGTTGGTCCAAAATAAGAATTCAGGGCCGGCTTTGTGGTGGAGTGAGTAAGTGACCTCCTTCCACTTGGGCAGCAGGGGCCTCACTGTTTCACATTACAGGTGCAGATCACTTTAGCAGTGTTAGGAAATACAGATTTCATGGTACGGTGCGGACAGAGATCATAAATAAGTAGCAATTCTGACGATACGTTATCAATTCTCACCAGAAAATCTCCATGAGAATATTACAATCAATGAACGCATCTGGTACACTTCCCCA
This sequence comes from Equus asinus, assembly GCF_041296235.1. Lineage (NCBI taxonomy): Eukaryota > Metazoa > Chordata > Mammalia > Perissodactyla > Equidae > Equus > Equus asinus. The sequence goes on along the minus strand of NC_091793.1, from coordinate 4,546,964 downwards.
AAGTAAGAAGGAAGGAAGACATGTGACCTGCCAAGGTAGAATTGGCAGAGTGCTAGGAAATGATATGATCATTGCGCATGAGAGGATTGCCTGGGCAAGTTCAACTTGGGAGGGAGTCCAGGACTTTCTCTGGGGATGGTCCACCCACTTGGCCATGTACACAAGATATAAGAGATACAAGCAAGGATAATCTTATACTGGCAAGAAACCAGTGTCTAGGAAAGGAGGCATCATATTCTTCTCTTCAATGTCCTCAAGACATCATTCTTGACTTTGGATTATGCTTAAGGAAGAAGGACAACATAGTTCTGATAGGGCCCAAGTGTGGCATCTTGTTTCCAATCAAGTTTCAAGCTTGAATCAGCATGCTGTCCCCATAGACTTGAATAGATGACAATGTTCTCCTCTCAGTGCTTGTCCCTCTATTCTCACTTCTTGCCAAGGATTCCTTTCTTATCCCTTGAATCAGAGTCGGTTTGATCTCTTCTACTTTCTGTGCCAGCTTTCTGTTTGTCAAAGCTGTTTCTTGTTATCTCTCCCTTTAATAGCCTATCCTAGGCCAATCCTCAGACTGTAACCATGCGGCCCTCTTGGGGGACATGTTCACCATGATGTCATAAAGAACGTCCTAATTCTAAGTTGTCCTGACAACCTCCATGCACAGAGTTTCAGAGCTATCTCAGACCAGTCAGACTCCTAACCCTTTCCAGAAAGGATAGTTTTCCTTTTTCTGGATTTCTTGTCGGTTTCTAACTTTCTCCTCGAACTTTGATAGGCCTAGCACAATCTCCCTAGACACTGGTTTCTTTCCTGTAAGATTATCCTGGGTTGTATCTCTTATATCTTGTGTAGGCGGCCAAGTGGGTGGACATTCCCCAGAGAAAGTCCTGGACTGCCTCCAAAGTTGAAGTTGCCCAGGCAATCCTCTGATGCGCAATGATTATGTCATCTTCTAGCACTCTGCCAATTCCACCTTGACAGGTCACAAGTTTTCCTTCCTTCTTCCTTTGGGGAAGTGTACCAAATGCGTACATAGATTGTAATAGTCTCGTGGTTCTTTTTCTGTTGCGTATTGATAAGCTATCCTCACAATGGCTACTAATTTATGATCTCTGTCAACACCGTACCATGAAATCTATATTTCCTAACACTGTTAATGAGATCTGCACCCCGGACGTGAATCAGTGAGGCCCGTACCACCAAAGCAGAACGTGGGCACTTACCCAGTCTACCACAGGGCTGGCCCTGAATTGGACTTTTGGACCAACCTTTAGCCCGAGCTTGGGAAAACGTGCGCCTGTTTGGATTATTCGTGAAGGTGATTAGTAGTAACATCATGGACAATAACCTTTTCCTGTTGTTCATGGGTTTAGCATGGATCATGTTCTTTGGGGAGTATTCCTCTTCATCTGTTTGGAATGGTTTACCTTTCTGTAGCATCAATAAGAATTTTAAGGTGATTTTCCATCCTTGGAAGGTCACCTTAGCGATTCTTTTTCAGCCCCCAAAGCTTTATGCCATCATTCTGGACCCCTTTTTGGATCTTTGATTTTTGCTGAATTTATTTCCATAAACCTGCATTAAAACATCCTATATCTTTCAGATAGCTTACATCATCGTCACCAGCATAAGCCTAATCACAGGCCCTCACCACACTCTTGTGCCTCACCATCTCTTTCCACCACCCCCCCACCGACCTGCTTTGCCTCTGGGAATCCCCAATTAAATGTGCCATGCCACCTGTTCATCATCTGGGTACGTTTGACATCCTGAGATCAGAAGCTCCAAATTCGAGGTGGACCTTGATACCCCCTTCATGGACACAGTGTCCTTCTGTCTTAAGTATAATCCAAAGTCAAGAATGTTCTCATGAGGACATTGAAGAGAAGAACCGATGCCTCCTTTCCTACACCTCTAGCATTCTTTGAAGATCAGTCTCACTTTCCAAAGCTCTGGAGTCATGGGTTCCCACTGGGTACATGTTAATGTGTCTCTTTGTTTGGAAGGGCTTTACAAGTGTGCTGAAATGCACCCTTTTATACAGGGCTTCATTTCTTAGTGAAGGCAGTATGTCCATGAAAGGGGTTGACAGGACCCCGCGAATTTGGAGTTTCTGATCTCAGGATCTCAAATCAACCCAGATAACCACGTGTTCTCAGTGCTTAGTTTGACCCAGGCTAGGATAGCAAGCAGTCCTACAAGTGACCGGTGCAAATTCAAAGACAACAACCAAGAGTCACGAAAGCACTCACACCTTGGACTAGAGAACATACAGTTATTAAAGAAATACAAAATTAATCATTACGAACTGAGGAGAACAGACTGATAAGCATATCTAAGGGAGATAGTTGAGAAAGACCATGACGAGTATAATATGGAAAAGAAAAAAGTTCCAGAAAATGGAAGGTGAACAAAAATCACACCTGAAAAATCCACAATGAGAGATGTCAGTCTTTACACAGCCTCTGCTTGAACGTTTGAAAGTCAGAGAAATTCACAAGCCAAAAGACCGCAGCAAAGGTCAAACCTGCGCTAACTGGGAATGGTGAGTTATTAGACTGCTCCAAGCAGGCTCTGAAGCCCTGTTTCGATGAAGCCTGCCGGCACACCAGAGACATAATTATGACAAATCCTCTGACATCACGGTGGACCTGAAAAACAACCTGCTCTCATCTACACAGTGCCAGAATGGGCTCAAGTAGCATATTCAAATCCCATTATACTCAACTGCAGGTGGCCAAAGGAACATGAAAGGGGCCTGGCAGTGGTGCAGTGGTTAGGTCCACACCTTCCAGGTCGGTGGTCCGGGGTGGGCTGTGTGGAATCCTGGGTGTGAGCCTCCTAACCATTGCTTCAGTCATCCTGGATCTGGCGTCCTAGGTAGTGTAGAGGCAGATGGGAAGGGAGGTTAGACAGGGCCAAATTTCCACAGCAAATACAGGAGCATTGCCAGCAGATGTGAGCTCAGTGATGCACTTCTGCCAAAACAAAACCGATTACAAGTTGCAAAGAATACAAAAACTGAAGCTCAAAAAAAAGAAAACAAACACGTTGGCAGGAAGAAGAAGATCTCTATGAAGAAGCTTACCAAAACAGGTGAAAGCCATGTCAATTCGAAAACAAGCAAATCTTTGGGGAAAGGAATTCCAGAAGACACAAGGAAAAAGAAGGATATTTCGGGATCTAGGAATGGAAGAATTAACAGGAAGATGGGCTATAGCCAGGCAATGGCACACCAGTCAGCCGGAACAAGGATGCAATCCAGCCATTTGTGACCACCAGAATGGCTGTGAGGGTTTTAGGGAAGTGAAACAAGCCCCAGGGAGAAAGGCAAATACCGTAGGATCTCACTTAAGAGGAGAAGAAAAAACAAGCGGTCAGGAACAGGTGGCACGGGACATTTGATTGGGGGTTCCCTGAGACAAAGCGGGGAGGTGTGAGACGGGGAAACAGATGATGAGGCACAAGTGTGTGGTGAGGGCCTGCTATTAGGCTTACGCAGGGGAAGATGATGTAAGCTACACGGAAGTCTACATCGATGAGGATGCAAATCGGAAAGATATAGGATGTTCTAATGCAGGGTTGCGGCAATAAATTCACCTCAAAGCAAAAAATCCAAAATGGGGTCCAGAATGACGGCATAAAGCTTTGGGGCTGAAAGAGATTAGAGAAGGTGAACTTCCAAGGCTGGAAAATCACCTCAAAATGCGTACTGATGCTACAGAAAGGTAGACCATTCGAAATAGGTGAAGAGGAATACTACCCACAGCACATGCTGCCTGCTAAACCCATGCACCAACGGAAAAGGTTACCGTCCATGATGTTACTACTAATCACCTTCACGAATAATCCAAACAGGCCCACGTGTTCCCAAGCTCAGGCAAAAGGTTGGTCCAAAAGTCCACTTCAGGGCCAGCCCTGTGGCGGAGCAGGTAAGTGCCCACGTTCCGCTTGGCCGGCCCAGGCCTCACTGTTTCACATCACGGGTGCAGATCACATTAGCAGTGTTAGGAAATATAGATTTCATGGTACAGTGCGGACAGGGATCATAAAATAAGTAGCAATGGTGAGGTCACCTTATCAATACGCACCAGAAAAAGAACGTGAGGCTTTTACAATCCATGAACGCATCTGGTACACTTCCCCAAAGGAAGCAGGAAGGAAAACATGGGACCTGCCAAGGTGGAATTGGCAGAGTGCTAGGAGATGACACGATCATTGCGCATCAGAGGATTGCCCGGGCAACTTCAACTTGGGAGGGAGTCCAAGACTTTCTCTGGGGAACGTCCACCCACTTGGCCATCTACATAAAATATAAGAGGTAAAACCCAGGATAATCTTACAGGACAGAAACCAGTGTCTAGAGAGAATTTAGCAGGCCTTCCAAAGTTCGAGGAGAAAGTCAGAAACCGACAAGAAATCGAGAAAAAGTAAAACTATCCTACCTGGAAAGGGTGAGGAGTCAGACTGGCCTGAGATGGCTCTGAAACTCTGTGTGCACGCAGGATGTCAGGACAACTTCGAATTTTGAGGTTGTTTATGACATCACGATGATCATGTCCGCCAAGATGGCCGCACGGTTACAGACTGAGGATTGACCTAGGCTAGGCTATTAAAGGGAGGGATACCCAGAAACAGCTTTGAAAAACAGAAAGCGGACACAGAAACTGGAGGACATAAAACAGACGCTGATTCAAGGGGTAAGAAAGGAATCCTTGGCAGGAAGCGGGAATAGAGGGACAAGCACCGAGAGGAGAATGTTGTCATCCATTCAAGTCTATGGGGAGGCCATGCTGATTCAAGCTTGCAACTTGATTGGAAGCAAGAGGCCGGACTTGGGCCTTATCAGACCTATGTGGTCCTTCTGCCTTAAGCATAAGCCAAAGTCAAGAGTAATGTCTTGAGGACGTTGAAGAGAAGAATCGATGCCTCCTTTCCTAGGCACCTGGCATTCTTTGCAGATCACTCTCACTTTCCATAGCTCTGGCATCATGGGGGCCCACTGGCTTCATGCTAATATGTCCCAAGAGATGTCTTGGAAGCCTTGAAGGAATGGACCCCTGTCACGCTTGGGGTACGTCTCTTTGTTTGGAAGTGCTCTACAAGGGTGCTGAAAAGCACCCTTTTCCACACGGCTTCGCTCCTTCGTGAAGGCTGCCCTCCCAGGCTAGTGTGCTCAGTTTGCCCCCAATGAAATTCTCTCCTCCTACCTCTTGCCTTAGAAGGATTATTGATTCTGTGTTTTGACACCACATGTAAGGAAGTGGGCTGAAAATCAGAACATTACAATTCTGTTTCAAGAAACATAAACGGGTCAGGGCTGAGGATGTAAGGCAAACAAATGGCACAGCCTATAGAAATAAAGTAAGCCCGTATCTAGACGGAATCTAGGGGAACGTTCCAGGATCAGGGGTGAAGTTCGAAACTTCCCAAATCCGGAAAAGAGACAGGAATATATCTTTCCTGGAGAGAGGAATTCATCAGATTTGTCTAATTTGTCTTGGAAACATTGTGTCCGTGAAGGGGGATGCCAGGACCACCTCGAATTTGGAGTTTCTGACCTCAGGATGTCAAACCAACCTAGATGACCACGTGTTCTCAGTGCTTAGTTTGACCTGGGCTAGGACAGCAAAGACCCCTTCAAGTGACCAGTGCAAATTCAAAGACAACCACCAAGAGTCATGAAAGCACTCACACCTCGGCCTGGAGAACATACGGTGATTCAAGAAATGCAAAACTAATCACTTGGAATGAAGGGGAACGGACTGATAAGCATGTCTAAGGGGGATAGCTGAGAATGACCATGACGATTACACTATGGAAAAGAGAATAAGGTCCCAGAAAATGGAAGGTGAACAGAAATCACACCTGGATAATCCACAATGAAAGATGATGTCAGTCTTTAGACAGACTCTGCTGGAAGGTTTGAAAGGCAGAGAAAGTCACAAGCCAAAATACAGCAGCGTAGGTCAAGCCTGGGCTAAGTGGGAAGGGTGAGTTATGAGGCTGCTCCAAGCGGGCCAGGAAACCGTGTGTCCATGAAGCTTGCCGGGACAGCAGAGACACGATTATGACAAATCCTCTGACATCGCAGTGGACCCGAAAAACAACCTGGCCTCATCTACACAGTGCCAGAGTTGGGCTCAAGTAGCATATTGAAGTCCCGTTGCCCTCAACTGCAGGTTGCCAATGGAACATGAAAGGGGCCGGCCGGTGGTGCAGCGGTGAGGTCCGCACCTTCTGGGTCGGTGGCCCGGGGTGGGCCGCGTGGACCCTCGGATGAGCCTGCTCACCACTGCTTCAGTCATTCTGGGGCAGGCGTCCGAGGTGGTGTAGAGGCAGATGGGAAGGGACGTTAGACAGGGCCAGACTTCCACAGCAAATACAGGAGCATTGCCAGCGGATGTGAGCTCAGCGATGCACTTCTGCCAAAAGAAAACCGATTCAAATTTGCAAAGAATAGAAAAACTGAAGCTGAAAAGACAAAAGGAAAAACTGCATGCCAGTGAGCAGGATGAGATCCCTAGGAAGAAACTTAGCAAAACAGGTGAAGGCCATGTCAATGGAAAACTAACAAACGTGTGGGGAAAGAAATTCAAGAAGACACAAGGAGAAAGAAGGAGATTCCAGGATCTAGGAATGGAAGCATCAACACACTGGAAACGTCCATACCAGAGAAAGGAATCTCTGGATTCCATGCAACCCCTGTCAGAGTTGCAGCAATGTTTCCCACAGAGACAGAAGAGGGAATCCTAAAGTTTCTAGCCAGCAACAAGAGACCCTGTCTAGGCAAAGGAATCCTCAAGAAAACGAAAAAATCAGGACGTGGCACTTTCCGATTTCAACATATAGGACGAAGCACTAGGTACCAAGACGGCACAGTCTGGGCCCAAAAACAGGCACACAGACCAATGCAACAGAATCGAGAACCCAGAGCCCAACTCAAACGTACATGGACAGCCCATTTTCGACCAGGGAGCCAAGAGGAGACAGCGGAGAAAGGAGAGTCTCTACAATAAACAGTGCTGGAAAGCCTGCACAGCCACATGGAACACAACGAGAGTACACCATGATGTTACACCTGGCACATACACCACCTGAAATGGATCAAAGCCTTGAATGGCAGACTTGAAACCGTGAACCTTGTAGCAGAAGACCTAGGCAGAGTGCTCTTTGCCATCTGTCTGAGCCGCCTGTTTTCAAGCAGCAAGTCCTACTGGGCAAGGGCAACCAAGTAAACAAGAAACCAACGGGACCACGTCAAATGCGGATGCTACTTGCCCAGTGAAGGAAACCATCGACTGAATGCAAAGATAGCACAACAACTGGGAGAGGATGTTTACAAAGCACACATCGGACAAGGGGTGAAAAGCCCAAAGATGCAATCAACTCGCACGTCTCCACAAGAATAAAAACATCAAGCCAATGAAAACCTGGGAAAAAGATGGAAACAGAGATTTCTCCCAAGAAGATCGAAAGAGGGCCAATGGTGGCATGAAAACTTGTTCACCATCCTTAAGTCTCAGGCCAATGCAAGTGCAAACTGCAAGGACACAGCAGCTCACTGTGGTCAGAATGGCTATAAGGAAGCAGACAGGAAGCAACAAGTGTCAGAGAGGAGGTTGAGAGAAGGGAAGCCTCCTCCACCATTGGTGGGAGTGCAAAACGGTGCAGCCACTACGCCAAGTGGTGTGGAACTGCCTCAGAAGTTTAAGAATCCGTGTCCCATATGATCCACCTATTCCTCTGCGGCGTGTTGATCCAAAGAACTCGGAAACACTCCTGCATAGTGTTCAGGCAGAACCTGTCTAAAGACTGACGTCTATCACTGTGGATTATTCACTTGTGATTTCTGTTGGCGTTCCACTTGACAGGACCTTATTTTCTTTTCCATACTCCAATCGTCATGGTCTTTCTGAGGTATCTCCCTTTGGTATGCTTATCAGTGCATTCTCCTTCATTCCAAGTTATGAATTTTGCATTTCTTTAATCACCTTAGGTTCTGTAGGCCGAAGTGTGAGTCCTTTCGTGATTGTTGGGTGTTGTCTTGGAATTTTTACAGGTCACTTGTAGGAATCTTTGCTATCCTGGTCGAGTTGACACTGCGCTCTGAGAACTCGTGGTCATCTTGGCTGGTTTGACATTCTGAGATCAGAAACTCCAGATTAGTGGTGGTCCTGGCAACCACCTTCACGGACATTATGTTTCTGAGACAAGTTCGCAAAGTCTGATGAACTCCTCTCTCCAGGTAACAGATTTTTCTGTCTCTTTTCTGGATTTGGGAAATTTCGAACTTAACCCCTGATCCTTGGGCGCTGCACCAGATTAGGTCTAGATACTGGCTTACTTTATTTCCACAGGGTTTTCTATTGGTTTGACTTACATCCTCAGCTCTGGCATGTGTAGTTTTCTTTAAATATAATGGTAGTGTTCTAATTTTCAGCCAACCCTCTTCCATAAGGTGTCAAAACACAGAGTCAGTACTCCTTCTACGGCAAGAGATAATGGGAGAGAATTTCATTGGAGTCCAACTGAGCACGCTAGCCTGTTGGGGCAGCCTTGACACAGGAACGAAGCCCTCTGGAAAAGGGTGCTTTTCAGCACACTTCCAGTGCCCTTCCAAACCAGCAGACATACTCAAAGAATGATCGGCGTGCATTTCTTCAAGTCTTCAAAGAGATGTCTTGGGACACATTAGCATGTACCCAGTGGGCCCCCATGACTCCAGAGCTGTGGAAAGGGAGACTTCTCTTCAAAGCATGCTAGGGGCGAAGGATGGAGGCTTCGATTATTCTCTTCAATGTCCTCAAGAGATCATTCTTGACTTTGGATTATGAGTAAGGCAGAAGGCCAATGTAGGACTGATAAGTGCCAAGTCCGGCCTCTTGTTTCAAATCTAGTTTCAAGGTTGAATCAGCACGGCCTCCCCATCTACTCCAGTAGATGACAATGTTCTCCCCTCAGCGCTTGTCCCTCTATTAGCGCTTCTTCCCAGTGATTCCTTTCTTATCCCTTGAATCAGCGTCTCTTTGATCTCTTCTAGTTTCTGTGCCTGGTTCCTGTTGGGAAAAGCTGTTTCTGGGTATCTCTCACTTCACTATCACAGCCTAGGCAAATACTCGCCCTGGAAACATGCGGCCATCTTTGGTGACATGTTCAGCGTGATGTCATAAACACCCTCGGATTTTTCTAAGTTATCCTGACAACGTCCATGCACACAGTGTGTGAGAGCCATCTCATACCAGTCTGAAGACTCCATCTTTCCAGGTAGGATAGTTCTCCTTGTTCTGCATTTCTTATCAGTTTCTAAGATACTCCTCGAACATTGAAAGGTCTACTACCTTCCCTCCAGAGACCGGTTTCTTTCCTTTAAGATTATCCTGGGTTTTACCTCTTACCTTTTGTGGATATGGCCAAATGCGTGGATTTTCCACAGAGAAAGTCCTGGAGTCCCTCCCAAGTTCAATTTGCCCAGGCAATCCTCTGACTCGTGTGATCACCTGGCAGTCTGACAATTCCACCTTGTCAGGTCACATGTCTTCCTTCCTTCATCATTTGGGGACGTGTACCTGATACGTTCATAGATTGTAATATTCTCATGGTTCCTTTTCTGATGCGTACTGATAAGTTCTCCTCACAATTTCTACTTCTTTATGATCTCTGTGCCAACCAGACCATTAAATCTGGATTTCCCATGGCTATTAATCTGATCCCCACCCATGATGCTAGGCGGTGATGCCCGGGCCGCCCAAGAGGAATGTGGGCACTTACTTGCTACACCTCAGTGCCAGACCTGAATTGGACTCTTGGAGCAATCTTTCACTGAACTTGGGAAGAAGCTGGCCTTTTTCGATCATTCGTGAAGGTAATTAGTAGTGACCTCATAGAGGGTAACATTTTCCCTTGGTTCATGAGTTTAGCACGGAACACATTCTCTTTGTAGTATTCATCTTAATCTATTTGCAATGGTCGACCATTCTGTAGCATCATTAAGCATTTTGAGGAGCTTCACAACCCTTAGAAGTTCATCTCTCTAATCTCTTTCAGCATCAAAAGCTTTATGCCGCAAATATGCACGCCTTTTAGGATTTTTTCTTTCCCTCTGGGAACCACCAATCCAAAGGGAAGGCTGGTATCCAAAGCTAGAATGCTCAGTTTGGCAACAATGAAATTCTCTCCCCCATCCCTCGCCATAGAAGAGTATTGCTTATGTGCTTTGACACCATATGTCAGGAAGTTGACTGAAAATTAGAACATTACACTTATATTTAACGAAAAATAAACATGACAGAGATGACGATTTAAGTCGAACAACTAACGAATCCTACAGAAATAAAGTAAACCAGCATCCAGAAGTAGTCTACTGAAATGATCAAGGATCCACGTTCCACTTTGAGCGTCCCCAAATTCACAAAAGAGACATAAAAATATCTTACCTGTAGGGATGAATTCATCAGATTTGTCTAATTTTTCTCGGAAACATTATGTCCATATGGTGGTTGCCAGGACAACCTAGAATTTGGAGATTCTGATCTCAGAATGTCAAACCAACCAAGATGACCTCGTGTTCTCAGTGCTCCATTGGACCTAGGCTGGATAGCAAAGATTCCTTTAAGTGAACGATTGAAATTCAAAGACAATACCCAAAAATCACGAAAGCACTCACATCGGCCTAGAGAACATATGGTGAATAAAGAAATACAAAATTAATAACGTGAATGAACAAGAAGGGACTGATAAGCATATCTATGGGAGACAGCTGAGAAAGACCATGACAATTGATGTGGATTAAGGCCACCCCAGCTCGAAAAGCCCAAGGTTATGTGTTATACAAGCAGAACTATATGACCTGGTGAATTTCTTTTGGTATGAATTTGAGGTGCCCCAGTGAGAGAAGCCCAGGTCATGCTCACCTACATGCCTATCTACGGGGCCAGTTTTGTATCTAGTGTTATATGACCACACAATAGCAAGAACCCATCTGCACTGAAATCATTTAATGACGTTTACATCATATTTTCTTTTTCCATTAAAAATAAGTCATGTACCCATGACTCATAAAATTAGCCCTTACCCTCAACTCTGGGCAGCAGCAGCAGCTCTTCGCTGCCCATGGGTTCTGTCCCCATGCATGCAGCTCTACACTGCCCATATATCCTGTCCCCATGCAGCAACTCTTTACTGCCCATGGGTCCTGTCCCCATGTTATCCTGTAACGTTCTCTAAATAAAAGAGCACCACTACCAGACGTTGAGAGTCCAAGAAATCTTTCAACTCTTCAGCTCGCTGAGCCTGCATCATATCTTGTGTCCTGTATGGGGAACTTGCTTCGTCAGTTTTTGAGCTCGACTTCTGGTAAGTGCCCCTTTCTTCCTGGTGCCTCTCTCTTTTTCGAGGATGGATCTAAACTCACTTCTCCATCAGGAGCTTTCTTGGTTAGCTCTATGAATCGATGTTTGTTGCCCATGGCTACTCTATGGGGCAAATCATGGCATTCAGCTTGAAGAGAATCAGTAGCTTAAGCCTCAGGGTGATGTAGCATGAATTGATCCATTCCTTCCTGAGTCTATCTCTAATATATAAATATTACCTGGGCATGCATAGGCCACTTAAGTCATTAGGATGGTTGGCAATCTGCAAGAATCCGGTGGAAGGTTTCTTCTCCTAAGGCTGGATTGGGATACCTCCCATGGCACCTGACCAGGCTCTGAACTGGGCAAATGTCCCAATCAGGAATCGAGTTCAGGGAAACTACCAAAGTCTAACCTTTGCTTGAGTATGGGAAACCCTTCTTCAGAGAATGACTCCAACATGCAATTGGGTAGAATGTCCCTCAGAGCGGCGGAAAATTCCTCACACTTTTTCTCCATTATGTTCTCTCTTAAACTTCTCCTTTTGTCTCAGGGACCATTCACCAGGCACCTATTACTGCCAGGCAGAATAGGAAAGATGTTCACCAGGCACCTGTTACAGCAAGGCATCCAAGGGAAGGTATACAAGGGATGCAATGCTGGCAGACACCCCCGCCAGCCCTTGCTATAGGAACCCCACAGTAGGAACAACAGGTGGGATGCTGCCGTAGGTTCAGGGGGCATTTTCAAGGTAATGGACGTGTCTCTTTCATCTTTGTTAGAGATACAATGGCCATTTTCGTCTCCTTTTGAGCTTTGCAACCGGGAAACAAAGAAATCTTTCAAGAGTCAAGTCCTCCAACACTGGGAGCCCCAACTTTGGCTTTCTGGGCCTGATCACCCTGGCGACCCCAAGTAGGGTACCCTCTGTTGGCGGTTGACTCATTGAGTATTTTAGTCACCTACCGAGTTGGCTATGAGGGTAGGAAATCTGTGATTTTTTTCTGTGAACAGTCGTGCTATGGTAGTGTGCCACAGCACGGGAACTGTTGTGTGACTCTTATCTTGACAACCCTCTGAGCGGCCATGAGGGTGAGGTCTGGTGTCTTCTATTCCTTTCTTTGTTTTGGTCATCATCTCCTCTGTTGTCACCAAGTCGAGGTTAAGATCAGGCTGGACCTGATCAGAACCTGCACCTTCTGTGAAATCGAAAAATTTGAAAACATTTTTCAAGGGACTAAACTCTCAACCCGGGTACTTGGAGCCCTGGCCCCCAGTCAGTTGCAGACCTTTGTAGGCACTCCACCCTTCTCCACTCCACTGTCAGTCGCACACTGGCTTTACTGCCATGGGGAATGCCATAAGCATCCCCAGAGACTCACCACTCATGGTCATTCCAACTAATTAGAAACACATTCAATTGTCTGGATTATGGCACAGAAACTGCAGCTGGGAGAAAGTTTGTGAGGTTTCTCTGTGCCTTTATGGTGCAGTTGGACAGGTAGATCAACCTAGAACGTCCTTCAAGTTACAGTCCAGTTTCTGAGAAATCAAGAGCAACCGTCCTTAGAAAGTCCTTGCAAGACTGGAAAGACAGTTCTAGAGGCAGCTCAGTTTCGACCTAGTTCCTTTATCATGAAAAGGATTATCATCCCCCCTCTCCAGGAACTACTATCTAGCCAATCACTCAGTCTTAAGACTCAAAAAAAAAAAAAAAAAAGAAAGGAGGGGAAAGGATAAATGGCCATAAGTGTGTCATTGCAAAAAGTATAGCATCTAGAGAGTCTTCTCCATAAGCATTAGTAAAAAGGCTCAAAACAAAATTAAGATTCATAACTGGTGAGCTTTGCATTATTGTACCTGAGTCACGGCAGTAGCTTTTAAAACAATAGTTGTACAGTCTCTGTGTATGTGTGTCTATGTGTACGTTATACATGTGATATTTTTACCCCTGGATGGTAGGGCCAAAATTAAGATATGTTTAGTTGGCTGAAAGTAAGTGCTTTCATAAATTCTAAATGCAGTAGAAATTAACTCAGTGCCTTTCAAAGTTAACATCATGTGAATTAACCTTTGGTAAATGAAAGTTTCTTTAAGTTTGTTGGTTTGATCGCAAATAGTCTTGTTGTCAGAGTTGTCAGTATTTGCATAGGATGCAGGCATTCAGCCTCGGTTTACTAGTGATATAAGTTCACGTTGTCTGTTAAATTTGTCAGTGAAATAATATATTTAAATGATGACCAGTTTTGTCTAATGCCTCATGAGGTTTCCGTAGGTAATCTGAACATAATTGTTGGAAACAAATGGTTTAAATACATAAAACTCATAAAAGTGAATACAGTAACATTTATGGTCTCTATACTTGGGGGAAAAAAACAGCTTTAAAGTCTTTTGGTAACAATCTTGAATTTTGCCAAGTAAAGTTAAATAATAAATATCTGAATATCTGGATCATTTTTGGATAGGATGAAACACTGAATCATTATTAATAAACATATCTAAGTTATCAACTTTTGGCTTCTTATGGAAGAGTCTAAAAGCGTGTGGGTGTATTAAAAAGCATGCCTTGTGTTTAGTTGTAAAGCGGTGTGTTTCTAAACTTAGGAAGTGTTTAGAATGTTGATATAAAAGACAATCCATAATTGTTTACCTTTTTAGAGTTTACTAGGTCTGTTAAGGGTTAAAGTTCTAATTACCTTATGGAATTAAACCTACTGGAAACTACTAAGGAAAAGAGCTTTGTATTCAAGGAGGTTAAAATGGATGTTTTCAGTAAAAAAGGTATAAAGAATGGAAATATTTTTGTTTGATGGGTTAAGAAAGATAAATTTGTCATGATGTACTAGAAAGGAAAAAACAAAGACTTTGGGTCAAATTCTGAAAACAAAAAAGAAAGTTGTAGAAGGTTTGTGAAGGAGAAATTCTGAAAGGAGTTTTATGCCTGGTCAAGTAGACTAAAGTAAGTTCAATTAAGTGCATGAGTTTGAAAGTTCAAAATAAGTAGGTGCAGAAATTCAAGTTTGGTTTTCTCTAAAAGGATACATTTTCTTGAACTTTTGATCTGCTCTTGGTAAAGAGGTCTTAAAAGCTGTTCCTTTGAGTAAGTCTACGTAAGAGACAAATCTGTTTTGTGAAAATAATGACTGAGGTCACTCTTAAGATTTTTGACTCTGTTATAACTTTGAATAGATACCCGAGCATTGCTTCACAGCGAGTGTTGCTTTCTATTTGAACAAGCATTGGAAAAGCTTTTGATATGTTTTGACAAGTTTCTCCCTCAAAAATATTCAAATGCTGAATGAAGGCTTTCTTTTGACCTGGTAGGCAGAAGAAAAATTACCCTGAGGATTTTTAGAGGGCCCCTGAGACTTCGCGAAGACATTTGCTCTCTCATCCTATAAGAAGAAAGATATTAAACTAATTAGGCTTACTTGGTCTATTAAATTACATGGGAAACATTGTGAAATAAGTGATGATAGACTTCCTTAGGTGGTATAAGATGGGTAAATGTTATTAATATAGGTGTCTTAAAATTATATAACATTCCTAAGAGTCTGATCTTTCCTGGTTAACAGTCATAAGTCCAATTATTATCAGCAAGTGTTATATGTCACTGAAGTAGCCAAGTTTCTTGGTCAATTGCCCTTTTGAGTCCTTTGTCCATTTCCAGGTACTTGTTGTTTTACTCTGATGCTTTTTTCTTTTGCAAAAATATGCTTCATCTTCCCAGAATTTCCAGGAAAGGGTTCTGACACAAAGTTTCTAAATGACAGGTTTCTGATAAACTTTCAGATTGTAAAACTGAACGGAGTAAGAAATTACAGAATTCTAACAGAATCTAAGCTCATCGATCTGCTAACAGAAAACTCAGCTCAAGAATTCATTATACAGGAATGTGTGAACTGATGAGGATGGTTGCCAGATAAGCAAGATTCCGTAGTGACAGAGCAAGATTGCCAGAATCTCTGTAAACAAGGTACCAGGCCCATGTTTCCAAGTGGCTGTATTCCAGAAAGTCCAAGCTTTTTCCTGAAATGCTGTCTTGTCATATCTGAGCCTGTATGTTTCAAATATGACATTCCAGTCAAAGCCTTGGTAATATAACCAATGTGTCCTGTTATAAGGAGAACAGATTCTTCTGGAACTTATGCAAATATTGCCACGAAATGACCATAGTCAGTAACAAAGGGTTTCCAAATTCCTTAGGGATAAGGTAGGCAGAAAAAGATAAATGTTTCAGTTTTGCTCATGAAGGTATAATTTCACCAAATGGCTGTAAGTCATAGTTAGCATAAGATAAAAGAGAAAAAGCTTTCCTTCATTACGAGAAAACAAAACAACACATCAAAACTCAACAATATTTCAAATAGAAGTCCTAAAAAATTACAATCATCCTTATCAGTTCACACAGCCCTGCATAATCAGTTCTGGGGCTGAATCTTCTGTTAGTAGATTGATGAACTTAGTTTCTGTTAGAATTCTGTAATTTCTTACTCCGTTCAGTTTTACAATCTGAAAGTTTATCAGAAGCCTGTCGTTTAGAACCTTTTTGTCAGAACCCTTTCCAGGAATTTCTCGGAAGATGAAACATATTTGCAAAAGGAAAAAGAATCAGAGTAAAACAACAACTACCTGGAAATGGACAAAGGACTCAAAAGGGCAATTGACAAAGAAACTTGGCTACTTCTGTGACATATTAAACTTCCAGATAATAAGTGGACTTATGACTGATAACGAGGACAGATCAGAATTTTAGAAATGCTATATAATTTTAAGACATCTATATTTATAACATTTACCCATCTAATAACATCTAAGAAAGTCTATCATTACTTATTTTACAATGATTCCCGTGCAATGTAATAGACCAAATAAGTCTAATTAGTTTAGTATTTTCCTCCTTATAGGAAGAGAGAGCAAATGTCTTTGAGAAGTCTCAAGGGCCCTCTGAAAATCCTCAGATTAATTTTTCTTCTTTCTACCAGGTCAAAAGATAGCCTTCATTTAGGATTTGAATATCTTTGAGGGAGAATCTTGTCAAAACATATCAAAAGCTTTTCAAATGCTTGTTCAAATGTGAAACATCACTCACTGTGAAATGTGCTCAGGTATCTATTCAAAGTGATAACAGAAAGAGTCAATAATCTTAAGAGTGACCTAAGTCATTATTCACAAAACAGGTTTGTCTCTTAGGTAGACTTACTCAAAGGAATAGCTTTCATAACCTCTTTATCAAGAGCAGATCAAAAGTTCAAGAAAATGTATCCTTTTAGAGAAAACCAAATTTGAATTTCTGCACCTACTTATTATTAACATTCAAACTCATTCACTTAATTGAACTTACTTTGGTCTTCTTGACCAGGCATAAAACTCCTTTCAGATTTTCTTCTTCACAAACCTTCTAAAACTTTCTTTTATGTTTTCACAATTTCTCCCAAATTCTTTGTTTTTTCCTTTCTAGTACATCAGGACGAATTTATCTTCCTTAACCAATCAAACAAAAATATTTCCATTATTTATACCTTTTTTACTGAAAACGTACATTTTAACTTCCTTGAATACAGAGCTCTTTTTCTTAGTAATTTCCTCTGGCTTTAATTACGTAGGTTAATTAGAACTTTTAACCCTTAAGAGACCTACTAAACACTAAAAAGGAAAACAATTATGAATTGTCTTTTATATCAGCATTCTGAACACTTCATAAATTTAGAAACACGCCACTTTACAATAAAACACAAGGCATGGTTTTTAATACACCCACACGCTTTAAGCCTCTTCAAGAAGAAGCCAAAAGTAGATAACTTAGATGTGTTTATTAATAATGTTTCAGTGTTTCGTCCTATCCAGAAATGACCCAGCTATTCAGATTTTTATCATTTAACTTAACTTGGCAAAACTCAAGATGGTTACCAAAAAGCATTTCGAAGCTGTTTTTCTTTCCCAAACTATACAGACCATAAAAGTTTTTGTACTCACTTTAATGAGTATTATCTATTTAAACCATTTGTTTCCATCAATTATGTTCAGATTACCTACTGAAACCTCATGAGGCCTTAGACAAAACTGGTCATCATTTAAAGCTATTACTTTGCTGACAAATTTTGCAGACAACGTGAACTTATATGACTAGTAAACCCAGGCTGAAGGCCTGCATCCCTATGCAAATACCGACATCCCTCACAACAAGACTATTTTGAATCAGACCAACAAACTTAACCAGTCTTTCATTTACCAAAGGTTAATTCACATGACATTAACTTTGAAAGGCACTGAGTTAATTTCTACTGCATTTAGCATTTATGTAAACACTTACTATAAGCCAACTAAACAGAGATCTTAATTTTGGTCATACCACCCAAGGCTGAAAATATCACATGTATAACCTACACATAGACACGCATACACAGAGACTGTACAACTACTGTTTTAAAAGCTAGTGCCGTGAATCAGGTACAATAATATAAAGCTCACCAGTTATGAAGGTAAAGTTTGTTTTGAGCCTTTTTACAAATACTTATGGAGAAGACCCTCGAGATGCTAGACTCTTTCAATGGCACATTTATGGCCATTTCTCCTTTCCCCTCCTTTCTTTTTTTCAGTCTTAAGAGTGAGTGATGGGCTAGATAGTAGTTCCTGGAGAGGGGGGATGCTAATCCTTTTCATGATAAAGGAACTAGGTGGAATCTGAACTGCCTCTAGGGCTGTTTTTCCAGTCTTGCAAGGATTTTCTAAGGACAGTTGCTCTTGATTTCTCAGAAACTGGACTGTAAGTTGAAGGACATTCTAGGTTGATCTACCTGTCCAACTGCACCATAAAGGCACAGAGAAACCTCGCAAATTTTCTCCCAGCTGGAGTCTCTGGGGCATAACCCATACAATTGAAAGTGTTTCTAATTAGTTAGAATGACCCTGAGTGGTGACTCTCTGGGGATGCTTATGCCATTCCCCATGGCAGTAAAGCCAGTGTGCGACGGGCAGTGGACTGGAGAAGGGTGCAGTGGCTACAAACACCTGGAACTGGCTGGAGGCCGGGGCTCCCAGTACCCGGGTTGAGAGTTAAGGTCCTTGCAAAATATTTTCAAGTTGTTCGATTTTACAGAAGGTCCATGTTCTGGTCAGGTCCAGCCAGAACTTAAACTCGACTTGGTGACAACAGATGACATGATGAGTAAAACAGAGAAAGGAAAAGAAGACACCAGACCTCACCCTCATGGTTGCTCTCAGAGGGTTCTCAAGATAAGAGTCACACAGCAGTTCCTGTGCTGTGGCATACTACTGTAGCCCGACAGTTCTCAGAATAAATCACAGGTCTCCTACCCTCATAGCCAACTCAGTAGGTGAATAAAATACTCAATGAGTCAACCGCCAAGAGAGGGCACCCTACTTAGGGTCGCTGGGGTGATCAGGCCCAGAAAGCCAAAGTTGGGGCTCCAGTGGTGGAGGCCTTGATACTTGAAAGATTCCTTTGTTTCCCCAGTTGCAAAGTTCAAAAGGAGATGAAAATGGCCATTGTAACTCTAACAAAGATGAAAGAGACATGTGCATTACCTTGAAGATCACCCCTGACCCTATGGCAGCATCCTACATGTGGTTCCTACTGTGGGGTTCCTATAGCAAGGGGTGATCGGCGTGGCCCCCAGCATTGCATCCCTTGTGTACCTTCAGTGGTATGCCTGGCAGTAACAGGTGCCTGGTGAACATCTTTCCTATTCTGCCTGGCAGTAATAGGAGCCTGTTGAATGGTCCCCAAGAGAAAAGGAGAAGTTTAAGTGAGAACAGGATGGAGAAAAATAGTGTAGAATTTTACACCGACCTGGGGGACATTCTACCCAATTGCGTGTTGGAGCCATTCTCTGAAGAAGGGTTTCCCATATGCAACCAAAGGTTAGACTGTGGTACTTTCCTTGAACTGTAGTCCCGATTGAGACATTCACACAGTTCAGAGCATGGTGAGGTGCCATGGGAGGTATCCCAATCCAGCCTTAGGAAAAGAAACCTTCCAGGGGAGTCTTGCAGATTGCCGGCCATCCTAAGGACTTAAGTGGCTGACCCGTGCCCACCTAAAATTTGTATATTAGAGATAGAGTCAGGAAGGAAGGGAGAAATTCACTCTACATCACCCTTAGGCTTAAGGTACTGATTCTCTTCAAGCTGAATGCCATGATTTGCCCTATAGAGTAGCCATGGGCAGCAAACGTGGATTCAAGCAGCTATCCAAGAAAGTTCCTGATGGAGAAGTGAATTTAGATCCATCCTTGAAAAAGAGAGATGCACAACGAAGAAAAGGGCACTTACCAGAAGTCGAGCTCACAAACCTATGAAGCAAGTTTTTGATATGGGCCACAAGATATGATATGGGCTTGGTGAGCTGAAGAGTCAAAAGAAAGATTTCTTGGACTCTCAAATTCTGGAAGTGGTGCTCTTTTACTTATAGAATGTTACAGGACAACATGGCGACTGGACCCATGGGCAGTAAACAGTTGCTGCATGGGGACAGGACATATGGGCAGTGAAGAGCTGCTGCTGCTGCTGCATGGGGAAAGGTTCCATGGGCAGTCAGAGGTCCTGCTGCTGCCCTGAGTTGAAGGTAAGGGCTAATTTTATAATGCATTGGTACGTGACATTTTTACTGGAAAAAGAAAAGATGATGTTAAAAGTCATTAAATGATTTCAGTTCAGATGGGGTCTGGTTATTGTGTGGTCATATAGCATTAAATACCAATCTGGCCATATAGATAGGCATGTAGGTGAGCATGAAATGGGCTTCTATCACTGGGAC
Organism: Equus asinus; assembly: GCF_041296235.1. NCBI lineage: Eukaryota > Metazoa > Chordata > Mammalia > Perissodactyla > Equidae > Equus > Equus asinus. The sequence goes on along the minus strand of NC_091793.1, from coordinate 4,526,834 downwards.
ACCTCTAATTCATACCAAAAAAAACACAAAAATCTCACCGGGTCATGTAGTTTGGTATGTAGGCCAGGTAACCTTGGGCTTTTCGAGCTGAGGCAGCCTTAATCCACATCATTCATCATGGTCTTTCACAGCTATCTCCCATAGATATTCTTATCAGTCTTTTCTCCTCCATTCCAAGTTATGAATTTTGTATTTCTTTATTCACCATATGTTCTCTAGGGGTCCAGATTTACGGCCTAAAACTTTGGAGGCTGAAAGAGATTAGAGAAGATGAACTTTCAAGGATTGGTAAACACCTCAAAATGCTTAATGATGCTACAGAAAGGAAGACCATTGCAAAGAGTTGAAGAAGATCATTACCAAGAGAACACGTTCCGTGCTAAACTCAGGAGCCAAAGGAAAAGGTTACAGTCCACAATGTTACTACTAATTACCATTACAAATAACCAAAGCAGGCCAACATCATCCCTAGTTCAGGCAAAAGATTGATCCAAAAGTCGATTTCAGTGCCGGCCCTGCGGTGTACTGGGTATGTGCCCACGTTCCGCCTGGGCGGCCAGGGCTTCATTGGTTAGCACCATGGGTGCGGATCAGATTAGTAGCATTAGCAAATATAGATTTCACGGTATGGTGCGGACAGACATCCTAAAGAAATCGAAATTTTGAGGAGACGTTATGAATACACATCAGAAAAAGAACCATGGGAATATTACAGTCTATGAACGCATCAGGAACACTTCCCCAAATAATGAAGGAAGGAAAACATGTGACCTGCCAAAGTGGAATTGTCAGACTGCTAGGAGATGACACGATCATTGCGCATTAGAGGATGGCCTGGGAAAAGTCATCTTGGGAGAGCCTCCAGGACTTTCTCTTGGGAAAGTCCACCCATTTGGCCTCATCCACAAAAGATAAGAGAGAAAACCCAGATTAATCCGAAAGGAAAGAAACCAGTGTCTAGAGGGAAGGTAGCAGACCTTTTCAAGTTCGAGGAAAAAGTTAGAAACCGACAAGAAATACATAAGGGCGAAAACTATCCTACCTGGAAAGGTGGTGTAATCAGAGTGGGATGAGATGGTTCTGAAGAACTGTGTGCATGGAGGTCTTCAGGACAACTTTGAATTCTGAGGGTGTTTATGACGTCACGGTGAATATGTCACCCAAGATGGCCACAGGTTTCCAGCCCGAGGATTGGCATAGGCTAGGATATTCTAGTGAGGGATACTCAGAAACAGCTTTTGCCCACAGAAACAGGGCACAGTAACTTGAAGAGATCAAAGATACGCTAATTCAAGGGATAAGACAGGAATCATTGGGAAGAAGCCATAATAGAGGGACAAGCACTGAGATGAGAACATTGCCATCTCCTCACGTCGAAGAGGAGGCCATTCTGATTCAAACTTGAAACTTGATTTGAAACAAGAGGCTGGAACTATGAGACCTATGTTGTCCTTCTGCCTCACTCGTAATCCAAAGTCAAGAATGATCTCTTGAGGTCATTGTAGAGAAGAATCAAGGCCGCCGTCCTAGGCCACTAGCATTTTTTAAAGAGAAGTCTCACTTTCCATAGCTCTGGCATCACGGGTGCCCACTGGCTACATGCTAATGTGTCACAAGACTCCTCTTTGAAGCCTGGAAGGAATGGACAACTCTCATGTTTGGGGTATGTCTCTTGGTTTGGAAGGACTCTAGAAGTGGCTCAAAAGCACCCTTTTGCAGAGGGGGTCATTCCTTGGTGAATGCTGCACTCCAAGGCTAGAGTCCTAAGTTGGGATCAATGAGATTCTCTCCCCCTTCTCCTGCCGTAGAAGGAGTATTGATTATGTGTTTCAACACCACATGTAACGATGTTGGCTGAAAATTAGAACATTATCATTATATTTAAAGAAAAATAAACATGCCACAGTTGAGGATGTAAATCAAACAAATAACAAACCCTGTGGAAAGAAAGTAAGCCAGTATCTAGACATAATCTAGCAGAGCATTCAAGGATCAGGGGTGAAGTTCGAACTTTCCAAATCCAGAAATAGAAGGATCTCTCACCTGGAAAGAGAAATTCATCAGATTCGTCTAATTTGTTGCGGAACCATTGTGTCCGTGAAGATGGTTGCCAGGACAACCTCAAATCTGGAGTTTCTGATCTCAGAATCTCTAACCAAGGAAGATGACCACATGTTCTCAGTGCTCAGTGTCACCTCGGCCAGGATAGCAGAGATTCCTTCAAGTGACCGATGGAAATTCAAAGACAACACCCACCAATCACAAAAGCACTCGCACAACAGCCAACAGAACATATCGTGATCAAAGAAATGCAAAATTTATAACTTGGAATGAAAAGGGAACACATTGATAAGCATATCGAAGGGAGATAGCTTAGCAATACCATGATGATTAGCCTATGGAAAAGAAAAAAGGTCCCAGAAAATGTAAGGCAAACAGAAATCACAACTGAATAATCCACAGTGAAAGACGGCCGTGTTTAGACAGATTCTGCTTAAACGTTTGAAAGTCAGAAAAGTCACAACCCCAAAACCTGCAGTGAAGGTCAAACCTGGGCTAAATGGAATGGGTGAGTTCTGAGACTGCTCCAAGCGGGCTCTGAAACCTTGTGTCCATGAAGCTTGCTGGCACAGCACAGACACAATTCTCAGAAATCCTATGACATCACAGTGGACCAGGAAAACAACATGGCTTCATCTACACAGGGCCAGAGCTGGGCTCCAGTAGCCTATTGAAGTCACATTCCAAAACAGCAGGTTGCCAATGGAACATGAAAGGGGCTGGCCACTGCTGAAGCTGTGAAGTCCGTGCCTTCTGGGTCCGCAGGCCGTGGTCGTCCACTTGTGCTCTTGGGGTTGAGCCTCCTCACCGCTGGTACAGCCATCCTGGGAGAGTCCTGGGAGGTAGTGTAGAGGCAGATGGGAAGTGACGTTAGACAGTGCCACTCTTGCTCAGCAAATACAGCAGCACGACCAGCAGATGTGAGCACTGCCATAAACTTCTGCCAAATCAGAACCAATTAAAAGTTGCAAAGAATAGAAAAACTGAGCCTCAAAAAAAGAAGCATGTCACTAAGAATAATAAGATATCTAGGACTAACCTTCACTAAACAGGTGGAAGCATTGTAAACCGATACTAGCAAAGCTTTGGCTAAAGAAATTCCAGAAGACACAACGAAACGGAAGACTATTCCATGCTGTTGGAATGGAAGAACTAACACACTTGAAACGTCCATAGCGGATAGAGGAATCTGTGGATTCCAAGCAGTCCCAGTCAAAGTTGCAGTGATCTTTCCCACAGAAATAGAAGAGAGAATAATAAAGTCTCTATCCAGAAGGAAAGGACCCTGATTACCCAAAGGAATCCTGAAGAAAATGAACAAAGCAGGACGTATCACACTTTCTGATTTCCACATATAGGACGAAGCGCTAGGAACCGAAACGGCACAGTCTGGGCCCAAAAACAGGCACACAAATACATGGAACAGAATCGAGAGCCCAGAGGTCAACTCACGCATATATGCACATGCATACATGCGCAACACATTTTCAACCAGGGAACCAGGAGTACACAGCGGAGAAAGGAGAGTCTCGATAAGAAACGGTGCTGGGAAGACTGCACAGGCAAACGTAACACAATGAGAGTAGAGCATGATGTTACACTAGTCACACAAACCACCTCGAAACGGATTAAAGACTTGAATGGAAGACTTGAAACCGTGAGACTTCTAGGAGAAAACCTAGGCAGCATGCTCGTTGCCATCTGTCTTAGCAGCCTATTTGGAAGAAGCGTGTGTGACAGGAATGGGCAACAAAGGAAACAGGCAGATGGGAAGCGACGTTAGACTGGGCCAGTCTTCCTCAGCAAATACAGCAGCATTGCCAGCCGATGTGAGCACAGCAGTAACCATCTGCCTAAATAAAACCAATCAAAAGTTGCAAAGGATAGAAAAACTGAACCTCAAAAAAAAAAAAAAAAAAGAATGCTAGTAGGAAGAACAAGGTATCTAGGAATAACCTGTGCCAAACAGGTGAAAGCTATGTAAACCGAGAAGTAGCAAAGCTTTGGGGAAAGAAATTCCACAAGATACAAGGAAACGGAAGGGCATCAGTGCGCATGGAATGGAAGAAAACGAAGGAAGAATGAAGTATCATCACAATGATACCTTTCTTATCCCTGGAATCAGCATCTCTTTGATCTCTTCAACTTTCTGTGCCTGGTTTCTGTTTGGAAAAGCTGTTTCTGGGTATCTCTCACTTGAGTATCCCAGCCTAAGCCAATCCTGGTACTGTAAACATGCAGCCATCTGGGGTGACACGTTCACTGTAATGTCATAAACACTCTCAGAATTCAAACTTGTCCTGACAACCTCCATGTACACAGTGTTTCAGAGCCGTCTCCTCCCAGCCTGACTACTCCCCCTGTCCAGGAAGCATAGATTTCCTTGTTCTGGATGTGTCGTCGGTTTTCAACTTTGTCTTTTAACTTGGAAAGGTCTACTACATTCCCTCTAGACACCGGTTTCTTTCCTTTAAGATTATCCTGGGTTTTATCGCATATCTTTTGTGGATATGACCAAAAGGGTGGACTTTCCCCATAGAAAGTCCTGGACTCCCTCCCAAGTTGACGTTGCCCAGGAAATCCTGTGATGCACAATGATCGTGTGATCTCATGGCAGTCTGACAATTCCACCTTGGTGGGTCACATATTTTCCTTCCTTCATGATTTGGGAAAGCATACCAGATGCGTTCATAGACTCTAATATTCTCATGGTTCTTTTTCTGGTGAGTATTGATAAGGTCTCCTCACAATTACTACTTCTTTATGATCTCTGTGCCAACCATACCTTGAAATCGGGATTTCCTAATGCTAGAAATCTGATCTGTACCCATGATGCTAGCCGCTGAAACCCGGGCCACGCAAGAGGAAGTTGGGCACTTACCTGCTGCACCACAGGGCTGGCAATGAATTAGACTTCTGCACCAACCTTTGGCCTGAACTTGGGAAGATGTTGGCCTGCTTCAATCATTCGTGAAGGGAATCAGTAGTAACATCATGGAAGGTATTATTTTCCATTGGTTCATGAGTTTAGGACGGAACATGTTCTCTTAGTAGTATTCCGCTTCATCACTTTGCAAAGGTCTACCATTCTGTAGCATCATTAAGCACTTTGAGGTGATTACCAATCCTTGGAAGTTCATCCTCTCTGATCTCTTTCAGCCTATAAAGCTTTAGGCCGTAAGTCTGCACCCCTTTTTGGAGTTTTGATTTTATGTGGATTGATTGCCGTAACCCTGCATTCTAACATGCTATAGCTTTCAGATCTACATCCTCATAGATTTAGACTTCTGAGTAGGTTACATCATCTTCACCACCGTAAGGCTAATTACAGGCTCTCACGATACTTGTGCCTAATCAACTCTTTCTCCCTCTGGCCCTCGCCTACTTTTCCTCTGGGAACTACCAATCCCATGTCACATGCTACCTGTTTGTTGGTCCGTTTTTCCTCTTCGCCTGTACGTGAGATCCTGTGGTATTTGACCTTACCCCTGGCGCTTGTTTCGGTTCCTCCAGTACCCTCAGGAGCCATTCTGGTGGTCACAAATGGCTGGACTGCATCCGTTCCGACAGCTGAATGCTATGCCACTGTGTGGCTATAACCTATCTTCCTTCTCCATTCGTCCCTTGATGGGCATCAGGGAGGTTTCCAAGTCTTGGATATCGGGAGTAAGGCTGTGGTGAACACAGCAGTGCCCGTATCTCTGTGCATTACTGTTTCCATGATCTTTGGATATGTACGTCACAGAGGAATAGCTGGACCATATGCTAGGTGGATTCTGAAACATTCTGAATTTTCACTCCTTTGTGTAGTAGCTGCATCGGCTCAAACTCCCACCTGCAGTACAGGAGGCTTCCCTTCTCTCCACCTCCTCTCTGAAACTTGTTATTTCGTGTCTTCACCCTTATAGCCATTCTGACCACTGTGAGCTGCTATCTCATTGCACTTCGGATTTGCATTGGCCTCAGACTTAATGATGAGGAACATGTTTTCATACAGCCTGTTGGCCATCTTTCTATCTTCCTGGGAGAAATGTGTGTTTCCATCTTTTGCCCAGGTTTTGTTGGGCTCATTGTTTTTTTTCCTGTGGAGATGTATGAGTTCACTGGATCTTATGGCTGTTCACCCCTTCTCCGATGTCTGTTCTGCAAACATCCTGTCGCAGTTGTGCTGTCTTTGCATTGAGTCGATGGAGTCGTTGGCCGGGTAGAAGCTTCTGCGTTGGATGGAGTCACGCTTGTTTCTTGTTTCTTTTGTTGCCCTTACCCAGTCACACATGCTTCTTCCAAGTAGGCGGCTATGCCAGATGGCAAAGAGCAAGCTGCCTGCATTTTCCGGCAGCAGTTTCATGGTTTCAAGTCTTCCATTCAAAGCTTTAATCCATTTCAATGTGGTATGTGTGCCTGGTGTAACATCATGGTCTAGTCTCATTGTGCCACTTGTGGCTCTGAAGTCTTCCCAGCACTGTTTCTTTTCGAGACTCTCCTTTCTCTGCTGTCTCCTCTTGGCTCCCGTGTCGAAAATGGGCTGCCCATATATGTGGCAGTTGACTGCTGGGCTCAATTCTGTTCCATGGGTCTGTGTGCCTATTTTGGGGGAAAGGGTGTGCTGTACTGGTACCTAGCGCTTTATCCTATATTTGGCAATCAGAAAGTGTGATACATGCTGCTTTGTTCGTTTTCCTCAGGATTCCTCTTCCTATTCAGGGTCCTTTGTTTCCACATAGAAACTTTAGTATTCTCTCTTCTATTTCTGTGGGAAAGATTGCTGCAACTTTGACTGGGACGACATGGAATGCAGACATTGCTTTTTGCGGTATGGATGCTTAAAGTGTGTTCGTTCTTCCATTCAAAGAACATGGAATAGACTTCTGTTTCCTTGTGTCTTGTGGAATTTCTTTGCCCAAAGCTTTGCTAGATGTCGGTAGACATAGCTTTCTCCTGTTTGGCCAATGTTATTCCTAGATGTTTTTTTCTTTTTACTGGCATGCTTTCTTTTTTGCTGTTCCTATTTTCTATTCTTAGCAACATTTAATTGGTTTGTTTTGGCAGAAGTTTATGGCTGTGCTCACATCTGCTGGCCATGCTGCTGTCTTTGCTGAGCAAGAGTAGCACAGTATAACGTTGCTTCCCATATGCCTCTACACTGGGTCGCACACCTGGCCCAGAACGGCTGGATAAGCGGTGAGGAGGCTCACCCCCAGGATTCCACGTGGCCGACCCTGGGATGCTGACTCAGAACACAGGGACTTCACGGCTGCCCCACTGGCTGGCCCCTTTCATGTTCCATTGGCCACCTGCAGTTGAGTGGAATGTACTTTAACATGTTACTTGAGCCCAACTCTGGCCCTGTGTAGATGAGGCCAGCTTCTTTTTCTGCACCACTGTGATGTCGGAGTATTTGTCAGAATCGTGTCTCTTTTCCAATCAGGCTTCGGGGACACAGGGTTTCAGAGCCCGCGTGGAGCAGTCTCAGAACTCACCCTTCCCAGTTAGCCCAGGTTTGACCTTCAATGCAAGTTTTGGGGTTGTGACTTTCTCCGACTTTTAAACGTTCAAGCAGACCTTAACTAAACACTGAAGTCAATCACTGTGGATTATTGAGGTGTGATTTCTGTTTGCCTTCCATTTTCTGGGAGCTTGCTTTCGTTTCCATAGTCTAATCGTCATGGTTCTGAGCTATCTCCCTTCGATATGCTTATCAGTGTGTTCTCCTTCATTTCAAGTTAGGAGTTTGGTATTTCTTTAATCACCATAGGTTCTGTAGGCTGATGTGTGAGTGCTTTCGTTACTGTTGGGTGTTGTCTTTGAATTTCCATTGGTCATTTGAAGGAATCTTTGCCATCCTAGCCTAGATCCACCTGAGTACTGAGTAAACGTGGTCATCTTGGTTGCTTCGATATTGTGAGATCAGAAACGCCATGTTTGAGGTTGTCCTGGAAACCACCTTCCCAGACACAATGGTTCTGAGACAAATTAGATGAATCTGATGGATTCCTCTCTCCAGCTGAGAGATCCTTCTGTCTCTTTTCTAGATTTGGAAAGTTCAGAACTTCACACCTGATCCTTGAACGCTCCACTAGATTACGTCTAGATACTGGCTTACTTTATTTCCACAGGTTTTGTTATTTGTTTAATTTACCTCCTCAGCTGTGGCATGTTTATATTCCTTTAAATAGAATGGTAATGTTCTAAGTTTCAGCAAACATCGTTATGTGTGGTGTAAAACACCTAATCAATACTCCTTCTATGGCAAGAGATGGGGGAGAGAATCTCATTGATCTCAACTGAGCACTCTAGCCTTGGAGGACAGCCTTCACACAGTAACAAAGCTTTCTGCAAAAGGGTGCATTTGCGCACTCTTCCTGAGTCCTTCCAAACCAAGAGACATACCCCAAGCATGACAGGGGCCCATTCCTTCCAGGCTTCAAAGAGATGCCTAGTGACACATTACCATGTACCCAGTGGGTGTCTATGACACCAGAGCTATGGAAAGTGAGACTTCTCTTCACAGAATACTAGGGACCTAGGACCGAGGCCTCTATTCTTCTCTTCAATGTCTTCAAGAGATCATTCTTGACTTTGGATTATGAGTAAGGCAGAAGGCCAACATAGGTCTGATAAGCCCAAGGTCCGGCCTCTTGTTTCAAGTCAAGTTTCAAGCTTGAATCAGCATGGCCTCCCCATCGACTTGAGGAGATGGCAATGTTCTCCTCTCAGTGCTTGTCCCTCTGTTATCACTGCTTCCCTATGATTCCGTTCTTATCCATTGAATTAGCGTCTCTTGCATCTCTTCACGTTTCTGTGCCCAGATTCTGTTTGCAAAAGCTGTATCTGGGTATCTGTCACTTGAGTATCCAAGCCTAGGCCAATCCTCGGGCTGGAGACCTGCGGCCATCTTGGGTGACATGTTTACCGTGATGTCATAAACACCCTCAGAATTCTAAGCTGTCCTGAAAACCTCCATGCACACAGTTCTTCACGACCATCTCATACCAGTCTCACTACTTCCCCTTTCCAGGTAGGATGGTTTTCCTTGTTCTGGATTCCGTGTCTGTTTATAACTTTATCCTCGAACTTTGAAAGGTCTACTACAATCCCGCTAGACACCAGTGTCTTTCCTTTCAGATTATCCTGGGTTTTATCTGTTATGATTTGTGGATGAGTCCAAATGGGTGGACTTTCCCCAGAGAAAGCCCTGGAGTCCCTCCCGAGATTGATTTTCCTGGTCAATCCTCTGATGCATAATGATTGTGTCATCTCCATTTCTACCTTGGCAGGTCACATGTTTTCCTTCCTTCATCATTTGGGGAAGTGTTCCTGATGCGTTCATAGATTGTAATATTCCCATGGTGCTTACTCTGATGTGTATTCATAACGTCTCTTCACAATTTCTACTTCTTTAGGATGTCTGTCCACACCATACCGTGAAATCTATATTTGCTAATGCTACTAATCTGATCCACACCCATGATGCTCGCCGATGAAGCCTGTACCACCCAAGTGGAATGTGGGAACTTACCCAGTACACCACAGGGCCGGCACTGAATTGGATTCTTGGACCAACATTTTGCCTGAACTGGGGAAGATGTTGGTCTGCTTTGATTATTTGTAAAGGTAATTAGTAGTAACATCATGGACGGTAACCTTTTCCTTTGGATCCTGAGTTTAGCACGGAACATGTTCCCTTGGTAGAGTTGTTCTTCATCTCTTTGCCACTCTCTACCTTTCTGTATCATTATTAAGCACTTGGAGGTGATTAGCAATGCTTCGAAGTTCATCTTCTCTAATCTCTTTCAGCCTCCAAAGCTTTAGGCCATAAACCTGCTTGCCTTTTTGTAGTTTTGATTTTACATGAATTGATTGCCATAACCCTGCATTATAACACCCTATTGTTTTCAGATTTACAACCTCCTAGATTTAGACTTCTTTGTATGGTACATCATCTTCACCACCGTAAGCCTAATGACATGCCCATACCACACACTGGTGCCTAACCAACTCTTTCTTCCACTGTCTTCTGCCACCGATTCTCTCTAGGAACCACCAATCCCTTGTCATGTGCTACCGGTTTGTTTCTCCTTATTTTACTCTTCTCCTTGTAAGTGAGATGCTACGGTACTTGACTTTCTCCCTGGGGCTTCTTTCAGTGCCCCTCATACCCTCAGGAGCCATTCTGGTGTCACAAATGGCTGGACTGCACCCTTTCTTGCAGCTGAGTGCTATCCCATTGTGCGGCTATAGCCAATCTTCCTTCTCCATTCGTCCCTTGATGGGCCCTAGGGCGATATCCAAGTCCTGGACATCAGGATTAAGGCTGTGGTGAGCACAGCGGTGAAGGGATTCCTATGCGTTGGTGTTTCCAAGTTCTTCAGATAAATACGACACAGAGGAATAGCTGGATCATATGGTAGATGGATTCTGAAATTTCTGCAGAAATTCCACACCGCTTTGCGTAGTTACCGCACCGGCTTTCACTCCCACCAATGGTGCAGAAGGCTTCCCATCTCTCCACCTCCTCTCCGACACTTGTTTCCTGTCTTGTTCCTTATGGGCATTCTGACCACAATGTGCTGTTATCTGATTGCCATTTGGATTTGCATTGGCCTTAGACGTAATGATTATGAACATGTGTTCATACAGCTGTTGGCCATCTTTCTATCTTATTTGGTAAAACTCTGTTTCCATCTTTTGCCCAGGTTTTAATGGGCTTGTTGTTTTTTCTCTTGTGTTGGCATGTGCGGTCGTTGGCTCTTTTGGCTATTCAGTCCTTCTCCGATGTGTGGTTTGAAACATCCACTCGCAGTTGTGCTGTCTTTGCATTGAGTGGATGGTTTCCTCGGCTGGGCAGAAGCTTCTGCGTTGGATGCAATCCCATTTGTTTCTTGTTTCGTGTGTTGCCCTTGCCCAGTCACACATGCTTCTTCCAAATAGGTGGCTATGCCACATGGCCATGAGCAAGGTGCCTGGTTTTCAACTGGAAGTTTCACGGTTTCAAGTCTTCCGTTGAAGGCTTTAATCTAATTCGAGGTGGTGTGTGAGCCTGATGTAACACCATGGTCTACTCTCATTGTGTCACATATGGCTGTGCAGTTTTCCAGCACATTTTCTTCTTGAGACTCTCCTTTCTCCACTGATCCTCTTGCCTTCCTCATTGCAAATGGGCTGTCCATATATGTGTGAGTAGACCTCTGGGCTCTCGATTCTTTTCCGTTGATCTCTGTGTCCGTTTTTGAGACCAGACTGTGCCGTTTCTGTACGTAGCACTTCGTCCTACATGTTGAAATCAGTACATGTGATATGTCCTGCTTTATTCATTTTCCTCAGGATTCCTTTGGGTATTCAGGGTCCCTTGTTGCTGGATAGAGACTTAAGGATTCTCTCATATTTCTGTGGGAAAGATTCTGCAACTTTGACAGGGATTGCATGGAATCCTGAGATTGCTTTATCCGTTATGGAGGTTTCAGGTATTTTAGTTCCTACATTCCTAGAGCACGGAATACCCTTCCATTTGCTTGTGTCTTCTGGAATTTCTTTCCCCAAAGTTTTGCTAGTTTCCGATTTCCATAGCTTGCACCTGTTTGGCTAAGCTTATTTCTAGAGATCTTATTCTTTTTTTTCCTGAGGTTCGCCTTTTCTGTTCTTTTCAAGTTTTCATTAGTTTTGTTTCGGCTGATGTTTATGGCTGTGCTCAGATCTGCTGTCGATGTTGCTGTATTTGCTGAGGAATACTGACGCTGTCTGACATTGCTTCCCAGCTGCCTCTACACTACCTCCCATGCCTCCCCGAGAATGGCTGGAACAGCGGTGAGGAGGTTCACCCCCAGGATTCCGCATGGCCAGCCCCGGGCTGCCGACCCAGAACGTGCAGACTTCACCACTGCACCATGGGCCAGCACCTTTCATGTTCCATCGGCAACCTGCAGTTGAGTGGAATGGGACTTGAATATGCTACTTGAGCCCAACTCGGGCACTGTATAGATGAGGCCAGTTAGTTTTTCTTCTCCACTGTGATGTCAGAGGATTTGTCAGAATTGTGTCTCTGCTGTCCCTGGAAACCTCATAGACACAGGCTTTCAGATCCTGATTTTAGCAGTCTCATAACTCACCCTTACCAGTTAGCCTAGGTTTGACCTTCGCTTGGGTTTTTGGGATTGTGACTTACTCCGACTTTCAAACGTTCAGAGTATGTCTAAAACTGACATCTTTCTTTTTCTATTATTCATGTGTGATTTCTGTGCCTTCCATTTTCTGGGCCTGTTTTTTATTTTCTGTGGTAGAATCATTGATATGGGCTCAGCGAGCTGAAGACTCGAATGAAAGATTGCTTGGACTCTCAAGATCCTGCATTGGTGTTCTTTTATTGAGAGAACAGTACAGGATAGCATGGGGACAGGACACATTAGCAGTGAAGAGCTACTGCTGCTGCTGCCTGGGGACAGGACCCATGGCTGGTCAGCGCTATTGCTGCTGCCCTGACTAGAGGGTTAGGGCTAATTTCATAAGGCATGGGTATACGACTTATTTTTACTCGAAAAAGAAATAATGATGTAAAATGTCTTTAAATGATTTCAGTACAGATGGGGTCTGGACATTGTGTTGTCATATTTTTAGATACGAATCTGGCCATATAGATCAGCATGTAGGTGAGAATGCCCTGGGCTTCTTGCCCTGGGGCAGCCCTAATTCATACCATAAAAAAACCCACTGGGTCATATAGTTTGGCATGTAGTCCAGGTCACCTTCAGCTTCCCTAGCTGGGGCAGCCCTGATCCACATCATAAAACCTCCCTGAACCTATTTGGACTGGAAATCTTTGGGGATATGGATGATGGTCAGTCTTCTGTGACTACTTCTGGCTGTACAGGGTCGTAGAGCTGTCCCTAAATGGGGCCATAGGTACACTCAGGCAGTTTAGTGGACCAGAAGGCTTGCCCCATTGAGTTCAAGCCTGACAAGTTATACAGATCCTCTGGAGATGAGAGAGTCATTGACAAGAGGTGGTCCAGGAAGTGAAACATTTTTGACATGCATAAGACAAACAATGAAACAGACAACAAAATATCATAATAAATACAAGCAGTATATTTAACCCAATGAATAAGGTTTTGAAGTAGTGCAGAAACTTTGTCCTGACTAGGAGTTCAACCAATCATTTAGATTTAGGGTTGATCAGACATGGATTTAATTTGATGGCTGGGATACCAAGTCAGAAATATTTTGATGGTAGTCAGGAATATAGACACAACATTCAGTTTTTATAATGGCACAGGTGCCCCCTTGTGCTGCTGTCAAGACATCCAGAGCCATTTAGATTTGGAGGATTGCCTTACACACTTGGGATACTTCTAAATTGAGCAGTGAAATGCTATGTTGTGTATCAGTTAATGCCTTCATAGTAAATTTGTCTAGGACTTCCATGTGCAAGACTTGAATATGCTACAAAAGTCGATTCCTAATTGGTGAAAGAAAATTGTGGAAAGATGGTCATACCAGTGGAAGACAGGGCTGGTCAAGTGCTGTTGCAAGTTGGGTAGGTTAGCAGGAGGAGATATAGTAAATGTAGTTCCACCTTGCATCCAGACAAAGCCTAGAGTGCATCGTCCAATCCATGCAGGTGGTAGCCAAGGTCATAAATTGGAGCCACATATCCACTGAGCACCGTTAGGGGATAACCAATGCGTGTTGAGCCATGTATGCCAGTCAGTCTGAGACCAATCAGTATTTTTTTTAAGGCTATGATATGAGAACACATATAACAGGGATTTTTTTCCCATAGGTCGAGTGCTGTAAGGCCATGTATCACAGGGGTGATATTTTTTCCCCAAAAGAAAGTGGCCTTTTACTGAGTTGCCCACTTGTAGGAGTGAACCAAATATATTCATCCCAAATTTTGTATTGTTCATCCTGTGTGTATTAATAAGTTGGGGACATTACCTTTGGAACTTGTTCTGTATGATCCAAGTGTGACAAGGCAAATCTAGTTAGTATTTGGACAGTAGTATTGAAGGAAAATGTTTGATTGTGGCCAGGGAACTTCCAGGTTTCAGAGGTAGATGGCCACAAGGAGACATTACTATTAATAATACATGAATATTGCGGAAGAAAACAGCTAGAATCTAATATCCATGAATGCCTACTATAGCTTCTACAGAAACATAATTTTTTCTCTCTTAAATCACTCTCATTTTTACAAAAGATAGCCAAATCAGGATTAACGGGTTTACAAATCAAGTGTAGTTTCAATACAACTTGCTCCAATTATTTACATAAGAGCAGCAAGAATAGTAATTGTTCATACAGGCTTTGTTAAATGTGCTTCGCTGGATCTTTTCCTGCGGAACCTCAGATTGAAATGTGAAGGCCTCTAGAGGCCAGAAAAGCCAAGCCAAGGACTTGCCATCAGATTTGGCCTGCAGTACCTACAGATTTGAGTGGTGTTCTCTTTCAGGTCTCCCCAAATATTCGGAGGTTCCTTGCACCTGCCAGATAAGCAAGCTTCCTTACTTACCGGGTAAGATTGCCAAATCTCAGTAAACAAGGTACCAGGTCTGTGTTTCCGAGTGGCTGTATTCCAGAAAGTCCAATCTTTGTTCCTGAAACGCTGTCTTGTCATATCGGAGACTGTGTGTTTCAAATACGACATTCCAGTCCAAGCCTTGGTAATATAACCAATGTGTCCTGTTATAAGGAGAACAGATTCTTATGGAACTTATGCAAATATTGCCACGAAATGACCATACTCAGTCACAAAGGGTTTCCAAATTCCTTAGGGATAAGGTAGGCAGAAAAAGATAAATGTTTCAGTTTTGCTCATAAAGGTATAATTTCACCAAATGGCTGTAAGTTATAGTTAGCATAAGAGAAAAGAGAAAAAGATTTCCTTCATTATGAGAAAACCAAACAACACATCAAAACTCAACAATATTTCAAACAGAAGTCCTAAAAATTTATAATCGTCCTAATCAGTGCACACAGTCCTGTATAATCAATTCTAGAGCTGAATCTTCTGTTAGCAGATCGATGAGCATAGTTTCTGTTAGAATTCTGTCATTTCTTACTCCGTTCAGTTTTACAATCTGAAGGTTTATCAGAAACCTGTCGTTTAGACTCTTTGTGTCAGAATCCTTTCCAGGAATTTCTCGGAAGTTGAAACATATTTGCAAAAGGAAAAAGCATCAGAGTAAAACAACAACTATCAGCAAATGGACAAAGAACTCAAAAGGGCAATTGGCAAAGAAACTTGACTACTTCTGTGACATACAACACTGCCAGATAATAAGTGAACTTATCACTGACAACTAGGGCAGATCAGAATTTTAGGAATGCTATCTAATTTTGAGACGTCTATATTAACATTTACCCATCAAATACCAGCTAAGAAAGTCTATTGTCGCTTATTTCACAATGTTTCCCATTTAATTTAATAGACCAAATAAGCCAAATTATTTTAGCATTTTCCTCCTTGTAGGAAGAGAGAGCAAATTTTTTGAGAAGTCTCAGGGACCCTCTGAAAATCCTCAGAGTAATCATTCTTCTGTCTACCAGGTCTAAAGAACGCCTTCATTCAGGATTTGAATATTTCTGAGGGAGAAGCTTGTCACAAAATATCAAAAGTTTTTAAATTGTTGTTCAAATAGCAAACAACACTCACTGTGAAACAATGCTCAGGTATCCATTCAAAGTGATAACAGAAAGAGTCAAAAATATTAAGAGTAACCTCAGCCATTATTTTCACAAAACAGATTTGTCTCTTAGGTAGACGTACTCAAAGGAACAGCTCTTACATCCTCTTTACCAAGAGCAGATCAAAAGTTCAAGAAAATGTATACTTTTAGAGAAAAACAAATTTGAATTTCTGCACCTACTTATGTTTCACATTCAAACTCATTCACTTAATTGAACTTACTTTAGTCTACTTGAGAAGGCGTAAAACTCATTTCAGAATTCCTCCTTCACATGCCTTCTACATCTTTCTTTTTCATTTTCAGTACTTGTCCCAAAGTCTTTCTTTTTTCCTTTCTAGTACATCAGGAGCAATTTATCTGTCTTAACCCATCAAACAAAAATATTTCCATTCTTTATACCTTTTTTACTGAAAACATACATTTTAACTTCCTTGAATACAGAGCTCTTTTGCTTAGTAATTTCCAGTAGCTTTAATTCCATAGGTTAGTTAGAACCTTTAACACTTAACGGACCTGGTAAACACTAAAAAGGTAAAGGATTATGAAATGTCTTTTATATCAGCATTCTAAACACTTCACAACTTAAGAAACATGCCACTTCGCAATAAAACACAAGGCATGCTTTTTGATACACCCAAACGCTTTTAGCCTCTTCAATAAGAAGCCAAAAGTAGATAACATAGATATGTTTAACAATAATGTGTGACTGTTCCGTTCTATCCAAAAGTGACCAGCATATTCATCTTTTTATCATTTAACTTAACTTGGCAAAACTCAAGATTGTTACCAAAAAGGATTTCGAAGCTGTTTTTTTCCCCAAGTATACAGACCATAAAAGTTATTGTACTCACTTTTATGAGTTTTATGTATTTAAACCATTTGTTTCCAACAATTATATTCAGATTACTACGGAAACCTCATGAGACATTAGACAAAACTGGTCATCATTTAAAGCTATTATTTTGCTGACAAATTTAACAGACAATGTGAACTTATATGACTAGTAAACCGAGTCTGAATGCCTGCATCCTATGCAAATACTGACAACTCTGACAAGAAGACAATTTTCAATGAAACCAACAAACTTAAAGAAGCTTTCATTTACCAAAGGTTAATTCACGTCACGTTAACTTTGAAAGTCACTCTGTTAATTTTGACTACATTTAGAATTTAAGAAAGCACTACTTTAAGCCAACTAAACAGAGATCTTAATTTTGGCCAGACCATCCAGGGGTTAAAATATCACACGTATAATGTACACATAGACACATATACACAGAGACTGTACAACTATTGTTTTAAAAACTACTGCCATGAATCTGGTACAATAATATAAAGCTCACCAGTTACAAATCAAAACTTTGTTTTGAGCCTTTTTACTAATACTTATGGAGAAGACCCTCAAGATGCTAGACTTTTTGCAAGGGCACACTTATGGCCATTTATCCTTTCCCCTCCTTTTTTTTTTTTTCAGTCTTAAGAAAGAGTGATATGCTAGATAGTAGTTCCTGGAGGGGGGGAAGATAATCCTTTTCATGGTAAAGGAACAAGGTGGAATCTGAACTGCCTCTAGAACTGTATTTCCAGTCTTGCAAGGATTTTCTAAGGACGGTTGCTCTTGATTTCTCAGAAACTGGACTGTAACTTGAAGGACGTTCTAGGTTGATCTACCTGTCCAACTGCACCAGAAAGGCAGAGAGTAACATCACACATTTTCTACCAGCTGGAGTTTCTGGGGCATAACCCATACAATTGAAAGTGTTCCTAATTAGTTAGAATGACCCTGAGTGATGAGTCTTAAGGGAGGCTTATCTCATTCCCCACGGCAGTAAAGCCAGTGTCCGACTGACAGTGAAGTGGAGAAGGGTCGAATGCATACAAAGGGCTTGAACTGGCTGGAGGCCGGGGCTCCCAGTTCAACCCGGGTTGAGAATGAAGTTCCTTGCAAAAGGTTTTCAAGTTTTCCGACTTTACAGAAGTTCCAGGTTCTGGTCAAGTCCAGCCTGAACTTAACCAAGACTTGGTGACAACAGAGGACATGATGAGCAAAACAAAGAAAGGAAATGAAGACATCAGACCTCACCCTCATGGCCGCTCAAAGAGGGTTATCAAGAGAAGACTCACTCAACAGTTCCCGTGCTGGGGCGCACTACTGTAGCATGACAGTTCACAGAATAAATCCCAGGTCTGCTACCCTCATAGCCAACTCAGTAGGTGACTAAAACACTCAATGAGTCAACCCCCAAGAGAGGGCACCCTACTTGGGCTTTCCGGGGTGATCAGGCCCAGAAATGCCAAGTTTGGGCTCCCAGGGGTGGAGGTCATGACTGTTGACAGATTTCTTTGCTTCCCTGTTGCAAAGCTCAAAAGGAGACGCAAAACGCCATTGCAACTCTAAGAAAGATGAAAGAGACAGGTCCATTACCTTGAAAATCCCCCCTGAACCTGGGGCAGCATCCTACCTGTCATTCCTACTGTGGGGTTCCTATAACAAGGGGTGATGGGGGTGTCCCCCAGCATTGCATCCATTGCATATCTTCCCTGGTATGCCTGGAAGTTACAGGTGCCTGGTGAACATCCTTCCTATTCTACCTGGCAGTAATAGGTGCCTGATGAATGGTCCCCAAGACAAAGGGAGAAGTTCAAGAGAGAACAGGATGGAGAAAATTAGTGAGGCATTTTCTGCCGCTCTGGGGGACATTCTACCCAATTGCGTGTTGGAGGCATTCTCCGAGAAGGGCTTCCCATACGCAACCAAAGGTTAGACTTTGGTACTTTCCTTGAACTGGAGTCCCAATTGGGACATTCACACAGTTCAGAGCATGGTCAGGTGCCATGGGAGGTATCCTAATCCAACCTTAGGAAAAGAAACCTTACAGGGGAGTCTTGCAGATTGCTGACCATCCTAATGACTTAAGTGGCCAACCCGTGCCCACCTAAAATTTGTATATTAGAGATAGGGTCAGGAAGGAATGGAGTAATTCACTCTACATCGCCCTTAGGCTTAAGGTACTGATTCTCTTCAAGCTGAATGCCATTATTTGCCCCATAGAGTAGCCATGGGCAGCAAACGTGGATTCTTACAGCTATCCGAGACAGTTCCTGATGGAGAAGTGAATTTAGATCCATCCTCGAAACAGAGAGAGGCACAAGGAAGAAAAGGGCACTTACCAGAAGTTGAGCTCAGAAACCGATGAAGCAAGTTCCCGGTAGGGGGGCCACAAGATATGATGGTGGGTCAGCGAGCTGATGAGTCAGAAGAAAGATTTCTTGGTCTCTCAAGGCCTGCCAGAGATGCTCTTTTATTTAGAGAATGGTACAGGATAACATAGGGACAGGACCCATGGGGAGTAAAGAGTTGCTTCATGGGGACAGGACCTATGGGTAGTGAAGAGCTGCAGGCATGGGAACTGGACACACGGGCAGTGAACAGCTGCTGCTGCTGCTGCATGGGGAAAGGAGCCATGGGCAGTCAGATGTCCTGCCGCTGCCCTGAGTTGAGGGTAAGGGCAAATTTTATAAGGCATGGGTACGTGACATTTTTACTGGAAAAAGAAAAGATGATGTAAAAAGCCATTAAATGACTTCAGTACAGAATGGAGTCTGGTTATTGTGTGGTCGTATAACATTAGATACGAATTTGGCCATATAGATAGGCATGTAGGTGAGCAGCGCCTGGGCTTCTCTCACTGGGGCACCTCTAATTCATACCAAAAAAAATTCACCGGGTCATATGCTTTGACATGTAGGCCAGGTAACCTTGGGCTTTTCGAGCTGGGGCAGCCTTAATCCACATCAATCATCATTGTCTTTCTCAGCTATCTCCCATAGATACGCTTATCAGTCCATTCTCCTTCATTCCAAGTTATGAATTTTGTGATTCTTTAATCACCATATGTTCTCTAGGCTGATGTGTGAGTGTTTTCATGATTGTTGGGCATTGCCTTCGAATTTCCATCGTTCAATTGAAGGAATCTTTGCTATCTTAACCTAGGTCCAACTGAGCACTGAGAACACGAGGTCATCTTGGTTGGTTTGACATTCTGAGATCAGAAATTCCAAATTCTAGGTTGTCCAGGCAACCACCTTATGGACATAATGTTTCTGAGACAAATTAGAGAAATCTGATGAATTCCTGTCTCCAGGAAAGATATTTTTATGTCTCTTTTCTAAATTTGGGAAGGCTGGAACTTGACCCTGCATGAATGGTCCTCCTAGTAGATTACGTCTAGATACGGCTTTACTTTATTTCTGTAGGGTTTGTAAGTTGTTTGATTTACACCCTAAGCTCTGGCATGTTTATTTTTCATTAAATATAAGTGTAATGTTCTAATTTTCAGCCAACTTCCTCACATATGCTGTCAAAACACATAGTCAATAATCTTCTACGGCCAGAGATGGGAGAGAATTTCGCTGGTGCCAAACTGAGCATTCTAGCTTTGGATGTCAGTCTTCACTTTGGATTGGTGATTCGCAGAGGGAATGAAAAAATCCAAAAAGGCGTGCTGATTTGGGGCATAAAGGATTTGAGGCTGAAAGAGATTAGAGAAGATGAACTTCCAAGGACTGTGAATCTCCTCCAAATGCTTAATGATGCTACAGAAAGTAGACCATTGCAAATAGATTATGGGGAATACTATGAAGAGAATGTGTTCCGTGCTAAACAGATGAACCAAGGGAAAATGTTACCGTCTATGATGTTACGAGTAATTACATTCACGAATAATCACAGCAGGCCATCTTCTTCCCAAGTTCAGGAAAAATATTGGTCCACAAGTAAAATTCAGGGCCAGCCATGTGTTCAGGAGTGTAAGTGCCCACATTCCTATTGGGTGGCCTGGGATTCATGGATTCGCATCACTGGTGCTGATCAGATTAGTAACGTTGGGAAAGATAGATTTCATGGTATGGTGTGTACAGAGATCACAAAGAAGTCGAAATTGTGAGCATACGTTAGAGATAGGCAATAGGAAAAAAACATGAAAATATTGCAATCTACGACACATCTGGTACACTTCCCTAAATACAGACTGAAGGAAGTGATGTGACCTGCATAGGTAGAATTGGCGGACTGCATGAGATGACGCGATCATTGCACATCAGAGGCTTGAGTGGGCAACTTCAACTTTGGATGGACTCCAGGACTTTCACTGGGGAAAGTCTACACATTCGGCCATATTCACAAAATGTAACAGATTAAACCCAGGATAAACTTAAAGTAAAGAAACCATGTCTAGAGAGAATGTAGTAGACATTTAAAAGTTCAAGGATAAAGTTAGAAACCCACAAGAAATCCAGGAAATGGAAAACTATTCAAGCTGGAAAGGGAGAGTAGTCATGTGCATAGAAGATGCTGGGACAACTTAGAAGTTTGAGGGAGTTTATGACATCACAGTGAACATGTCACCCAAGATGGCCTCATGGTTATAGTCTGAGGATTGTCCTAGGCTACGATACTCAAGTTAGAGATACCCAGAAGAGAATTTAAAAACAGAAACCAGGCACTGAAACTTGAAGAGAGAGAATACACGCTGATTAAAGGGGTAAGAAAGAAGTCATTGTGAGGAAGCAATAATAGGGGACAAGCGCTGAGTGGAGAACATTGTAATCTACTCAAGTGTATGGGGAGGCCATGCTGATGCAAGCTTGAAACTTGATTTGAAACCAGACGCTGGACTTGGGGCTTATCAGACCTATATTGTCCTTCTGCCTTAATCATAATCCAAAATTAAGAATGATCTCCTGAGGACACGGTAGACAATGATTGATGCTTCCTTTCCTATGCCCCTAGCATTCATTGAAGAGAAGTCTCACTTTCCATAGCTCTGGCATTACAGAGGCCCATTGGGTACATGCTAATGTGTCGCAAGTTATCTCTTTGAACCCTTGAAGGAATGGACCCCCGTCATGCTTTGTGTATGTCCCATTGTTTGACAGGGCTCCAGAATTGTGCTGCGAAGCACCCTATTCCAGACGGCTTCATTGCTTTGTGAGGGCTGCCCTACCAGGCTAGTATGCTTGGTTTGGCTTCAATGAAATTCTCTCCCCGTATCTCTTGAAGTAGAATGATTATTAATATCGTGTATTGACAGCATATGTAAGGAGGTTGGCTCAAAATTAGAACATTACAATTATGTTTATAGAAAAATAAACATGCCAGAGCTGAGGATGTAAATCGAACAAGTAAAACACTCTATAGAAATATAGTAAGCCAGTATCTAGACGTAATCTGGTGGAACACTCAAGGATCGGGAGTAAAGTTCGAAACTTCCCAAATCCAGAAATGAGACAGAAAAGTATCTTACCTGGAGCGGAGTTCATCAGATTTCTCTAATATGTCTCGGAAACATAACGTCCGTGAAGGCGGTTGCCAGCACAACCTCGAATCTGGAGTTTCTGATCTCAGAATGTTGAAGCAACCAAGACGACCACGTGTTCTCAGGGCTCAGTGTCACCTCGGCCAGGATAGCAGTTTCCTAGAGGTGACCGATGGAAATTCCAAGACAACACGCAACAATCACAAAAAGACTCAGACCTCAGGGGCTGGCCCCGTGGCCGAGTGGTTGGGTTCGCGCGCTCCGCTGCAGGCGGCCCAGTGTTTCGTTGGTTCGGATCCTGGGCGCAGACATGGCACTGCTCGTCGGACCACGCTGGGGCAGCGTCCCACATGCCACAGCTGGGAGAACCCACAATGAAGAATACACAACTATGTACCGGGGGGCTTTGGGGAGAAAAAGGAAAAAAATAAAATCTTTAAAAAAAAATAAAAAAAAAAAGACTCAGACCTCGGCATACAGAACATAGGGTGATTACAGAAATACAAAAGTCATAGCTTGCAATGAAGGAGAACGGACTGATAAGCATAGCGAAGAGAGATAGGTCAGAAAGACCATAACGATTAGACTTTGGAAAAGAGAAAAAAATCCCTGAAAATGGAAGGCCAATAGAAATCACATCTGAATAATCCACAGTGAAAGACTTCAGTCATTAGACAGACTTTGACTGGACGTTTGAAAGTCCGAGAAAGTCACAAAGCCAAAAACTGCAGGGAAGGTCAAACCTGGACTAACTGGAAGGGTGAGTTACGGGACTGCTCCACGCGGGCTCTGAAAGCCTGCATCCAGGAAGCTAGACAGGACAGCAGACACACGATTCTGACAAATCCTCCGACATCACAGAGGGCCAGAAAAAGAAGCTGGCCTCATCTACACAGGGCCAGAGGTGGGCTCAAGTAGCATATTCAAGTCACATCCCACTCAACTGCAGGTTGCCAATGGAACACGAAAGGGGCTGGCCAGTGGGGAAGTGGTGAAGTCTGCGCATTCTGGTTTGGGAGCCCTGCTTCGGCCACATGGAATCCTGCGGGTGAGCATCCTCACGGCTCGTCCAGCCATTCTGGGGCAGATGTGTGAGGTAGTGTAGAGGTAGATGGGAAGCGACATTAGACAGCTCCACTCTTCCACAGCAAATACAGCAGCATGGCCCGCAGATGTGAGCGCAGCCGTAAACTTCTGCCAAAACAAAGCCAATCGAAGGTTGCAAAGAATTGAAAAATTGAACCTCAAAAAAGAAAGCATGACACTAAGAAGTAAAAGATATCTAGCAATAACCTTGGCCAAACAGGAGAAAGCTATGGAAACTGAAATCCAGCAGAGATTCTGGGGAAGAAACTCCAGAAGACACAAGGAGATGGAAGGCTATTCCGTGTTCTTCGAATGGAAGAACTAACACACTTGAAGCGTCCATACCACATAAAGCCATCTCTGGATTCCATGCAGTCCCAGTCAAAGTCGCAGCACTATTTCCCACAGAAATGGAAGAGAGAATCCTAGAGTTTCTATCCCGCAACAAAAGACACTGAATAGCCAAAGGAATACTGAGGAAAACGGACAAAGCAGCAGGCATCACACTTTCTGATTTCCAGATATAGGACGAAGTGCTAGGCACGGAAACAGCACAGCCTGGCGCCCAAAAGAGGCACACAGACCCATGGAACAGAATCGAGAGCCCAGAGGTCAACTGACACACATATGGACAGCCCATTTTCGACCAGGGAGCCAAGAGGAGACAGCAGAGAAAGGAGAGTCTCGACAAGAAATGGTGCTGGGAAGACAGCACAGCCACATGGAACACAGTGAGATTAGACCGTGATGTTACACCAGGGACACACACCACCTCGAAATGGATTAAAGCCTTGAACAGAAGACTTGAAAACGTGCAGCTTCTAGGAGAAAACGCAGGCAGCTTGCTCTTTGCCATCTGGCTTAGCCACCTGTTTGGAAGAAGCATGTGTGTCCGGGCAAGGGAAACAAAGGAAACAAGAAACAAGCGGGACTCCATCCAACGCAGAAGCTTCTGCCCAGCCAACGACACCATTGACTGACTGCCAAGACTGTGCAACAACTGACAGCAGACGTTTGCAAACCACACAACGGAGAAGGGGTGAACAGCCATAAGATCCAATGAACTCATACGTCTTCACAGGAAAAGAAACAGCGAGCCCAATAAAACCAGGGCAAAAGATGGAAACAGACAGCTCTCCCAGGAAGATAGAAAGATGGCCAACAGGCTGTATGAAAACATGCTCATCAACATTAAGTCTCTGCTCAACGCAAATACAAACGGCACTGAGATAGCAGCTTACAGTGGTCAGAATGGCTATAAGGATGAAGAGAGGAACCAACAAGTTTCAGAGAGGAGGTGGAGAGAAGGGAAGCCTCCTGCCCTGCTGGTGGGAGTGTAAACCTGTGCAGCCACTACGCACACTAGTGTGGAATTGCCTCAGAATTTTCAGAATCCATCTACCACATGATCCACGTATTCCTCTGTGGCGTATAGATCCAAAGATCTTGGAAACACTAATGCACAGAGATCCGTGCATCGCTGTATTCCCCACAGCCTTACTCCCAATATGCAACATTTGGAAGCCTCCCTGATGCCCATCAAGGGACGAATGGAGAAGGAAGATGGGCTATAGCCACACAATGGCATAGCACTCAGCTGTAGGAACAGATGCAGTGCAGCCATTTGTGACCACCTGAATGGCTCCTGAGGGTATCAGGGGAACTGAAAGAAGCCCTGGGGTAAGGTCAAATACCACAGGATCTCACGTGCAAGGAGAAGAGGAAAAATGGACCAAGAAACAGGTAGCACGTGACATAGGATTGGCAGTTCTCAGAGGGAAAGGGGGGCGGGGGATGGAGGGACAAAGAGTCGATTAGGCACAAGTGTGTGGTGTGGGCCTGTAATTAGGCTTACGCTGGTGAAGATGATGTAGCCTACACAGAAGTCTGAATCTATGAGGATGTAGATTTGAAAGCTATAGGATGTTAGAATGCAGGGTTACGGAAATCAATTCACATAAAATCAAAACTCCAAAAAGGGGTGCAGATTTACGGCCTAAAGCTTTGGAGGCTGAAAGAGATTAGAGAAGATGAACATCCAAGGATTAGCAATCGCCTCCAAATGCTTAATGATGATACAGAAAGGTAGACCTTTGCAAAGAGATGAAGAGGAATACTACCAAGAGAACATGGTCCGAGCCAAATCATGAATCAACGGCAAATGTTACCGACACTAATGTTACTACCGCTTCCCTTCACGAATGATCAAAGCAGGCCAACATCTTCCCAAATTCAGGCCAAAGGTTGGTCCAAAAGCCCAACTTGGGGCCGGGCTGTGGTGTAGCAGGTAAGTGCCCACATCCGCTTGGGGGGCCCAGGCTTCACCGGCTAGCATCACGCTTGGGGATCAGATTACTAGCATTAGGAAATACAGATTTCAAGGTCTGGTGGTCACAGAGATCATGAAGAAGTAGAAATGGTGAGGAGACCTTATCAGTACGCACCAGAAAAAGATCCAGGAGAATATTACAATCTATGAACGCATAAGGAACACTTCCCCAAATGATGAAGGAAGGAAACATGTGACCTGCCAAGGAGGAATTGTCAGACTGCTAGGAGATCACACGATCAGTGTGCATCAGGGGAATGCCTGGGCAACTTCAACATGAGAGGGCCTCCCGGACGTTCTCTGGGGAAAGTCCACCCATTTGGCCATATCCACAAAAGATAAGAGATAAAACCCGGGATAAGCTTAAAGGAAAGAAACCGGTGTCTAGAGGGAACTTAGTAGACCCTTCAAGTCCTTGGAGAAAGTTAGAAACCGACAAGAAATCCAGAGCAAGGAAAACTATCCTACCTGGAAAGGGGGACTAGTCAGATTGGGATGAGACGGCTCTGAAACACTGTGTGCATTGAGGTTGTCAGGACAACTTAGAATCTGAGGGTGTTTATGACATCACGGTGAACATGTCACCCAAGATGGCCGCATGTTTACAGTCCGAGGATTGGCCTAGTCTAGGACACTCAAGTGAGAGATACCCAGAAACAGCTTTTCCAAACAAAAACTTGAAAGGATCAAACAGACTCTGATTCAAGGGAGAAGAAAGGAATCATTGGGAACAAGCGATAATAGATGGACAAGCACAGAGAGGAGAACATTGTCACCTACTCAAGTAGATGGTGAGGTCGTGCAGATTCAATCTTGGAACTTGATTTGAAACAAGAGGCCAGACTTGGGGCTTATCAGACCTACATTGTCCTTCTGCCTTACTCATAATCCAAAGTACAGAATGATCTCTTGGGGACGTTGAAGAGAAGAATCGAGGACTCCTTTCGTAGGCCCCTAACATCCTTTGAAGAGGACTCTACCTTTGCATAGCTCTGGCCTCATGGGGGCCCACTGCCTACATGCTAATGTTTCCCAAGAGATCTCTTTGAATCCTTGAAGGCATGGACGCCTGTCATGCTTGGGGTATGTAGCTTGGTTTGGAAGGGCTCTAGAAGTGTGCTGAAAAGCACCCTTTTCGAGAGGGCTTCATTCCTGTGTGAAGGCTGCCCTCCCAGGCTACACTGCTCAGTTGGGCTCCAATGAAATTAACTCCCCCATCTCTTGCCGTAGAAGGAGTACTGATTCTGTGTTTTGAAACCACATGGTAGGAGGTTGACTGAAAACTAGAACATTACCATGATATTTAAAGAAAAATACACATGCCAGAGCTGAGGATGTCAATCAAACAGTAACAGACTCTGTAGAAATAAAGTAAGCCAGTATCTAGATGTAATCTAGGGGAGCGTTCAAGGTTCAGGGCTGAACGTCGAAACTTCCCAAATCCAGGGAAAGAGACGGAAGGATTTCTCACCTGGAGAGTGGAATTCATCAGACTCATCGAATTTGTCTCGGAACCATTGTGTCCGTGAAGGTGGTTGCCAGGACAACGTCTAACCTGGAGTTTCTCATCTCACAATGTCAAATGAACCAAGATGGACACGTGTCCTCAGTTCTCAGTTGGACGTAAGCTAGGATAGCAAAGATTCCTTCAACTGACAGATGGAAATTCGAAGACAACATCCAACAATCACCAAAGCACCCACACGTCGGCCTACAGAACATATGGTGATTAAAAAAATACAGAATTCCTAACCTAGAATGAAGGAGAACCCACTGATAAGCATATCGAAGGGAGAGAGATCAGAAAGACCACTACGATTAGACTAAGGAAAGAAAACAAGCTCCCAGAAAATGGAAGGCAAACAGAAATCACACCTGAATACTCCACAGTGAATGAAGACAGTGTTTACAAAGAGTCTGCTTGAACGTTTGAAAGTCCGAGAAAGTCACAACCCCAAAATTTGCGGTGAATGTCAAACCTGGGCTAACTGGGAAGGGTGAGTTCTCAGACTCCTCCAAGCTGGCTCTGAAACCCTGTGTCCATGATGCTTGCTGGGACAGCAGAGACCCAATTCTGACAAATCCAAGTGGACAGGAAAAACAACCTGGCCTCGTCTACACTGGACCAGATTTGGGCTCAAGTAGCATATTCAAGTCCCATTCCACTCAACTGCAGGTTGCCAATGGAACACGAAAGGGGCCGGCCAGTGTTGCATAGGTGACGTCCGCGTGTTCCGTGTCAGCAGCGTGTGGTTGGCCGCGTGGAATTCTGGGGGTGAGCCTCCTCACCGCTCATGCAGCCTTTCTGGGGCAGGCGTCCGAGGTAGTGTAGAGGCAGATGGGAAGTGACGTTAGACAGGGCCAGTCTTCCTCAGCAAATACGGCAGCGTTGCCAGCAGATATGAGCACGGCAGTAAACATCTGCCTAAACAAAACCAATTAAAAGTTGCAAATGATAGAAAAACTGAACCTCAAAAAAAAACAAGCATGCTAGAAAGAAAAACAAGTAATCTAGGAATAACCTGCACAAAACAGGTGAAAGCTATGTAAACCGAGAAATAGCAAACCTTTGGGAAAGAAATTCCAGAGGACACAAGGAAACGAAAGGGAATTCAGTGCTCTTGGAATGGAAGAAAACGAAGAAAGCATGAGGTATCATCACAATGATTCCTTTCTCATGACTTGGATCAGCGTCTCATTGGTCTCTTCAAGTTTCTGTGCCCGGTTTCTGTTTGGAAAAGCTGTTTCTGGGTATCTCTCACTTGATTCTCCTAGCCTAGGCCAATCCTTGGACTGTAAACATGTGGCCATCTTGGGTGACATGTTCACCGTGATATCATAAACACCCTCAGAATTCTAATTTGTACTGACAACCTCCATGCACACAGTGTTTCAGAGCCATCTCATACCAGTCTGACTACTCCTGTTTTCCAAGTAGGATAGTCTTCCCAGTTCTGGATTTCTTGTCGGTTTCTAACATTCTCCTCGAACTTTGAAAGGTCTACAACATTCCCTCTAGACACGGGTTTCTTTCCATGAAGTGTATCCCCGGTTTTCTCCCTTATCTTTTGTGGATGTGGTTTAACGGATGGACCTTCCCCAGAGAAATTCCTGGACCTCCTCCCAAGTTGAATTTACCCAGGCAATTCTCTGATGTGCAATCAGCGTGTCATCTCCTAGGAGTCTGACAATTCCACCTGGGCAGGTCACATGTTTTCCTTCCTTCATCATTTGGGAAATTGTACCTTATGCATTCATAGGTTGTAATATTCTCAGCGTCCATTTTCTGCTGTGTATTTAAAATGTCTCCTCAGAATTTCTACTTCTTTATGATCTCTGTGCCCACCATACTGTGAAATCTGTATTTCCTAATGCTAGTAATCTGATCTGCAACCCTGATGATAGCAGGTGAAGCCCGGGCCGCCCAATCAGAACTTGGGCACTTACCTGCTACACCACAGGGCCGACCCTGAATTAGGCTTTTGGACAAACATTTGGCCTGATCTTGGGAAGATGTTGGCCTGCTTCGATCATTCGTGAAGGCAGTTAGTAACATCATGGACGGTAGCATTTTCCGCTGGTTCATGAGTTTAGCATGGAACACGTTCTCTTGGTAGTGTTCCTCTTCGTCTCCTTGCAATGGTCTACCTTTTTGTAGCGTCATTAAGCATTTTGAGGTGATTACCAATCCTTCGAAGTTCATCTTCTCTAATTTCTTACAGACTCCAAAGCTTTAAGCCGTGAACCTTAACGTCTTTTGGGAGTTTTGATTTTACGTGAATTGTTTGCCATAACCCAGCATTATAACATCCTATAACTTTCAGATCTACATCCTCATAGATTTAGACTTCTGTGTACGTTACATCATCTTCACCACCGTAAGCCTAATTACAGGCCCTCACCACACACTTGTGTCAAATCAAGTATTTCTCCCTCTGGGCCCCGCCACCTTTCCCTCTGGGAACCAGAAATCCCATGTCACGTGCTACCTGTTTCTTGGTCCTTTTTTTCCTCTTCTCCCTGTAAGTGAGACCCTATGGTATTTGACCTTCCCTCTGGGGCTTGTTTCCATGCCCCTAAAACCCTCAGGAGCCATTCTGTTGGTCACAAATGGCTGGAAATCATCTGTTCCTGCAGCTGAGTGCTATGCCGTTGTGTGGCTATAGCCCATCTTTCTTGTCCCTTGATGGGCACCAGGGAGGCTTCCCTGTCTTCGATATCGGGAGTAAGGCTTTGGTGAGCACAGCGGTGCACGGATCTCTGTGCATTAGCGTTTGCAAGTTCTTTGGATATATATGCCACAGAGGAATACCTGGATCATGTGGTAGATGGATTATGAAAATTCTGAGGCAATTCCACACCACTTCGTGTAGTGGCTGCACCAGTTTACACTCCCACCAGCAGTGCAGGAGGCTTTCCTTCTCTCCACCTCCTCTCTGAAACTTGTTGGTTCCTGTCTTCATCCTTATAGCCATTCTGACCACTGTGAGCTGCTATCTCAGTGCCGTTCGTATTTGCATTGAGCAGAGACTTAATGATGATGAGCATCTTTTCATACAGCCTGTTGTCCATCTTTCTATCTTCCTGGGAGTGCTGTCTGTTTCCATCTTTTGCCCAGGATTTATTTGACTCGTTGATTTTTCTCCTGTGGAGACGTATGACTTCATTGGATCATTTGGCTATTCACCCCCTCTCCGATGTGTGGTTTGCAAACCTGCTGTAGCAGTTGTTGTGACGTCTTTGCACTGAGTCGATGGTGTCATTGGCTGGGCAGAAGCTTCTGCGTTGGATGGAGTCCCGCTTGTTTCTTGTTTCCTTTGTTGCCCTTGCCCAGTCACACATGCTTCTTCCAAATAGGCGGCCAAGCCAGATGGCAAAGAGCAAGCTGCCTGCGTTTTCTCCTCGAAGTGTCACGGTTTCAAGTCTTCCATTCAAGGCTTTAATCCATTTCGAGGTGGTGTGTGTGCCTGGTGTAACATCACGGTCTACTCTCATTGTGTTACATCTGGCTGTGCAGTCTTTCCAGCACCATTTCCTGTCTAGAGTCTCTTTTCTCCGCTTTCTCCTCTTGGCTCCCTGGTCGAAAATGGGCTGTGCATAGGTGTGTGAGTTGATTTCTGGGCTCTCGATTCTGTTCCACGCATCTGTGTGCCTCCTTTGCAGGCCAGGCTGTGCTGTTTTGGTACCTAGCTCTTCGTCCTATATGTGGCAGTAAGAAAGTGTGATAATTGCTGCTTTGTTCGTTTTCCCCAGGATTCCTTTTGCTATTCAGTGTCCTTTGTTGCTGGATAGAAACTTTAGGATTCTCTCTTCTATTTATGTGGGAAAGATTGCTGCAACTTTGACTGGGACTGCATGGAATCCAGACATTGCTTTGTTGACAAAATAATCCGTAACCAATCTGTAAATGAAAATTTGGGGGAGTTTATTCTGAGCTTCAATCTGAGGATTATAACCCAGGGCCTTTCTACCCAAAGGAAGAAAGAGCATCAGAGAAGTGGGGGTGCACAGACTGGTTGTATTCCCCTCATAGAGGATGTTTCACATAGGATTGAAATGTCCCATTTACAATAGTCGCGAGACTGCTCTGTTGGCACAGCGATTGATGGAAATAGCAGGTAGGTCTTCTGTCTCAGTGAACACAGTAGGGTGGCAGTCTGTTGTCTCCAGCTGACTGGTCACAGGTGAGCTGGGTGGTCAAGGGTGAGTGCAGCAATCAGTTCCTAGCCTAGGGAGAAATGCTTATCCCTAAAGAAATGCTAATGTGGGGGGAAGTTGCACCTTTATCTCAAGGGCCATAGGAAATGTCTAAGCAGATATGCAATGCGTGCTAAATAGCCATAGTCAGGCCCTTTTGGAAAAAACAAAATCAGACCGAATTAGGTCTATACCAAATGGCTTCCTCATATAGTCCAATATATCCAATTGCTTCCCATTTTTATTTGAGCTTTATTCCGTATGGACGTTTCAAGTGTGTCCGTTGTTGCATTCGAAGGGCACAGAATAGCCTTGCGTTTCCTTGTGTCTTGTGGGATTTCTTTCCCCAAAACTTTGCTAGTTTGTGGTTCCCATCGCTTTCTCCTGTTTGTCCAAGGTTATTCGCAGGTGTCATTTTCTTCTCACTGGCATGGGTTTTTTTTGAGGTTCAGCTTTTCTATTCTTTGCAACTTTTAATTGGTTTTGTTTGGCAGAAGTTTATGGCTGTGCTCAAATCTGCTGGCCGTGCTGTTCTCTTTGCTGAGGAAGAGTGGCGCTGTTTAACATAGCTTCCCCTCTGCCTCTACACTAGCTCGCACGCCTGTCCCAGAATGGCTAGACGAGCGTTGAGGAGGCTCACCCCCAGGATGCCACGCGGCCGACCCTGGCCTGCTGACCCAGAACACGTGGACTTCACCGCTGGCCCACTGGCTGGACCCTTTCGTGCTGCATTGGCAACCTGCGGTTGAGTGGAATGTGACCTGAATATGCTACTTGAACCCAACTCTGGCCCTGTGTAGATGAGGCCAGGTTTTTTCTCTGGCCCACTGTGATTTTGGAGGATTTTTCAGAATCGTGTCTCCTCTGTCCAGTCTAGCTTGGTGGACACAGGGTTTCAGAGCATGCGTGGAGCAGTCTCATAACTACCCTTCCCAGTTACGCCAGGTTAGGCCTTCCCTGCAGTTTTTGGGGTTGTGACTTTCCCGGACTTTCAATCGTTCAAGCAGAGTCTGTCTAAAGACTGACATCTTTCACTGTGGATTATTGAGGTGTGATTTCTGTTGGCCTTCCATTTTATGGGACCCTGTTTGCTTTTCCATGGTCTAATCGTCATGTTCTTTATGAGCTTGTCCTTTGACATGCTTATCACTGCGTTCTCCTTCACTCCGTTTTAGGAATTTTGTATTTCTTTAATCACCATATGTTCTGTAGGCCAAGGTGTGAGTCCTTTCGTGATTGTTGGGTGTTGTCCTGGAATTTTCATCGTTCACTTGAGGGAATCTCTGCTATCCTAGCCTAGATCCAATTGAGCACTGACTACACGTGGTCATCTTGGTTCGTTTGACATTGTGAGATGATAAACTCCATGTTCGAGGTTATCCTGGCAACCACTTTCATGGGCCCAATGGTTCCAACACAAATTAGATGAATCTGATGAATTCCTCTCTGCAGGTGAGAGACCTTCTGTCCCTTTTCTGGATTTGGGAAGTTTCGTTCTTGACCACTGATCCTTGAACTTTCCACTAGATTACGTCTAGATACTGGCTTACTTTATTTCCACAGGGTTTGTTATTTGTTTGATTTACATCCTCAGCTGTGGCATGTTTATTTTTCTTTAAGTATAATGGTAATGTTCTAATTTTCTGCCATCCTTTCTATGTGTGGTTTCGAAACACATAATCAATACTCCTTCTACGGTAAGAGATATGGGGAGAGAATCTCACTGATCCCACTGAGCCCTGTAACCTGGGAGGCCAGCCTTCACAAAGGATGGAAGGCCTCTGCAAAAGGGTACTTTTCAGCACACTTCTAGAGCCCTTCCAACCCAAGAGACATACGCAAGCATGGCAGGGGGCCATTCCTTCAAGGCATCAATGAGCTCTCTTGTGACATATTGGCATTACCCAGTGGGCCCCCGTGACTTGAGAGCTGTGGAAAGTGAGAATTCTCTTCAAGAATGCTATGGGCCTAGGAAAGGAGGCCTCGATTCTTCTCTTCAATGTCCTCAATTGATCATTCTTGACTTTGTATTATGGGTAAGGCAGAAGGACAACGTAGGTCTGATAAGCCCCGGGTCCGGCCTCGTTTTTCAGAACACATTTCCAGCTTGAATCAGCATGGCCTCCCCAGACTTCCGTAGATGACAATGTTGCCCTCTGAGTACTTGACCCTCTATTGTCTCTTCTTCCCAATGATTCCTTTCTCATCCCTTGAATTAGCGTCTCTTTGATGTCTTCAAGTTTCTGTGCCCGGTTTGTGTTTGGAAAAGCTGTTTCTGTGTACCTCTCACTTGAATATCCTAGCCCAGGCCAATCCTAGAGCTGGAAACCTATGGCCAACTTTGGTGACATGGTCACCGTGATGTCATAAACACGCTCAGAATTCTAAGTTGTGCTGAAAACCTCCATGCACACAGTGTTTCAGAGCCATCTCATACCAGTCTGACGACTCCCCCTTTCCAGGTGCGATAGTTTTCCTTTTTCTGGACCTCTTGTCGGTTTCTAACTTTATCCTAGAACCTTGAGAGTTCTACTACATTCCTTCTAGACAGTGGTTTCTTTCCTTTAAGATAGTCCTGGGATTTATCTCTTATCTTCTGTGGATGTGGCCAAATGTGTGGACTTTCCCCACAGAAAGTCCTGGAGTCCCTGCAAAGCTGAAGTTACCCAAGCAATCCTCTGATGAGCAATGATCATGTTAACTCATAGCAGTCTGGTGTTTCCACCTTGGCAGGTCAGATGTTTTCTTTCCTTCATCATTTGGGGAAGTGTACCTGATGTGTTCATAGATTGTAATATTCTCATGGTTCGTTTCCTGGTGTGTATTCATAAGGTATCCTCACAATTTCTACTTCTTCATGATCTCAGTCGGCACCATACCTTGAAATCTATATTTCCTAATGCTCCTAATCGGATCTGCACCTGCGATGCCAGCCTGCCAGTCCCAGGCTGCACAAGTGGAACATGGACACTTACCCACTACACCAGAGGGCTGGCCCTGAATTGGACTTTTGGACCAACATTTGGCTTGAACTTGGGAAGATGTTGGTCTGCATTGATTATTCAAAAAGGTAATTACCAGTAACATCGTGGACAGCAACATTTTCAGTTGGCTTAGGGGTTTAGCACGGGTCATGTTCTGTTGGTAGTGTTCCTCTTCATCTCTTTGCAATGGTCTACCTTTATGTTGCATCATTAAGCATTTCGAGGTAATTGTCAATCCTTTGAAGTTCATAATCTCTAAACTCTTTCAGCCTGCAAACTTTATCCCTTAAACCTGCTTGCCTTTATGGAGTTTTGATTTTAGGTGAATTGATTTCCATAACCTAGCATTAGAGAATCCTATAGCTTTCAGATTTACATCCTCATAGATTTAGACTTCTGTGTATGCTACATCTTCTTCCCCACAGTAAGCCTAATTACAGGCCCACACCCCACACTTGTGCCTAATCAACTCTTTCTCCCACCGTCCACTGCCACCCGTTCCCTCTGGGGACCACCAATCCCATATCACGTTCTACCTGTTTGTTGGTCCTTATTTTAATCTTCTGCTTGTAAGTGAGATGCGATGGTATTTGATGTCTCCCTTGGGCTTGTTTCAGTACCCCTCCCACCCTCAGGAGTGATTCTGCAGTCACAAATCGCTGGACTGCACTCTTTCTTACAGCTGAGTGTTTTGCCTTTGTGTGGATATAGCCCAACTTCCTTCTCCATTGGTCCTTTGATGGGCACCTGGGCAGCTTCCAAGTCTTGGATATCGGGAGTAAGGCTGTGGTGAACACAGTTGGGCACGGATCTGTGTGCATTAGTGTTTTGCAGTTCTTTGGATAAACACGCCGGAGAGGAATAGCTGGATCATATGGTAGATGGATTTGGAAATTTCTGAGGCAATTTCACACGGCTATGCCTAGTGCCCTCAGCAGTTTGCACTCCCACCAGAGGTGCAGGACTCTTCCCTTCTCTCCAACTTCTCTCTGACACTTGTTGTTTCCTGTTTTGTTCCTTATAGCCATTATGAACACAGGGAGCTGTCATCTCATTGCCATGAGGATTTGCATTGGCCTTATACTTAATGGTGTTGAACATGTGTTCATACAGCTGTTGGCCACCTTTCTGTCTTCTTGGGGTAAATCTCTGTTTCCATCTTCTGCCCAGGTTTTAATGGGCTCGTTTTTTCTCTTGTGGAGACGTGTGTGGTCATTGGGTCTTTTGGCTATTCAGCCCTTCTCAGATGTGTGGTTTGAAACATCCTCTCCCTGTTGTTGTGCTGTCTTTGCATTCAGTGGACGGTTTCCCCAGCTGGACAGAAGCTTCTACGTTGGATGGAGGCCTGCTTCTTTCTTCTTTTCTTTGTTGCCCTTTCCCAGTCACACATGCTTCTTCCAAATAGGCGGCTACCCCAGATGGCAAAGAGCAAGCTGCCTGTGTTTTCTCCTAGAAGTTTCACTGTTTCAAGACTTCCGTTGAAGGCTTTAATCTATTTCGAGGTGGTGTGTGTGCCTGGTGTAACATCATGATCTACTCTTATTGTGTTACATGTGGCTGTGCAGTCTTCCCAGCACCATTTATTTTAGAGACTCTGCTTTCTCCACTGTCTCCTCTTGCCTTCCTCATTGCAAATGTGCTGTCCATATATGTGTGAGTTGACCCTTGGGCTCTGCATTCTGTTCCATTGGTCTTTGTGCCTGTTTTTGGGACCAGGCTGTGCTGGTTCGGTACCAAGCGCTTCGTCCTACATGTTGAAATCAAAGTGTGATACGTCCCGCTTTGTTCGTTCTCCTCAGAATTCCTTTGGGTATTCCGGGTCCCTTGTTGCTGGATAGAGACTTTAGGATTTTCTCTTCTATTTCTGTGGGAAAGATTGCTGTAAATTTGACTGGGATTGCATGCAATACGGAGATTGCTTTATCCATTACGGACGTTTCAGGTGTTTTAGATCTTACATTCCTAGAGCACAGAATACCCTTCTGTTTCCTTGTGTTTTCTGGAATTTCTTTCCCTAAAGCTTTGCTAGTTTTCAGTTTCCATAGCTTGCACCTGTTTGTCTAAGCTTATTCCTAGAAATCTTATTCTTCTTACTTGCATTTTTTTCCCAGAGTTTCAATTCTTTGAATCTTTTCATTGCTTTTGTTTTGGCAGATGTTTATGTCTGTACGCACATCTGGGGGCGATGCTGCTGTATTAGCTGGGCAAGAATGATGCTGTCTGACGTTGCTTCCCATCTGCCTCTACACTACCTTGGACGCCTGCCCCAGAATATCTGGACCATTGGTGAGGAGGTTCACCTCCAGGATTCTGCATGGTCTGCCATGGGTGCTGACCCAGAATTTGTGGACTTCACCACTGCACCACTGGCCAGCACCTTTCATGTTCCACTTTAAACCTGCATTTGATGTGGAATGTGAGTTGAATATGCTATTTGGGACAAATCTTGCACTGTGTAGACGAGGCCAGTTTGTTTTTCTTCTCCACTGTGATGTCAGAGGATTTCTCAGAATTGTGTCTCTGCTATCACAGCAAACTTCATTGACACAGGTTTTCAGAGCCCCATTTTAGCAGTCTCATAACTCACCCTTACCAGTTAGCCTAGGTTTGACATTTGCTGCATTTTTGGGGTTTGTGACTTTCTCTGTCTTTCGAACGTTCAGGGTATTTCTAAAATGGACATCGTTCATTGTGGATTATTCAGCTGTGATTTCTGTGTGCCTTCCATTTTCTGGGACGGTTTTTTGTTTTCCATGGTATAATTGTTGATATGGGCTTGGTGAGCTGAAGAATCGAATGAAAGATTTCTCGGACATTCAAGGTCTGGCACTGGTGCTATTTTATTTAGAGAATAGTACAGGATAGCATGGGGACAGGACCCATGGGTAGTGAAGAGTTGCTGCTGCTCCCTGGGGATGGGACCCATGAGCAGTCAAAGCTCCTGCTGCTGCCCTGAGTTGAGGGTTAGAGCTAGTTTTATAAGTCATGGGTGCATGATTTATTTTTACTGGGAAAAGAAATGACGTGGGACAATTCTTTAAATGATTTCAGTGCAGATGGGGTCTGGTTATTGTGCAGTCATATAACTTTAGATACGGATCTGGCAATATAGATCAGCATGTACGTGATGATGCCCTGGGCTTCTCTCCCTGAGTCAGCTCTAATTCCACCGGCTCATATAGTTTGTCATGTAGGCCAGATCACCTTGGGCTTCCCTAGCTGGGGCAGCTTTAATGTACATCATAAACACCCCCTGAACCCATTTGGACTGGAGAGGTTTGGGGATATGGACGATGGTCAGTCTTCTGTAACTACTTATGGCTTTACATGGTCACAGAGCTGTCCCTAAATGGGGTCATAGGTACAGGTAGGAAGTTCAGTGGACTGGAAGCCTTCACCTGTGGAGTTCAAGGCTGACAAGGTATACAGAGCATCTGGAGATGAGAGAATCATTTGACGAGAGGTGGTCCAGGAGGTGAAAATTTTTCACATGCGGAAGACAAACAATGAAACAGACAACAAACTATAATAAGAAATACAAGCAGTATGTTTGACCCAATGTATAACGTATTGAAGTAGTGCAGAAACCTGGTCCTGACTTGGAGTTCAACCAATCGTTTAGAGTTAGGGTTGATAAGACACGGATTTAATTTGGTGGTTGGGATAGGAAGCCAGAAATATTTTGACGGTAGTCAGGAATATAGACACAACATTCAGTTTTTATAATGGCATAGGTGCCCCCTTGTGCTGCTGTCAAGACGTCCAGTGCCATTTGGATTTGGAGGGCTGCCTTACACATTTGGGATACTTCTAAATTGAGCAGAAAAATGCTATGTTGCGCCTCATTTAATGCCTTCATAATAAATTTGTTTAGGACTTCCATGTGCAAGACGACACTTTCGATACCTAATTGGGGAAGGAAAATTGTGGAAAGATGGTCATACGAGTGGAAGACAGAGCTGGTTCTGAGCTGCTGCAGTTGGGTAGGTTAGCAGGAGGAGATGTAGTAAATGGAGTTCTACCTTGCATCCAGCTAAAGCCTAGTGTGCATCATGCAATCCATTTAGGTGGCAGCCAAGGCCATAAATTGGAGCCGCATAGCCACTGAGCACCATTAGGGACTAACCAAAGCGTGCTGGGCTGTCTATCCCAGTGAGTCCCAAACCAATCAGTACTTTTTTAAGACTATGATATGAGAACACATATAACAGCGAATTTTTCCCATAGGTCGGCTGTTATTAGGCCATGTATCACAGGTGTGAGTGGTTTGTTCCCAACAGAGAGTGACCTTTTACTGAGTTGACCACTAGTAGGAGTGAACCAAATACATTCATCCCAAATTTCATATCGTCCATCCTGTGTCTATCGATAAGTTAGGTAATTTACGTTTGGAACTTGTTGTTTCTAACCCACCTGTGACAAGGCAAATCTAGTTAGTATTTGGGGAGTAGTTTTAAAGGAAAATGTTTGAATGTGGCCAGGGAACTCGCAGGTATCAGACATAGATGAGCACAAGGAGACATTACGATTAGTAATAGATGAATCTTGCGGAAGAAAGAGCTAGAATCTAATATCCATGAATGCCTACTATAGCTTCTACAGAAACATAATTTTTTCCTCTCTTAAATCACCCTCATTTTTACAAAAGATAGCCAAATCAGGTTTAACAGGTTTGCAAATCAAGTGTAGTTTTAATACAACATGCTCCAATTATTTATATAACAGCTACAAGAATAGCAATTTTTTATACAGGCTTTTTTAAGTATGCCTTGCTGGAAATTTTTATGAGGAATCTCGGATTGAACTGTGAAGGCCTCTAGAGGCCAGAAAAGCCAAGCCAAGGATTTGCCATCGGATTTTGCCTGCAGTACTTACAGATTTGAGTGGAGTTCTCTTTCAGGTCCCCCAAAGTATTTGGAGGTTACTTGCACCTGTCAAATAAGCACGCTTCCTTACTTAACGGGTAAGATTGCCAGAATCTCTGTAAACAAGGTACCAGGCCCATCTTTCCAAGTGGCTGTATTCCAGAAAGTCCAATCTTTGTTCCTGAAATGCTGTCTTGTCATATCTGACCCTGTATGTTTCAAATATGACATTCCAGTCAAAGCCTTCGTAATATAACAAATGTGTCCTGTTATAAGGAGAACAGATTCTTATGGAACTTATGCAAATATTGCCACGAAATGACCATACTCAGTCACAAAGGGTTTCCAAATTCTCGAGGGATAAGGTACAGAGAAAAAGATGAATGTTTCAGTTTTGCTCATAAAGGTATAATTTCACCAAGTGGCTGTAAGTCAAAGTTAGCAAAAGAGAAAAGAGAAAAAGATTTCCTTCATTATGAGAAAACAAAACAACACATGAAAACTCAACAATATTTCAAACAGAAGTCCTAAAAAATTATAATCGTCCTCATCAGTTCACACAGTCTTGTATAATCAATTCTTGAGCTAAATCTGTCCTTAGCAGATTGAGGAGCTTAGTTACTGTTACAATTCTGTAGTTTCTTACTCAGCTCAGTTTTACAATGTGAAAGTTTATCAGAAACCTGTAGTTTAGATCCTCTGTGTCAGAATCCTTTTCAGGAATATCTCTGAAGATGAAACATATTTGCAAAAGAAAAAAGCATCAGAGTAAAACAACAACTATCTGCAAATGGACAAAGGACTCAAAAGGGTAATTGTCAAAGAAACTTGGATACTTCTGTGACATATGACCCTTCCAGATAATAAGTGGACTTATGACTGATAACCAGGAAAGATCAGAAGCTTAGGAATGCTATATAATTTTAAGACATCTATATTAATAACATTTACCAATCTAATACCACCTAAGAATATCTATCATCACTTGTTTCACAGTTTCCCCTGTAATTTAATAGAAAAACTAAGCCTAATTAGTTTAATGTTTTCCTCCTTACAGGAACAGAGAGCAAATTTCTTTGAGAAGTCTCAGGGGCCCTCTGAAAATCCTCAGAGTAATTTCTCTTCTGTCTACCAGGTTAAAAGAAAGACTTCTTTCAGGATTTGAATATTTTTGAGGGAGAAGCTTGTCAAAACATATCCAAAGTTTTTAAAATGCTTGTTCAAATAGGAAACAACACTCACTGTGAAACAATGCTCAGGTATCTATTCAAAGTGATGACAGAAAGAGTCAAAAATCGTAAGAGTGACCTCAGTCATTATTTTCACAAAACACATTTCTCTCTTAGGTAGACTTACTCAAAGGAAGAGCTTTTATAACCTCTTTATCAAGAGCAGATCCAAAGTTCAAGAAAAAGTATCATTTTAGAGAAAACCAAATTTGAATTTCTGCACCTACTTATGTTTCACATTCAAACTCATTCACTTAATTGAACTTACTTTAGTCTACTTGAGTAGGCATAAAACTCCTTTCAGAATATCTACTTCACAAACCTTCTTCAACTTTCTTTTTTGTTTTCAGAATTTGTCAACAACTCTTTCTTTTTTCCTTTCTAGTACATTAGGACAAATTTATCTTTCTTCACCCATCAAACAAAAATATTTCCATTCTTTATACCTTTTTTACTGAAAGCATACATTTTAACTTCCCTGAATACAGAGCTCTTTTCCTTATTAATTTCCTGTAGCTTTAATTCCATAAGTTAATTAGAACTTTTAAGGCTTAACAGATCTCCTAAACGCTAAAAAAGTAAATAATTATGAATTGTCTTTTATATCAGCATTCTAAACACTTCATAACTTTAGAAACATGCAGCTTTACAATAAAACACAAGGCATGCTTTTTAATACACCCAAACGCTTTTAGCCTATTCAAGAAGAAGCCAAAAGTAGATAAATTAAATATGTTTATTACTAATGATTCAGTGTTTCAGCCTATCCAAAAATGACCGGCATATTCATCTTTTTATCATTTAACTTAATTTTGCAAAACTCAAGATTGTTACACAGAAAAATTTCGAAGCTGTTGGTTTTTCAGCAAGTATACAGAGCATAAAAGTTATTGTACTCACTTTTATGAGTTTTATGTATTTAAACCATTTTTTCCAACATTTATGTTCAGATTACCTACAGAAACCTCATGAGGCATTAGACAAAACTAGTCATCATATAAAGCTATTATTTTGCTGACAAATTTAAGAAAGTGAGCTTATATGACTAGAAAACCCATGCTGAATGCCTGCATCCTATGCAAATACCGACAAGTCTGACAACAAGATAATTTTCAATCAAACCAAGAAACTTTAACAAGCTTTCATTTACCAAAGGTTAATTCGCATCACGTTAACTTTGAAAGGCACTGAGTTAATTTCTACTACATTAGAATTTATGTAAGCACTATCTTTAAGCCAACTAAACAGAGATCTTAATTTTGGCCATACCATCCAGGGGTAAAAATATCACACGTATAATGTACACATAGACACACATAGAGACTGTACAACCATTGTTTTAAAAACTACTCCAGTGAGTCAGGTACAATAATATAAAGCTCACCAGTTATGAATCCACATTTTGTTTTGAGCCTTTTTACTAATACTTATGGAGAAGACCCTCGAGATGGTAGACTTTTTGCAAGGGTACACTTATGACCATTTATCCTTTCCCCTCCTTTTTTTTTTTTCAGTCTTAAGAATGAGTGATGGGCTACATAGTAGTTCCTGGAGAGGGGGGATGAGAATCCTTTTCATGATAAAGTAAGTACGTGGAATCTGAACTGCCTCTAGAGCTGTCTTTCCAGTCTTGCAAGGATTTTGTAAGGACTGTTGCTCTTGATTTCTCAGAAACTGGACTGTAACTTGAAGGACATTCTAGGTTGATCTACCTGTCCAACTGCACCAGAAAGGCACAGAGATACCTCTCAAATTTTCCCCCAGATGGAGTTTCTGGGGCATACCCATACAATTGAAAGTGTTTCTAATTAGTTACAATGACCCTGAGTGGTGAGTCTCTTGGGATGCTTTCGTCATTCCCCATGGCAGTAAAGCCTGTGTTGGACTGACAGTGTACTGGACAAAGGTGCAGTGCCTAAAGAGGCCTGGAACATGCTGGAGGCCGGGGCTCCCAGTACCTCAGTTGAGAGTTAAGTCCCTTGCAAAATATTTTCAAGTTATTCGATTTTACAGAAGGGACAGGTTCTGCTCAAGTTCAGCCTGAACTTAAGCTCAACTTGGTGACAACAGAGGACATGAGCAAAACAAAGAAATTAAAAGAAGACATCAGACCTCACCCTCATGGCCATTCCCAGAGGGTTATCATGATAAAAGTCACACAACAGTTCCCATGCTGGGGCATACTACCCTAGCACGACAGTTCACAGAATAAATCACAGGTCTCCTCACATCATAGCCAACTCAGTAGGTGACTAAAATACTCAATGAATCAACCGCCAACAGAGGGCACCCTACTTGGGGTCACTGGGGTGATCAGGCCCAGAAAGCCAAAGTTGGGGCTCCCAGTGTTGGAGGACTTGACTGTTGAAAGATTTCTTTGTTTCCCAGTTGCAAAGCTCAAAAGGAGACGAAATTGGCCATTGTAACTCTAAGAAAGATGAAAGAGACAGGTCCATTACCTTGAAAATCCCCCCTGAACCTAGGGAAGCATCCTACCTGTTGTTCCTACTGTGGGGTGCCTATAGCAAGGGGTGATGGGGGTGTCCCCCAGAATTGCATCCCTTGGATATCTTCCCTGGTATGCCTGGCAGTAACAGGTGCCTGGTGAACATCTTTCCTATTCTGCCTGGAAGTAATAGGTGCCTGGTGAGTGGTCCCCAAGAGAAAAGGAGAAGTTTAAGAGAGAACATGATGGAGAGAAATAGTGAAGAAGTTTCCGCCACGCTGAGGGACATTCTACCCAATTGTGTATTGGAGCCATTCTCCGAAGATGGGTTTCCAATACTCAACCAAAGGTTAGAGTTTGGTACTTTCCCTGAACTGCAGTCCCGATTGGGACATTCACACAGTTTAGATGGTCAAGTGCAATGGGACGTATCTCAATCCAGCTTTAGGAATAGAAAACTTCCACGGGCGTCTTGGAGATTGCCAACCATCCTAATGACTTAAATGGCTCACCTGTTCCCACGTAAAATTTATATATTAGAGATAGGGTCAGGAAGGAATGGATTAATTCATTCTACATCACTCTTAGGCTTAAGGTACTGATTCTCTTCAAGCTGAATGCCAGATTTGCACCATAGAGTAGCCATGGGGAGCAAACATGAATTCATGCAGCTATTCAAGACAGTTCCTGATGGAGAAGTGAATTTAGATCCGTCCTCGAAAAAGAGAGAGGCACAAGGAAGAAAAGGGCACTTACCAGAATTCGAGCTCACAAACCGATGAAGCATGTTCCCCATACGGGCCACAAGATATGATGCATGGTCGGCAAGCTCAAGAGTTGAAAGAAAGATTTCTTGGACCCTCAAGGTCTGGCAGTCTCTCTTATTTAGACAATGGTACAGGATAGCATGGGGACAGGACCTATGGGCAGTGTAGATCTGCTGCTGCTGCATTGGGAAAGGACCCATGGGTAGTCACAGCTCCTGCTGCTTTCTGGAGTTGAGGTTAAGGACTAATTTTATAAGGCATGGGTACGTGACTTATTTTTCCTGGAAAAAGAAATGATGTAAAAAGTCATTAAATGATTTCAGTTCAGATGGGTTCTGGATATTGTGTGGTCATATAACACTAGATACAAAACTGGCCCCATAGATAGGCATGTAGGTGAGCATGACCTGGGCTTCTCTCACTGGGGCACCTCTAATTCATACCAAAAGAAATTCAACGGGTCATATAGTTCTGCATGTTCACCAGCTAACCTTGGGCTTTCGAGTGGGGGCAGCCTTAATCCACATCAATCCTCATGGTCTTTCTCAGCTGTCTCCCATAGATATGCTCATCAGTGTGTTCTCCTTCATTCCAAGTTAGGAATTTTGTATTTCTTTAATCACCATATGTTCTCTAGGCCGATGTGAGTGCTTTCGTGATTGTTGGGTTTTGTCTTTGAATTTCCATCGTTCACTTGAAGGAATCATGGTTATCCTGGCCTAGGTCCAACTGAGCACTGAGAACATGAGGTCATCTTGGTTGGTTTGACATTCTGAGATCAGAAACGCCAAATTCTAGTTTGTCCTGGCAACCACCTTACGGACATAATGTTTCCGAGACACATTAGCGAAATGTGATGAATTCCTGTCTCCAGGTAAGATATTTTTATGTCTTTTGTTCTGAATTTGGGTAAGCTACACCTTGACTTCGGCTCCTTCATTGTTCCAGTAGATTACGTCTAGATGCTTGTTTACTTTATTTCTGTAGGGTTTGCTAGTTGTTTGGTTTACATCCTCAGCTCTGGCATGTTTAT
Source organism: Equus asinus (assembly GCF_041296235.1). Taxonomy (NCBI): domain Eukaryota; kingdom Metazoa; phylum Chordata; class Mammalia; order Perissodactyla; family Equidae; genus Equus; species Equus asinus. Next base: position 4,482,335 of record NC_091793.1, on the reverse strand, counting down.
TTTTCGTTAAATATAAGTGTAATGTTCTAATTTTCAGCCAACTGCCTCACATACAGTGTCAAAACACATAATCAATAGTCTTCTATGACAAGAGATAGGGGGAGAGAATTTCATTGGGGCCAAACAGAGCATTTTAGCTTTGATGGCAGCCTTCACTTTGGATTGGTGGTTCCCAGAGGGAAAGAAAAAATCCATAAAGCTGTTCAGATTTACGGCATAAAGCTTTTGAGGCTGAAAGAGATTAGAGAAGATAAACATTCAAGGATTGTGAATCTCCTCCAAATGCTTAATGATGCTACAGAAAAGTAGACCATTGCAAACACATTAGGAAGAATACTACAAAGACAATGTGTTCCATGCTAAACTCATGAACCAAGGGAAAATGTTACCTTCTGAGAGGTTACTACTCATTACCGTCACGAATAATCACAGCAGGCCAGCTTCTTCCCAAGTTCAGGCAAAAGATTGGTCCAAAAGTAAAATTCAGGGCCAGTCATGTGTTCTGGTGTGTAAGAGCCCACGTTCCTAGTCTGTGGTCTGGGACTCATGGATTCGCATCACGGGTGCTGATCAGATTAGTAACATCAGGAGAGATAGATTTCATGGTATGGTGCTGGCAGAGATCATACATAAGTGGAAATTGTGAGCAGACCTTATAGATATGCACCAGGAAAACAACATGAAAATATTGCAATCTATGACGCATCTGGTAGACTTCTCAAATACAGAATGGAGGAAGTGATGTGACTTGCATAGGTGGAATTGTCGGACTGCACAGGATGACACGATCATTGAACATCAGAGGATTGGCTGGGCAACTTCAACTTGGGAGGGACTCGTGGACTTTTTCTGGGGAAAGTCTACATATTTGGCCATATCCACAAAATGTGACAGATAAAACCAAGGATAAACTTAAAGTAAAGAATTCAGTGTCTAGAGAGAATGTAGTAGACATTTAAAAGTCCAAAGATAAAGTTATAAACACACAAGAAATCCAGGAAATGGAAAACCATCTTAGCTGGAAAGGGTGAGCAGTTAGACTGATATCAGATGGCATTCTGCGTCGGCAGCAAGGAGTTGGCATGGTAGAATCCTGTGGGTAAACCTCCACACCGCTGGTACAGCCATTCTGGGGCAGGCGAGGGAGGTAATGTAGAGGCACATGAGAAGTGACGTTAGACAGGGCCACTCTTCCTCAGCAAATACAGGAGCATTTCCAGCAGATGTGAGCACAGTGATAAATCTCTTTCAAAAGGAAACAAATTAAAAGTTGCAAAGAATAGGAAAATTGAACCTCAATAAAAAAGAAAAAGGATGCCAGTAAGAAGAATAAGATACCTAGGAATAACCTCAACCCAACAGGTGAAAGCTCTGTAAACAGAAAACTAGCAAACCTTTGCAGAAAGAAATGGGAGAAGACACAAGGAAGTGGAAGGATATTCCATGCTCTTGAAATGGAAGAATTAACACACTTGAAATGTCCACACCGCATAGAGAAATCTCTTGATTCCATGCAGTGCCAAAGTTGCAGCAATATTTCTCACCGAGATAGAAGTGAGCATCCTACAGTTTACATCCAGCAACAAAAGACCCCGAATAGCCAAAGGAATCCTGAGGAAAACGAACAAAGCTCAATGTATCACACTTTCTGATTTCAACATATAGGATGAAGAAATTGAAATTGAAACAGCGCAGGCTGGGATGCAAAACAAAGAAACAGAACCAAGGAACAGAATCAAGAGCCCAGAGGTATAGGGACACATATATGGACACCCCATTTTCGACCACGGAGCCAAGAGGAGACAGTGGAGAAAGGAAAGTCTCTACAATGAACGGTGTTGGGAAGAGTGCAGAGTCTCATGTAAGACAAGGAGAGTAGACCACGGTGTTACACCAGGCACATACACCAACTCAAAATGGATTAAAGTCTAGAATGTATCACTGGAAACCATGAGACTTCTGGAAGAAAATGTAGGTAGTGTGCTCTTTGTCATTTGTCTTAGCCTCATATTTGGAAGAAGCATGTCTGTCTGGGAAAGGGCAATAAAGGAAACAAGAAACAAATGGGACTACATCAAACACAAAAGCTTTTGCATAGCCAAGGAAATCATTGATGCAATGCAAAAAAAACACAACAACTGGGAGAGGATGTTTGCAAGCCACACATTGGTGAAGGGGTGAATAGCTAAAAGATCCAATAAACTCATACGGCTCCACAAGAAAAAAAAATAAGCCCCATTAAAATCTGGGCAAAAGCTGGAAACAGACATTTCTCCCAGGAAGATAGAAAGATGCCCAACAGGCTGTATGAAAACATGTTCATCATCATTAAGTCTCTGGTCAGTGCAAATCTGAGAGGCAATGAGATAGCAGCTCACGGCAGTCAGAATGGCTATAACGATGAAGACAGGAAACAATAAGTTTCTCAGAGGAGGTGGAGAGTAAAGAAGCCTCCTGCACTGCTGTAGGAATGTGAACTGGTGCAGCCACTATGCAAAGTGGTGTGGAATTGCCTCAGAAATTTCAGAATCCACCTACCATATGATCCGTCTATTCCTCTGTGGCGTATATATCCAAACATCATGGAAACACTAATGCACAGAGATCGATGCACTGCTGTGTTCACCACAGCCTTACTCCCGATATCCAAGACTTGGAAGCGTCCGTGGTGACCATCAAGAGATGAATGGAGAAGGAAGATCGGCTATAGCCACACGATGGTATAGCTCTCAGCTGTAGGAATGGATGCAGTCCAGCCATTTGTGACCACCAGAATGGCTCCTGAGGGTCTTAGGGGAACTGAAGCAAGCCCCAGGGATAAGGTTGTATACCACAGGATCTCACGTACAAGGAGAAGAGGAAAAACGGAGCAACAAAAAGGTAGGACGTGACATGGGATTGGTAGTTCCCAAAGGGAAATGGATGCGGGGGTCTGAGGGAGAAAGAGTTGATTAGGCACAAGTGTGTGGTGAGGGCCTGTAATTAGGCTTACACTGGTGAAGATGATGTAACCTACACAGAAGTCTAAATCTATGAGATTGTAGATGTGAAAAGCTATAGGATGTTATAATGCTGGGTTACGGCAATCAATTCACATAAGATCAAAACTCCAAAGAGGGGTGCAGATTTACGGCCTAAGCTTTGGAGGCTGAAAGAGATTAGAGAAGATGAACTTCCAGGGATTGGTAAGCACCTCCAAATGCTTAATGATGCTACAGAAAGGTAGACCTCAGCAAGGAGATGAAGCGGAATACTAGCGAGAGAAAATGCTCGGTGCTAAACTCATCAACCAAAGGTAAATGTTATGGTCACTCATGTTACTACTGATTCCCTACACGAATGATCGAAGCAGGCCAACATCCTCCCAAGTTCAGGCCAAAGGTTGGTCCAGAAGTCCAATTCATTGGCGGACCTGTGATGTAGCAGGTAAGTGCCCACGTTCCGCTTCGGCGGCCTGAGCTTCACAGGATAGCACCACGGTTGTGGATCAGATTACTAGCATAGGAAATCCAGATTTCATGGTCTGGTGGGCGCAGAGATCATAAAGAAGTAGAAATGGTGAGGGAAACTGAGCAATACGCACCAGAAAAAAACAATGTGAATATTACAATCTATGAACGCATCAGCTACACTTCCCCAAATGATGAAGGAAGGAAACATGTGACTTGCCTGGTGGAATTGTCAGACTGCTAGGAGATGACACGATAAGTGTGCATCAGGGGATTGCCTGGGCAACTTCAACTTGGGAGGGAGTCCATGACTTTCTCTGGGGAAAGTCCACCCATTTCACCATATCCACAAAACATAAGAGATAAAATCTTTGATAATCGTAACGGAAAAAGACTGGTGTGTAGAGGGAATGTAGTAGACCTTTCAAAGTTCGAGGAGAAAGTTAGAAACCGACAAGAAATCCAGAGAAAGGAAAACTATCCTACCTGGAAATGGGGAGTGGTCAGACTGGTACACGATGGCTCTGAAACACTGTGTGCATGGAGGTTGTCAGGACAACTTAGAATTCTGAGGGTGTTTATGAACATGTCACCCAAGATGGCCACATCTACACAGTCCGAAGATTGGCCATTGTGTGGCTATAGATCGTCTTCCTTCTCCATTCGTCACTTGATGGGCACCACGTAGGCTTCCAACTCTTGGATATTTGGAATAAGGCTGTGGTGAACACAGTGGTGCATGGATATCTGAGCATTAGTGTTTCCAAGTTCTTTGGATATATATGCCACAGAGGAATAGCTGGATCACATGGTAGATGGATTCTGAAAATTCTAAGGCAATTCCACAGCACTTTGGGTAGTGGCTGCACCTGATTACACTCCCCCCAGCAGTGCAGGAAGCTTCCCTTCTCTCCACCTCCTCTCCAAGACTTGTTGTTCCCTGTCTTCATCCCTATAGCCATTCTGACCACTGTGAGCTGCTATCTCATTGCCGTTCGTATTTGCATTGCCAAAGACTTAATGATGATGAACATGTTTTCATACAGCCTGTTGGCCATCTTTTATCTTCCTGGGAGAAATATCTCTTTCCATCTTTTGCCCACCTTTTATGGGGCTCGTTGATTTTTTATTGTGGAGACATATGAGTTCATTGGATATTTTGGTTAATCATCCCTTCTCCGATGTGTGGTTTGCAAACATCCACTCGCAGTTGTGCTGTCTTTGCATTGAGTCGATGGAGTCGTTGGCTGTTCAGAAGCTTCTGCGTTGGATGGAGTCCTGCTTGTTTCTTGTTTCCTTTGTTGCCCTTGCCCAGTCACACATGATTCTTCCAAATAATCGGCTAAGCCAGATGGCAAAATGCAAGCTGCCTGCAGTTTCTCCTAGAAGTTTCACTGTTTCAAGACTTCCGTTGAAGGCTTTAATCCATTTTGAGGTGGTGTGTGTGGCTGGTGTAACATCATGGTCCACTCTCATTGTGTTACATGTGGCTGTGCAGTTTTCCCAGCACCGTTTCTTCTCGAGACTCTCCTTTCTCTGTTGTCTCCTCTTGGCTCCTTGGTCTAAACTGGGCTGTCAATATATGTGGGAGTTGACCTCTGGGCTCTCGATTCTGTTCCTTGTGTCTGTGTGCCTCTATTTGTGGCCACCCTTTGACGTTTCGGTACCTAGCAGTTCGTCCTATATGTGGAAATTCGAAAATGTGGTACTTGCTGAGTTGTTCCTTTTTCTCAGGATTACTTTGGCCGTTCCTGCTCCTTTGTTGCTGGATAGAAACTTTAGGATTATCTCTTCTATTCCTGTGGGAAAGATTGCTGAAACTTCGATGGGGCTTGTGTGGAATCCAGAGATTGCTTTATCCAATATGGACGTTTCAAGTGTGTTCATTCTTCCGTTCGAAGAGCTTGGAATAGACTTCCGTTTCCTTGTGTCTTCTTTAATTTCGTTCCGCAAAGCTTTCCAGTTTGTTGGTCCTTGTTTGTCTCTTCTCCTTGTAAGTGAGCTCCTATGGTATTTGAGTTTCTCCCTGTGAGCTGTTTCACTTCCAATGAAACCCTCAAGAACCATCCTTCAGGTCACTAATGGCTGGATTCTCTCTTTTGTTATGGCTCAGAGATATGCCATTGTGTTCATAAAGCCCAGCTTCCTTCTCCAATCTTCTTTCTCTATTCGTCCTTCTGCCTTGATGGGCATCAGGGCGGCTTCCAAGTCTTGGATAACGGGAGTAAGGCCAGGGTGAACACAGGGGTGCACATATATCGGTGCAAGACTTTTTCCAAGGTCTTTTGAGAAACACGCCACTGAATAATAGCTGGATCATATGGTAGATGGATTCTGACATGTCTGAGGCAATTCCACACTGATTTGCGTCGTTGCTGCACCAGCTTACACTCACAGCAGCACTGTACGAGTCTTCCCATTCTGCAGCTCCTCTCTGACACTTGTTTCCTGACTTTTTACCTATAGTCATTCAGAGCACATTGAGCTGCTATCTCACTGCCATTTGGATTTCAATTGCCCTGAGTCTTAATGATGATTAACATGTTTTCATACACCTGTTGGCCATCTCTATATCTTCTTGGGTGAAATCTCTGTTTCCACCTACTGCCCAGGTTTTAATGGGCTTATTTTTTTCTCTCTTGTGGACCCATATGAGTTCACTGCATCTTTTGGCTATTCACCCGTTCACCGATGTGTGGTTTTCAAACATCCTCTCCCAGTGGTTGTACTGTCTTTGCATTGAGTCGATGGTTTCCTTGGCTGGGCTGAACTTTTGCATTTGATGTAGTCCCATTTGTTTCTTGTTTCTGTTGTTGCCCTTGCCCAAGCAGACCTGCATCTTACTAATAGGAGGCTAAGACAGATGTCAAATAGCATGCTGCCTAGTTTTCCTTACAGAAGTCTCGTGGTATGCAGTCTTACATTCAAAACTTTAATCCATTTTGAGTTGGGTTTGTGCCTGGTGTAACACCGTGGTCTACTCTCCTTGTTTTACATGGGGCTCTGCAGTCGTTCCAGCACCATTTATTGTAGAGACTTTCCTTTCTCCACTGTCTCCTCTTGGTTCCGTGGTCGAAAATGGGCTGTCCATGTATGTGTGTGTATACCTCCTGGCTCTCGATTGTGTTCCATGGTTCTGCATGTCTGTTTTCATCACAGCCTGTGCCGTTTCCCATCCTATTTCTTCATCCTATATTTTGAAATCAGAAAGTGTGATACATTGAGCTTTGTTCGTTTTCCTCAGGATTCCTTTGGCCATTCATGGTCTTTTGTTGCTGGATGTGAACTTTAGGATGCTCGCTTCTATCTCTGTGAGAAATATAGCTGCATCTTTGCCTGGGACTTCATGTAATCTAGAGATTGCTTTATCCGGAGTGGAGGTTTCCAGTGTGTTAATTCTTCCATTTCAAGAGCATGGAATATCCTTCTGCTTCCTTGTGTCTTCTCCCATTTCTTTCCACAAGGTTTGCTAGTTTTCGATTTACCGAGCTTTCACCTGTTGGGGCGAGGTTATTCCTAGGTATCTAAATCTTCTCACTGGCGTTGTTTTTTTTGAGGTTCAATTTTCCTATTCTTTGCAACTTTTAATTTGATTCCTTTTGACAGAAGTTTATCGCTGTTCTCACATCTGATGACAGTGCTCCTGTATTTGCTAAGGAAGAGTGGCCCTGTCTATCGTCACTTCTCATTTGCCTCTACACTCCTTGCCACGCCTGCCACAGAATGGTTTGGCCAGCAGTGAAGAGGTTTACCCCCAGTATTCCACCCTGTCAACTCCAGGCTTCTGACCCAGAATGCACGGACTTCCCCAATTCTCCACTGGCCGGCCCCTTTCATATTCTTTTGGCAGCCTGCAGTTCAGTATAATGTGACTTAAATATGCTACTTCAGCCCAAGTCTGGCACTGAGTAGACGTAGCCAGTTTGCATTTTTGGTCAACTGCGAAGTCAAACAATTTGTCAAAATTGTGTCTCTGCTGTCCCAGCAAGCTTCATGGACACAGTGTTTCTGAGCACGTTTGGAGCAGTCTCATTCTCACCCTTTCCAGGTAGCCCAGGTTTTACCTCACTGCGGTTTTTTGGTTTGTGACACTCTCTGACTTTCAAAAGTTCAAGCATAGTCTGCCTAAAGTCTGACATCTTTCATTGTGGATTATTCAGGTGTGATTTGTGTTTGCTTTCCCTTTTCTGAGCCCATTTTGCTTTCCATAGTATAATCATCATGGTCTTTCTCAGATTTCTCCCTATGGTATGCTTGTCAGTCAGTTCTCCTTCATCCCAAGGTATCAATTTTCTATTTCTATAATCACCCTATGTTCTATAGGCCTACGTGTGAGTGCTTTTCATTGTTGGGTGTTGTCTTTGAATTTACATTGGTCACTTGTTGCAATCTTTGCCATGCTAGCCTAAGTCAAAGTGAGCTTGAGAACAGGTGGTCATCTTGCTTGGTCTTACCTCCTGAGATCTTAAACTCCAAACTATAGGTAGTCATGGCAACCTCCTTCATGAACATAATGTCTCTGAGACAAATTAGACGAATCTGATGAATCCGCTTCAGGGAAGGTACTTTTCTGTTTCATTCCTGGATTTGGGAAGTTTCGAACTTGACCACCGATCGTTGAACGTTCCCTTAGACTACGTGTAGATATTGGTTTACTTTATTTCTATAGGGTGTGTTGTTTGTTTGATGTACATCCTCAGATCTGGCATGTTTATTTTTCTATAAAGATAATGGTAATGTTCTAATTTTGAGCCAACCTCCTTACATATGGTGTCAATACACGTTATCAATAATCGTTCTACTCCAAGAGATGGGGGAGAGTATTTCATTGGAGCCAAAGTGAACACACTAGCCTGGCAGTGCAGCCCTCACAAAACAACGAAGCCATCTGGAAAAGGGTGTTTCTCAGCGCACTTCTGGCGCCCTGCCAAAAAATGAGGCATACTAGAAGCATGACGGGGTTCCATTCCTTCATGGGTTCCAAGAGATGTATTGTGACACATTAGCATGTACCCAGTTGGCCTCCGTAATGCCAGAGCTATGGAAAGTGAGACTTCTCCTCAATTAATGCTAGAGGCAAAGGAAAGGAGGCATCAATCCTTCTCTACAATGTCCTCAGGACACCATTCTTGATTTTGGATTATGATTAAGGCAGGAGAATTTGTACGTCTGATAAGCCCCAAGTCCAGCCTCTGGTTTCAAATCAAGTTTCAAGCTTGAATCAGCATGGCCTCGCCATATACTTGAGTAGATGACAATGGTCTACACTCAGTGCTTGTCCCTGTATTATTGCTTCATCACGATGACTTCTTTCTTACCCATTTAATCAATGTCTATTCTATCTCTTCAAGTTTCAGTGCTTGGTTTCTGTTTTTAAATTCTTTTCTGGTTATCTCTCACTTGAGTATCGTATCCCAGGATAATCCTCAGACTATAAAGATGAGGGCATCTTGGGTGACAGGTTCACTGTGGTGTCATAAAGACCCTCAAACTTCTAAGTTGTCCCGGCGTCTTCCTTGCACACAGTGTTTCAGAGCCATGTCATACCAGTATGACACTCACCCTTTCCATTTCCTGGATTTCTTGTCGGTTTCTAACTTTATCCTTGAACGTTTAAATGTCTAGTACATTCTCTCTAGACACTGGTTTCTTTATTTTAAGTTTATCCTGGGTTTTATCTGTTACATTTTGTGGATATGGCCGAGTGTTTAGACTTTCCCCAGTGAAAGTCTTGGAGTCCCTCCCAAGTGGAAGCTGCCCAGGCAATCCTCTGACGTGCAATGATCGTGTCATCTCGTGCAGGCTGACAATTCCACCTATGCAGGTCACATCACTTTCTTCCCTCTGTATTTAGGGAAGTGTACCAGATGTGTCATAGATTGCAATATTTTCATGTTTTTTTCCTGGTGCATATCTATAAGGTATGCTCACAATTTCCACTTATTTATGATCTCTGTCTGCACCATACCATGAAACCTACCTTTCCTAATGTTACTAATGTGATCCGTACGTGTCATACGAATCCATGAATCCCAGGCCGCCCACTAGTAACATGGACTCTTACACACCAGAACACATGGCTGGCCCTGAATTTTACTTTGGGACCAATTTTTTGCCTGAACTTGGGAAGAAGGTGGCCTGCTGTGATTATTCATGAAGGTAATTAGTAGTAACCTCATAGACGGTAACATTTTCCCTTGGTTCATGAGTTTAGCACGGAACACGTTCTCTTCGTAGTCGTCCTCTTAATCTATTTGAAATGGTCTACCTTTCTGTATCATCATTAAGCATTTGGAGGAGATTCACAATCCTTGGAAGTTTATTTTCTCTAATGTCTTTCAGCCTCAAAAGCTTTTTGCCACAAATCTGCATGCCTTTTTGGATTTTTTCTTTCCCTCTGGGAACCTCACATCCAAAGTGAAGGCTGCCATCCAAAGCTAGAATGCTCAGTGGCCCCAGTGCAATTCTCTCCCCCAATGTATTGCCATAGAAGAGTATTGATTATGTGTTTTGACACCATAATGAGGAAGTTGGCTGAAAATTACAACATTGCACTTATGTTTAATGACAAATAAACATGCCAGAGCAGAGGATGTAAATCAAACAACTAACAAATCCTACAGAAATAAAGTAAACCAGTATCTAGACATAATCTACCTGAACGATCAGGGTTCTGGACTCAAGTTCGAGCCTTCCAAAATTCAGAAAAGAGACATAAAAATATCTTACCTGGAGAGAGGAATTCATCAGATTTGTCTAATTTGTCTCGGAAAGATTATGTCCATATGGTGGTTGCCAGGACAACCTAGAATTTGGAGTTTCTGAACTCAGAATGTCAAACCAACAAACATGACCACGTGTTCTCAGTGCTCAGTTGGACCTAGGCCAGCTTAGCAAAGATTCCTTCAAGTGAACGATTGAAATTCAAATACAATACCCAACAATCAGGAAATGACTCATACATCAGGCTGGAGAACATATGGTGATGAAAGAAATACAAAATTAATAACTTGAATGAAGGAGAATGGACTGATAAGCATATCTATGGGAGATAGCTGAGAAAGCCCATGACGATTGATGTGGATTAAGGCTGCCCCAGCTCGAAAAGCCCAAGGTTACCTGGCCTACTTGCCAAACTACATGACGCGGTGAATCATTTTTTGGTATGAATTAGAGGTGCCCCAGTGAGAGAAGCACAGGTCATGCTCAGCTACATGCCTATCTATATGGCCAGATTCATATCTAATGCTATCCGACCACACAATAACCAGACCCCAACTGAACTGGAATCATTTCATGACATTTTACATCATCTTTTCTTTTTCCAGCAAAAGTAAGTCACGTAACTATGCTTATAAAATTAGCACTTACCCTGTACTCAGGACAGCAGCAGGAGCTGTGACTGCCCATAGGTCCTGTCCCCATGCAGCAACTCTTTAGTGTCCATGGGTCCTGTCCCCATGCTATCCTGTACCATTCTCTAAATAAAAGAGCATCACTGCCAGACCTTGAGAGTCCAACAAATCTTTCTTTTGACTCTTCAGTTCGCCAACCCCGCATAATATCTTGTGTCTCGTACGGGGATTTTGCTTCATCGGTTTGTGAGCTTGACTTCTGGTAAATGCCCTTTCCTTCCTTGTGCCTCTCTCCTTTTCGATGATGGATCTAAATTCACTTCTCCATCAGGAACTTTCTTGGATAGCTGTATGAATCCACGTTTGCTGCCCATGGCTACTCTGTGGGGCAAATCATGGCATTCGGCTTGAAGAGAATCAGTACCTTAAGCCTAAGGGTGATGTAGAATGAATTAATCCGTTCCTTCCTGACTCTATCTCTGATATATAAATTTTACGTGGGCACGGGTTGGCCACTTCAGTCATTAGGATGGTCGGGAATCTACAAGACTCCCGTGGAAGGTTTCTTTTCCTAAGGCTGTATTGGGCTACCTCCCATGGCACCTGACCATGCTCTGAACTGTGTGAATGTCCCAATTGGGAGTCCATTTCAAGGCAAGTAAGAAAGTCTAACCTTTGGTTGAGTATGGAAAACCCTTCTCGGAGAATGGCTCCAACACGCAATTGGGTAGAATGTCCCACAAAGCGGTGGAGAATTCCTCACTCTTTTTCTCTATCCTGTTCTCTCTTAAACTTCTCCTTTTCTCTCAGGGACCATTCACCAGGCATCTATTGCTGCCAGGCAGAATAGGAAAGATGTTCACCAGGCACCTGTTACTGCCAGGCATCCGAGGGAAGGTACACAAGGGATGCAATGCTGGTGGACTTCCCCATCACCCATTGCTATAGGAACCCCACATTAGGAACGACAGGTAGGATGCTGCCCTAGGTTCAAAGGGGATTTTCTAGGAAATGGACGTGTCTCTTTCATCTTTGTTAGAGTTACACGGGCCATTTTCATCTCCTTTTGAGCTTTGCAACCGGAAAACAGAAGAATCTTTGAAGAGTGAAGGCCTCCACGCCTGGGAACCCCAAATTTGGCTTTCTACCCTGATCACCACGGCAACACCAAGTAGGGTGCCCTTTTTTGGCAGATGACTGATTGAGGATTTTAGTCACCTACTGAGTTGGCTATGAGGGTAGCAGACCTGTGATTTATTCTGTGAACTGTCATGCTAGGGGAGTGTGCCCCAGCACGGGAACTGTTGTGTGACTCTTATCTTGATAACCCTCTGGGAGTGGCCATGAGGGTGAGGTCTGGTGTCTTCTTTTCCTTTCTTTGTTTTGCTCATCATGTAGTCTGTTGTCACCAAGTCGAGCTTAAGTTCAGGCTGAACCTGATCAGAACCTGGACCTTCTGTAAAATCGAAAAACTTGAAAACATTTTGCAAGGGACTTAACTCTCAACCCGGCTGCTGGGAGCCCTGACCTCCAGCCAGTTCCCGGCTTCTGTGGGCACTGCACCCTTTTCCAGTCCACTGTCAGTCAGACACTGGCTTTACTGCCATGGGGAATGCCGTAAGCATCCCCAGAGACTCACCACTCAAAATCCTTCTAACTAATTAGAAACACTTTCAATTGTATGGGTGATGCCCCAGAAACTCCAACTAGGATAAAATCTGCGATTTTTCTCTGTGCCTTTCTGGTGCAGTTGGACAGGTGGATCAACCTAAAAGGACCTTCAAGTTACAGTCCAGTTTCTGGGAAATCAAGAGCAACTGTCCTTACAAAATCCTTGCAAGACTGGAAAGACAGCTCTAGAGGCAGTTCAGATTCCACCTAGTTCCTTTATCATGAAAAAGATTATCATCCTCCCTCTCCAGGAACTACTGTCCAGTCCATCACTCATTCTTAAGACTGAAAAACAAAAAAGGAGGGGAAAGGTTAAATGAACATAAGTGTGTCTTTGCCAAAAGTCTAGCATGTCAAAGGTCTTCTCCATAAGTATTAGTAAAAAGGCTCAAAACAAAGTTTGGATTCATAACTTGTGAGCTCAATATTATTGTTCCTGACTCACAGCAGTAGTTTTTAAAAGGATGGTTGTACAGTCTCTCTGTAGGTGTGTCTATGTGTATGTTATAGGTGTGATACTTTTATCCTGGATGCTATGGCCAAAATTAAGATTTCTGTTTAGTTGGCTTAAAGTAAGTGCTTTATTAAATTCTAAATGTAGTAGAAATTAACTCAGTGCCTTTCAAAGTAAACGAGATGTGAATTAACCTATGTTAAATGAAAACTTGTTTAAGTTTGTTGGTTTGATTGAAAATAGTCTTCTTGTCAGAGTTGTCGGTATTTGCATAGTATGCAGGCATTCATCCTGGGTTTACTAGTCACATAAGTTCACGTTGTCTGTTAAATTTGTCAGCAAAATAATAGCTGTAAACGATGACCAGTTTTTTCAAATGCCTCATGAGGTTTCCGTAGGTAATCTGAACATAATTGTCGGAAAAAAATGGTTTAAATACATAAAACTCACAATAACTTTTACAGTCTGTATACTTGGGGAAAAAAACAGCTTCGAAATTCTTTTTGGTAACAATCTTGAGTTTTGCCAAGTTAAGTTAAATGATAAAAATCTGAATACCTGGGTCATTTTTGGATAGGATGAAACACTGAAACATTATTAATAAACATAGCTAAGTTATCTGATTTTGGCTTCTTGGTGAAGAGGCTAAAAGCGTTTGGGTGTATTAAGAAGCATGCCTTGTGTTTTGTTGTAAAGTACCACGTTTCTAAATTTATGAAGTGTTTAGAATGCTGATATAAAAGACAATTCATAATTGTTTACATTTTTAGTGTTTACTAGGTCTGTTAAGGTTTAAATGTTCTAATTAACCTATGGAATTAAAGCTACAGGAAATTAATAAGTAAAAGAGCTGTGTATTCAAGGAAGTTAAAATGGATGTTTTCAGTAAAAAAGGTATAAAGAATGGAAATATTTTTGTTTGATAGGTTAAGAAACATAAATTTGTCCTTATGTACTAGAAAGGAAAAAGAAAGACTTTGGGACAAAGTTGTAGAATGCTTGTGAAGGAGCAATTCTGAAAGGAGTTTTATGCCTACTCAAGTAGACTAAAGTAAGTTCAATTAAGTGCATGAGTTTGAATGTTAAAAATAAGTACGTGCAGAAATTCAAATTTGGTTTTCTCTGAAAGGATACTTTTTCTTGAACTTTGGATCTGCTCTTGATAAAGAGGTTATAAAAGCTATTCCTTTGAGTAATTCTACCTAAGAGACAAATCTTTTTTGTGAAAATAATGACTGAGGTCACTCTTAAGATTTTTCACTCTTTCTGTTATCACTTTGAATAGATACCTGAGCATTGCTTCACAGTGAGTGTTGTTTCCTATTTGAAGAAGCATTTTAAAAACTTTTGATATGTTGTGACAAGTTTCTCCCTCAAAAATATTCAAATCCTGAATGAAGGCTTTCTTTTGACCTGGTAGACAGAAGAAAAATTACTCTGAGGATTTTCAGAGGCCCACTGAGTCTTCTCAAAGAAATTTTCTCTCTCTTCCTATAAGGAGGAAAATACCAAACTAACTAGGCTTATTTGGTCTATTAAATTACATGGAAAACATTGGGAAATAAGTGAAGATAGACTTTCTTAGGTGGTATTAGATGGGTAAATGTTATTAATATAGATGTCTTAAAATTATATGGCATTCTTAAGATTCTGATCTGCCCTGGTTATCAGTCATAAGTCCAATTATTATCTGGAAGTGTTATATGTCACAGAAGTATCCAAGTGTCTTTGTCAATTGCCCTTTTGAGTCCTTTGTCCATTTGCAGATAGCTGTTGTTTTACTCTGATGCTTTTTTCTTTTGCAAATATCTTTCATCTTCTGAGAAATTCCTGGAAAGGATTCTGACACAGAGGTTCTAAAGTACACGTTTCTGATAAACTTTCAGATTGTAAAACTGACCTGAGTAAGAAATTACAGAATTCTAACAGAAACTAAGTTCATCGATCTGCTGACAGAAGATTCAGCTCAAGAGTTGATAATACAGGACTGTGTGAACTGATGAGGATGATTATAATTTTTTAGGACTTCTGTTTGAAATATTGTTGAGTTTTGATGTTTTGTTTTCTCACAATGAAGGAAATATTTTTTTCTTTTCTCTTATGCTAACTTTGACTTACAGCCGTTTGGTGAAATTATGCCTTTATGAGAAAAACTGAAACATTTATCTTTTTCTCCCTACCTTATCCCTCTGGAATTGGGAAACCCTTTGTGACCGAGTATGGTTATGTAGTGGCAATATTTGCATAAGTTCCATAAGAATCTGTTCTCCTTATAACAGGACACATTGGTTATACTACCAAGGCTTTGACTGGAATGTCATATTTGAAACACACAGGCTCAGATATGACAAGACAGCATTTCAGGAAAAAGGTTGGACTTTCTGGAATACAGCCACTTGGAAACATGGGCCTGGTACCTTGTTTACAGAGATTCTGGCAATCTTACCCAGTAAGTAAGGAAGCTTGCTTATCTGACAGGTGTAAGGAACTCCGAATATTTTGGGGGACCTCAAAGAGAACACCACTCAAATCTGTAAGTACTGCAGGCCAAATCTGATGGCAAGTCCTTGGCTTGGCTTTTCTGGCCTTGCAAGGCTTTCACAGTTGAATCTGAGATTCCTCATAATAAAGTCCAGCAAAGCATATTTTAAAAAGCCTGTATAAGCAATTACTATTCTTGTTCCTCTTATGTAAATAATTGGAGCAAGTTGTATTGAAGCTACACTTTATTTGCAAACCAGTTCATCCTAATTTGGCTATCTTTTGTAAAAATGAGGGGGATTTAAGAGAGAAAAAATACGTTTATGTAGAAGCTATAGTAGGTATTCCTGGATATTAGATTCTAGCTGTTTTCTTTTACAAGATTCATCTATTGCTAATCGTAATGTCTCCTTGTGGCCATCTATCTCTGACACCTGGGAGTTCCCTGGCCACCATCAAACATTTTCCTTCAATACTACTGCCCGAATACTAAATACATTTGCTTTGTCACAGGTGGATCCTAAACAACATGTTCCAAATTTAAAGTCCCCAGCTTATCAAGACACAGGATGGACCATATCAAATTTGGAATGAATATATTTGGTTCACTCCTACTAGTGGTCAACCCAGTAAAAGATCATTCTCTGTTGGGAACAAACCAATCACACCTGTGATACATGGCCTAATAGCACTCGACTTATGGGGAAAATTCCCTGTTATTTGTGTTCTCGTATCATAGCCTTAAAAAAAATACTGACTGGTCTGGGACTGACTGGGATAGACGGCCCAGCACGTTTTGGTTAGCCCCTAATGGTGCTCAGTGTCGATGTGGGTCCACTTTATGGCCTTGGCTGCCACCTGGATGGATTGGATGATGCACCCTAGGCTTTGTCTGCATGCAAGGTAGAACTACATTTAATATATCTCCTCCTGCTAACCTACCCAACTGCAACAGCGCTGGACCAGCTGTGTCTTCCACTGGTATTTCCATCTTTACTCAATTATCCTTCACCAATTAGGAATTGAAAATGCTGTCTTGCACATGGAAGTCCTAATCAAATTCAGTAGGAAGGCATTAAATGAGGCACAACATAGCATTTTGCTGCTCAATTTAGAAGTATCCCAAATGTGTAAGGCAGTTCTCCAAATCCAAATGGCACTGGATGTCTTGACAGCCCCACAAGGGGGCACCTGTGCCGTTATAAAAAGTGAATGTTTTGCCTATATTCTTGACTACCATCAAAATATTTCTGGCTTCCTATCCCAGCCACCAAATTAAATCCATGTCTGACCAACCCTAACTCTAAACGATTGGTTGAACTCCCAGTCAGTACCAGGTTTCTGCACTACTTCAAAACCTTATTCATTGGGTTAAACATACTGCTTGTATTTCTACTTGTAGTTTGTTGTCTGTTTCGTTGTTTGTCTTCTGCATGCCAAAATATTTCACCTCTTGGAGCACATCTCGTCAAATGATTCTCTCCTCTCCAGGGGCTCTGTATAACTTAGCCTTGGACTCCACAGGTGAAGACTTCTGGTCCACTTAACTTCTACCTGTGCCTATGGCCCCATTTAGGGACACCTCTACAACATTGTACAGCCAGAAGTATTTACAGAAGAGTGAACATCGATCATATCCCCAAATATTTCCGGTCCAAATGGGTTCGAGGGGGGTTATGTCGTGGATTGAGGCTGCTCCAGCTAGAAAAGCCCAAGGTGACCTGGCCTACATGCCAATCTATATGACCCGGTGGATTATTTATGATATGAATTAGGGCTGTCCCATGGAGAGCATCTCAGGGCATACTAACCTACATGGTAATATATATGGGCAGATTCGTATCTAAAGTTATATGACCGCACAATAACCAGACCCCATCTGCACTGAAATCATTTAAAGACATTGAACATCATCATTTCTTTTTCCAGTAAAAACAAGTCATGTACCCATGCCTTATAAAATTATCACTAACCCTCAACTGAAGGATGCAGCAGGAGCTATGACTGCTCATGGGTCCCATCCCCAGGGAGCAGCAGCAGCTCTTCACTGCCCATCGGTCCTGTCCCCATGCCATTGCATACTATTCTCTAAATAAAAGAGCACCAATGCCACACCTTGAGAGTCCAAGAAATCTTATATTTGAGTCTTCAGCTCGCCGAGCCCATATCAACAATTATACCATGCAAAAGAGAAAATGGTCACAGAAAATGGAAGGCACACAGAAATCACATCTGAATAATCCACAATGAAACAATTAAGTTTTAGTCATACTCTGAACGTTCGAAAGTCAGAGAAAGTCACATCCACAAAAGCTGGAGCAAATGTCAAACTTAGGCTAATTGGTAAAGGTGAGTTATCACACTGCTAACATCGGGCTCTGAAAACCTGTGCCAATGAAGTGTGGCAGGACAGCAGAGACAGAATTCTGACAAATCTTCTGACATCACAGTGGAGAAGAAAAATAAACTGGCCTCATCTACACAGTGCCACATTTGGCCCAAGTAGCCCATTCAAGTCACATTCCACTCAACTGCAGGTTGCCAATGGAACATGAAAGGTGCCGGCCAGTGGTGTAGTGGTGAACACTGCATGTTGTGGTCAGCAGCCCCGGGCAGGCCATGCGGAATCCTGCGGGTGAACCTCATCACAGCTGGTCCAGCCATTCTGGGGCAGGCGTCTGAGGTAGTGTAGAGGCAGATGGGAAGCAACATCAGACAGCGGCAATCTTCCTCAGAAAGTACAGCATCATTGCCAGCAGATGTGAGCACAGCCATGAACATCTGCCAAAACAAAACCAATGAAACGTTGCATAGGATAGAAAAACTGAACCTCAGAAAGAAAAAACATGCACGTAAGAACAATAGGATTTCTAGGAATTAGCTTAGACAAACAGGTGCAAGCAATGCAAACCAAAAACTAGCAAAGCTTTGGCGAAAGCAATTCCAGAAGACACAAGCAAACGGAAGGGTATTCCACGGTCTAGGAATGTAAGAACTAAAACAACTGAAATGGCCATGAAGGATAAATCAATCTCTAGATTCCATGCAATCCCAGTCAAAGTTGCAGCAATCTTTCCCACAGAAATAGAAGAGAGAATCCTAAAGTCTCTATACAGCAACAAGAACCCTGAATACCCAAAGGAATCCTGAGGAAAAAAGCTGGACGAACAAAGCAGGATGTAAAACACTTTCTGATTCCAACATGTAGGACGAAGAGCTAGGTACCGAAACATAGCCTGCTCACAAAAATAGGCACACAGACCAATGGAACAGAATCCAGAGCCCAGAGGTCAACTCACCCATATATGAACAACTCATTTGCAACGAGGAAGGCAAGAGGAGACAGTGGAGAAAGGTGAGTCTCTAAAAGAAACGGTGCTGGGAAGCCTGCACAGCCACATGTAACACAATGAGAGTAGACCATGGTGTTACACCACGCACACACCCCTCCTCGAAATGGATTAAACCCTTCAACTTAAGACTTGAAACCGTGAAACTTCTAGAATAAAACCCAGGGAGCTTGCTCTTTGCCATCTGGCATAGCCGCCTATTTGGAAGAAGCATGTGTGACTAGTCAAGGTCAACAATGGAAACAAGAAACAAACGGGACTCCATCCAATGCAGTAGGTTCTGTCCAGCCAAGGCAACCGTCGACTCAATGCAAGGACAGCACAACAGCAGGAAGAGAATATTTCAAACCACACATTGGAGAAGGGCTGAATAGCCAAAAGATCCAATGACCTCACACGTCTCGACAAGAGAAAAAACAACAAGCCCATTAAAACCTGGGCAAAAGATGGAAACAGAGATTTACACCAAGAAGACAGAAAGGTTGCCAACAGCTTTATGAACTCATGTTCATCATCATTGAGTCTAAGGCCAATGCAAATCCAAACGGCAATGAGATAGCAGCTCACTGTGGTCAGAATGGCTATAAAGAACAAGGCAGGAAACAACAAGTGTCGGAGGGGAGGCAGAGAGAAGGGAAGAGTTCTGCACCGCTGGTGGGAGTGCAAACCGGTGAAGGCACTCGGCATAGCCTTGTGGAATTGCCTCAGAAATTTCAAAATACATCTACCATATGGTCCAGCTATTCCTCTGCGGCGTGTTTATCCAAAGAAATTGGGAACACTACTGCACAGAGATCCGTGCAGCACTGTGTTCACCACAGCCTTCCTCCCGATATGCAAGACATGGAAGTTCCTCTGGTGCCCATCAAGGGACCCATGGAGAAGGAAGGTGGGCCATATCCACACAATGGCCTAGCACTCAGCTGTAAGAAAGGGTGCAGTCCAGCCATTTGTGACACCAGAATGGCTCCTGCGGGTATGAGGGGAACTGAAACAACCCCCAGGGAGAATGTCAAACACCATAGGATCTCACTTACAAGGAGAAGATTAAAATAGGGACCAACAAACATGTAGAACATGACATGGGATTGGTGGATCCCAGAGGTAACGGGTGGCAGGGGACGGTGGGAGAAAGAGTTGTTTAGGCACAATTTTGTAGTGTGGGCCTGTAATTAGGCTTACAGTGGGGAAGATGATGTACCATACACAGAAGTCTAAATCTATGAGGATGTAAATCTGAAAGCTATAGGATGTTATAATGAAGGGTTAGGGAAATCAATTCACCTAAAATCAAAACTCCATAAAGGCAAGCAGGTTTATGGCATAAAGATTGCAGGCTGAAAGAACTTAGAGAAGATGAACTTCCAAGGATTGATAATCACCTCCAAATGCTTAACGATGCTGCAGAAAATTAGACCATTGCAAAGAGATGAAGGGGAACACAACCAACACAGCATGTTCTGTGCTAAACTCATGAGCCAAAGGAAAATGTTACCGTCCACGATGTTTTTACTAATTACATTTATGAATAATCAATGCAGGCCAACATCTTCCCAAGTTCAAGCCAAAGGTTGGTCCAAAAGTCCAATTCAGGTCCGGCACTGTAGTGTAGCTGGTAAGTGCCCATGTTTCACTGGGGCGGCCTAGGCTTGGCAGGGTGGCATCACGGGTCTGGATCAGATTAGGAGCAGTAGGAAATATGGATTTCAAGGTATGGTGCCAACAGAGATCATGAAGAAGTAGAAATTGTGAGGATACCTTATGACTACACACCAGCAAATGAACCATGAGAATATTACAATGTATGAACGCATCAGGTACACTTCCCCAAATGATGAAGGAAGGAAAACATGTGACCTGCCAAGGTGGAATTGCCAGACTACTATGAGATGACATGATCATTGCTCATCAGAGGATTGCCTGGGTAACTTCAACTTTGCAGGGACTCCAGGACTTTCTGTGGGGAAAGTCCACACATTTGGCCACATCCACAAAAGATAAAAGATAAATCCCAGGACGATCTTAAAGGAAATAAACCAGTGTCTAGAAGGAATGTAGTAGACCTTTCAAGGTTCTAGGATAAAGTTAGAAACCGACAAGAAGTCCCGTAAAAGGAAAACTGCCCTACCTGGAAAGGGAGAGTAGTCAGACTGGTATGAGATGGGTCTTAAACACTGTGTGCATGGAGGTTTTCAGCACAACTTAGAATTCTGAGGGTGTTTATGACATCATGGTGACCATGTCACCCAAGATGGTCCCAGGTTTCCATCCCGAGGATTTGCCTAGGCTAGGATATTCAAGTGAGAGATTCCCAGAAACAGCTTTTCCAAACAGAAACCGGGCACAGAAACTTGAAGAGATCCAACAGATGCATATTCAAGGGATGAGAAAGGAATCACTGAAATGAAGCGATAAAAGAGGGACAAGCACTCAGAGGAGAACATTGTCATCTACTCACGTAGATGGGGAGGCCATGCTGATTCAAGCTTGAAACTTGTTTTGAGAAAAGAGGCCGTACCTGGGGCTTATCAGACCTACATTGTCCTTCTGCCTTACCCATAACCCAAAGTCAAGAATGATTACTTCAGGACATTGAAGAGAAGAAGTGAGGCCACCTTTCTTAGGCCTCAGCAAACTTTGAAGACAAGTCTCCCTTTCCATAGCTCTCAAGTCACGGGGGCCCACTGGGTACATGCCAATGTGTCAGAAGAGATCTCATTGAAGCCTGGAAAGAATGGCCCCCTGCCATGCTTGGGTATGTCGCTTGGTTTGGAAGTGCTCTAGAAGTGTGCTGAAAAGCACCTTTTCCAGAGAGCTTTGTTCCTTTGTGAAGGCAGCCCTCCCAGGCTAGAGTGTTCAGTTGGGATCAATGAGATTCTCTCCACCCTCTCTTGCCGTACAAGGAATATTGATTATGTGTTTCGATACCACACGTAAGGAGGTTTGCTGAAAATTCGAACATTACCATTATATTTAAAGAAAAATACACTCACCACAGCTGAGGAGGTAAGTCAAACACATAACAAAACCTGTAGAAACAAAGTAAGCCAGTATCTAGCCATAATCTAGTGGAAAGTTCAAGCATCAAGGGTGAAGTTTGAAACTTCCCAAATCCAGAATAGAGACAGAAGGTCTCTCACCTGGACAGAGGAATTCATCAGATTCATCTAATTTGTTTCAGAAGCATTGGGTTCCTGAAGGTGGTTGCCAGGACAACGTCGTACCTGGAGTTTCTCATCTCACAACGTCAAACGAACCCAGATGACCACGCGTACTCAGTGCTCAGTTGCACCTAGACTAAGAGAGCAAAGACTCCCTCAAGTGACCGATGGAAATTCAAAGACGACACCCAGGAATCACGAAAGCACTCACACATCGGCCTACAGAACATATGGTGATTAAAGAAATACAAAATTCCTAACTTGGAATGAAGGAGAATGTACTGACAAGCATCTCGAAGGGACATACCTCAGAAAGACCATGACGATTAGACTATGGAAAAGAAAACAGGGTCCCAGAAAATGGAAGCCCAACAGAAATCACACCTGAATGATCCACAGTGCAATACGTCAGTCTTTAGACAGACTATGCTTGAACGTTGGAAAGACCGAGAAGGTCACAACCCCAAAACTTGCAATGAAGGTCAAACCTGGGCTAACTGGGAAGGGTGAGTTACGAGACTGCTCCAAGCGGGCTCTGAAACCCTGTGTCCATGAAGCTTTCCGGGACAGCAGAGACAAATTCTGACAAATCCTCTGACATCACAGTGGACCGGATAGAAAACCAGGCCTAGTCTACACAGGGCCAGATTTGGGCTTATGTAGGATATTTAATTCACATTTCACTCAACAGCAGGTTGGCAATGGAACATGAAAGGGGCCAGCCCGTGTTGTAGCAGTAAGTCCGTGCATTCTGGGTTGGAAGCCCGTGCTAGGCCACATAGATTCCTGGGGGTGAGCCTCCTCACCGTTGGCCCAGCCATTCTGGGGCAGGCGTCCGATGTAGTGCAGAGGCAGATGGGAAGCAACGTTAGACAGGGCCACTCTTCTTTAGCAAATACAGCTGCAGTGTCAGCAGATGTGAGCACAGCCATAAACGTTTGCCAAAACAGAACCAATTAAAAGGTGCAAAGAACATAAATACTGAACCTCAAAAACAGAAGCATACCAGTAAGAAGAATAAGATATCTATGAATGACCTTAACCAAACGGGTGCATGCTATGTAACACGAAAGGGAAGAAAGCTTTTGGGAAATAAATTCCAGAAGAGAGAAGGAAACGGAAGGCTACACCGTGCTCTTGGAATGGAAGAACTAACACACTTGAAAAGTTCGTAACAGATAAAGCAATCTCTAGATTCCATGCAATCCCAGTCAAAGTTGTAGTAATTTTTCCCACAGAAATAGAAGAGAGAATCCTAAAGTCTCTATCCAGGCATAAGGGACACTGAATAGCCAACGGAATCCTGAGGAAAATGAACAAAGCTGGACGTATCCCCTTTCTGATTTCACCATACAGGACGAAGCACTAGGTACTGAAACAGCACAGTCTGGGCCCAAAAACAGGCACACAGACGAATAGAACATGATCAAGAGCACAGAGGTCTACTCACACAAATATGGACAGCTCATTTTCGACCAGAGGGACAAGAGAAGACAGAGGAGAAAGGAAAGTCTAGAGAAGAAATGTTTCTTGGAAGACTGCACAACCACAGGTAACAAAATGAGAGTAGGACATGATGTTAAACGAGGAACATACCACCTCGAAATGGATTAAAGCCTTGAATGGAAGACTTCAGTCCATGGAACTTCTAGGAGAAAACCCAGGCAGCGTGCTCTTTACCATCTGGCTTAGCTGCCTATTTGGAAGAAGCATGTGTGACTGGGCAAGGGCAAGAAAGGAAACAAGAAGCAAACGGGACTCTATCCAACGCAGAAGGTTCTGCCCAGCCAAGGAAACCATAACTCAATGCAAAGACTGCACAGCAACTGGCAGTGGATTTTGCAAACCACACATCAGAGAAGGGCTGAATAGCCAAACGATCCAATAACCTCACACGTCTCCACAAGAGGAAAAACAACAAACCCAGTAAAACCTGGGCAAAAGATGGAAACAGAGATTTCTCCCAAAGAGAGAAAGATGGGCAACAGCTGTATGAAAACATGTTCACCATGATAAATTCTCAGGCCAGTGCAAATCCAAACGGCAATGGGATAACAGCTCCCTGTGGTCAGAATGGCTATAAGGAACAAGACAGGAAACAAGTGTCAGAGAGGAGGTGGAGACAAGGGAAGCCTCCTGCACCACTGGTGGGAGTGTAAACCGGTGCAGCCAGTAGGAAAAGCAGTGTGGAATTGCCTCAGAAATTTCTACCATATGATCCAGCTATTCCTCGGCAGCTTGTATATCCATAGAACTTGAAAACACTAATGCGTAGAGATCCGTGCACCACTGTGTTCACCACAGCCTTACTCCCGAGATACAAGACTGGTAAGCCGCCCTGGTGCCCATCAAGGGACGAATGGAGAAGGAAGATGGGCTATATCCACACAATGGCATAGCACTCAGCTGTAGGAATGGATGCAGTCCAGTCATTTGTGACCACCAGAATGGCTCCTGAGGGTATGAGGGGAATTGAAACAAGCCCAGGGAGAAGGTCAAATACCATGCGATCTAAGTTACAAAGAGATATAGAAAAAAAGGACAAACAAGCTGGAATCACGTGAGATGGAACCGGTGGTTCCCAGAGGGAATGGGAGCCTGGGCCCCGAGGGAGACATAGTTGAATAGGCACAAGTGTGTGGTGAGGGCCTGTAATTAGGCTTATGGTGGTGAAGATGATGTAACCTACACAGAACTTTAAATCTGTGAGGATGTAAATGTGAAAGATATAGGATGTTATAATGCAGGGTTACAGCCACCAATTCACATAAAATCAAAACTCCAAAAAGGGGTGCAGATTTACGGCCTAAGGCTTTGGAGGCTGAAACAGATTAGAGAAGATGGACTTCCAAGCATTGGTAATCACCTCAAAATGCTTAATGATGCTACAGAAAGGTAGACCTTTGCAAAGAGATGAAGAGGAATACTAGGAAGAGAACATGTTCCGTGCTAAACTCATGAACCAACGGAAAATGCTACCTTCCATGTTGTTACTACTGATTCCCTTCATGCATGAGCCAAGCAGGCCAACATCTTCCCAAGTTCAGGCCAAAGTTTGGTCCAAAAGTCCAATTCAGGGCCTGCCCTGTATTGCAGCAGGTAAGTGCCCACGTTCCACGTCGGTGGCCGGGGCTTCATTGGCTAGCATCACGTGTGTGGATAAGATTACTAGCATTAGGAAATCCAGATTTCATGGTCTCGTGGGCACAGAGATCATAAAGAAGTAGAAAGTGTGAGATGACCTTATCAATACTCACCAAAAAAAGAACCATGAGAATATTACAATCTATGAACGCGTCAACTACACTTGCCCAAATGATGAAGGAAACAAAACATGTGAGTTGCCAAGGTGGAATTGTCCCACCGCTAGGAGATCACACGATCATTGTGCATCAGGGGATTGCCTGGACAACATCAACTTCTTACGGACTTCAGGACATTCTCTGAGGAAAGTCCACCCATTTGGCCATATCCACAAAAGATAAGAGATAAAACCAGGGATGATCTTTAAGGGAAGAAACCGGTGTCTAGAGGGAATATAGTAGACCTTTCAAAGTTCGAGGAGAAAGTTAGAAACTGACAAGAAATCCAGAACAAGGAAACCTATCCTACCTGGAAAGGGGGAATAGTCAGACTGGTATGAGATGGGTCTGAACCACTGCGTGCATGGAGGTTTTCAGGACAACTTAGAATTCTGATGGTGTTTATGACATCGCGGTGAACATGTCACCCAAGATGGCCACATGTTTCCAGTCCTAGCATTGGACTAGGCTAGGATAGTCAAGTGAGAGATACCCAGAAACAGCTTTTACAAACAGAAACCAGGCACAGAATCTTGAAGAGACCAAAGAGACGCTGGTTCAAGGGATAAGAAAGGAATCATTGTGATGATACGTCATGATTTCTTTGTTTTCCTCAGGATTCCTTTGGTTCTTCAGGGTCTTTTGTTGCTGGAGAGAAACATTAGGATTCCCTCTTCAATTTCTGTGGGAAAGATTGCTGCAACGTTGACTGGGATTGCATGCAATCCAGAGATTTCTTTATCCAGTATGGACGTTTCAAATGTGTTACTTCTTCCATTCCAAGAGCACTGAATGCCCTTGCAGTTCCTTGTGTCTTGTGGAATTTCTTTCCTCAAAGCTTTGCTATTTCTCGGTTTACATAGCTTTCACCTGTTTGGCTCAGGTTATTCCTAGATACCTTAATCTTCTAAAGCATGCTTTTATTTTTTTTTGAGGGTAAGTTTTTCTATCATTTGTAACTTTTAATTGCTTCTGTTTAGGCAGAAGTTTATCGCTGTGCTCACATCTGTTGGCAATGCTCCTGTATTTCCTGATGAAGAGGGCCCTGTCTAACGTCTCTTCCCATCTGCCTCTACACTACCTCGGACGCCTGTCCCAGAATGGCTGGACCAGCTGTGAGGAGGTTCACGCCAGGATTCTATGCTGCCACCGCTGGCTGCCGAACCAGAGCATGTGGATGTCACAGCTGCACCACTGGCCGGCCCCTTTCGTGTTCCATTGACAGCCTGCAGTTGAGTGGAAGGTGACTCGAGTATGCTACATCAGACCAACTCTGGCCCTGTGTAGATGAGGCCAGCTTGTTTATCTGGTCCAGTGTGATGTCAGAGGATCTGTCAGAATTGTGTCTCTGCTGTCCCGGCAAGCTTCATGGACACCGGCTTTCATAGCCCGCTTGGAGCAAACTCGTAACTCACCCTTCCCAGGTAGCCCAGCTTTGACCTTCGCTGCAGTATTTGGGATTGTGAATTCCTCGGACTTTCAAACATTCCAGCAGAGTCTGTCTAATGAATGACATATTTCATAGTGGATTATTCAGGTGTGATTTCAGTTTGCCTTCCATTTCGGGGACCTTGGTTTCATTTCCATAGTCTAATCATCATGGTCTTTCTCAGCTATCTCCCCTACATATGCTTATCAATCCGTTCTCCTTCATGCCAAGTTATTAATTTTGTATTTTTTTAATCACCATATTTTCTGTAGGCCGAGGTGTGAGTCCTTTCGTGATTGTTGGGTGTTGTCTTGGAATTTCCATCTGTCACTTGAAGGAATCTCTGCTATCCTAGCCTAGGCCAAACTGAGCACTGAGAACACCAGGTCCTCTTGGATGGTTTGACATTCTGAGATCAGAAACTCCAGATTCATGGGTGTCCTGGCAACCGCCTTCACGGAAATGATGTATCCGAGACAAATTAGACAAATCTGATGAACTCCTCTCTCCAGGCAACAGATTTTTCTGTCTCTTTTCTGGATTTGGGAAGTTTCTAACTTGAGCCCTGATCCTTGAACATTCCACTAGCTTACGTCCAGATACTGGCTTGCTTTATTTCTATAGGGTTTATTTGTTTGATTTACATCCTCAGATCTGGCATGTGTAGTTTTCTTTAAATGTCACTGTAATGTTCTAATTTTCCACCAACTCCTTACATAAGGTGTCAAAACACATAATCAATACTCCTTCTAGGGTCAGAGATATGGGGAGAGAACTTCATTAGAGTCCAATGGAGCAATGTAGCCTGGGAGGGCAGCCTTCACAAAGGAACGAAGCCCTCTGGAACAGGGTGCATTTCAGCACACTTCTGGAGCCCTTCCAAACAAGGAGACATACCCCAAGCATGACAGGTGCCCACGCCTTCAGGGCTTCAAAGAGTACTCTTGTGAGACATAACCGTCTACCCAGTGGGCCCCCGTGATGCCAGAGCTATGGAAAGGGAGACTTCTCCTCAAAGAATGCTAGGGGCCCAGGAAGGGAGGCATGGATTCTCCTCTTTGATGTCCTGAAGACTTCATTCTTGACTTTGCATTAAGATTAAGTCAGAAGGACAATGTCGGTCTGATAAGCCCCAAGTCTGGCCTCTTGTTTCCAATCAAGTTTCAAGCTTGAATCAGCATGGTCTCCCCATCTACTTGAGTAGATGACAATGTTCCCCTCTTGGTGCTTGTCCCTCTATTATCGCTTCTTCCCAATGATTCCTTTCTTATCCCTTGGATCATAGTCTCTTTGATCTCTTCAAGATTCTGTGCCCGGTTTCTGTTTGTAACAGCTGTCTCTGGGTATCTCTCACTTGAATATCCTAGCCTAGTCCAACGCTCCGACTGGAAATATGTGGCGATCTTGGGTGACATGTTCACCGTGATATCATAAACACCCTCAAAGTTACATGTTGTCCTGACAACCTCCCTGCACACCATGTTTCAGAGCCATCTCATACAAGTCTGACCACGCACCTTTTCCAGGCAGGATAGTTTTCCTTTTTCTGGATTTCTTGTTGGTTTCCAACTTTATCCTCCAACTTTGGAAGGTGTACTACATTCTCTCTAGACACCGGTTTCTTTCCTTTAAGATTATCCTAGGTCATCTCTCATAATTTGTGGCTATGACCAAATGGGTGGACCTTCCCTATAGAAAGACCTGGAGTACTTCCCAGTTGAGGTTGCCCAGGCAATCCTCTGATGTGCAATGATCGTTTCATCTCATAGCAGTCTCACAAGTCCACCTTGGCAGGTTAAAAGTTTTCCTTCCTTCTTCATTTGGCAAGTGTACCAGCTGCGTTCACACATTGTAGTACCCTCATGTTTCTTTTTCTGGTGCGTATTGCTAACACATCCTCACAATTTCTACTTCTTTATGGTCTCTGTCCACACCATACCGTGAAATCTACATTTCCGATTGCTACTAATCTGATCCCCACCCATGATGGGAACCACTGAAGCCCGGACCGCCCAAGCGGAATGTGGGCACTTACCCCATACAGCACAGGGCCGGCCCTGAATTGGACTTTTGGGCCAATCATTGGCCGGAACTTGGGAAGATGTTATCCTCCTTTGATTATGGGTGAATGGAATTACTAGCAACATCATGGACGGGAACATTTTCCGTTGGTGCGTGAGATTAGCACGGAACATGTTCTCTTGGTAGTATTCCTCATCATCTCGTTGCAATGGTCTACCTTTCTGTAGCACTATTAAGCATTTGGAGGTGATTGTCAATACTTGGAAGTTCATCTTCTCTCATCTCTTTCAGACTCCAAAGCTTTATGCCGTAAGTCCGCACGCCTTTCTGGATTTTGGATTTTATGTTAGTTTATTGTTGTAACCCTGCATTATAACATCCTGTAGCTTTCAGATTTCCACCCCCAGAGATTTAGACTTCTGTGTAGGTTATATCATCCTCCCCTCCGGAAGCCTCATTACAGGCCTGAACCAAATGCTTGTGGCTAATCATCTCTTTCACCCTCCCTCTGCCCCCCAGTCCCCTTGGGAACCACCAATCCACTGTCCCATGGTACCTGTACATTAGCCCATGTTTTTCTGTTCTCCTTGTAAATGAGAACCTACGGGATTTGACTTTCTCCCTGTGACTGGTTTCACTTCCCATAAGACCCTCAGGAGCCATTCTGGAGGTCACAAAGGGCTGGATTACATCCTTACTTATAGCTGAGTAGTATGCCCTTGTGTCGCTATAGCCCATCTTCCTTCTCCATTGGTCCCTTGATGGGCACCAGGGCAGCTTCCAAGTCTTGGATATCAGGAGCAAGGCCGTGGTGAACACAGCAGTGCAGGGATCTCTATGCATTGGTGTTTCCAAGTTCTTTGGATAAGTACACCACCGAGGAAGAGCTGGATCATATGGTAGATGGAATCTTAAATTTCTGAGGCAAGTCCACACTGCTTTGTAGAGTGGCAGCATCGGTTTACACTACCACCAGCAGTGCTGGAGGCTTCACTTCTCTCCACCTCCTCTCAGACACTTGTTTCCTGGCTTGTTACTTAGGGCCATTGTGACCACAGTAAGCTGCTATCTCATTGAAGTTTGGATTTGCACTGGCATGGGACTTCCTGATGAGGAACATGTTTTCATACAGCCTATTGGCCATCTTTCTATCTTCTGGGGAGAAATCTCTGTTTGCATCTTCTGCCCAGGTTTTAGTGGGCTTGTTGCGTTTCTCTTTTGGAGACGTATGAGGTCATTGGATCTTTTGGCTCTTAACCCCTTCTCTGATGTGTGTTTTGAAAACATCCTCTCCCAGTTGTTGTGCTGACGTTGCACTGAGTCGATGGTTTCCTTGACTGGGCAGAAGCTTCTGCAGTGTATGAAGTCCCGTTTGTTTCTTGTTTCCTTTGTTGCCCTTGACTAGTCAAACATGCTTCTTCCAAATAGGTGGGTAAGCAGACGGCAAAGAGCAAGCTGCCTGGGTTGTCTCCTAGAAGATGCACGGTTTCAAGTCTTCCATTCAAGGCTTTAATCCATTTCGAGGTGGTGTGTGTGCCTGGTGTAACATCATGGTCTACTCTCATTGTGTTACATGTGGCTGTGCAGTCTTCCATGCACCGGTGCTTGTCGAGACTCTCCTTTCTCCGCTGTCTCCTCTTGGTTCTATTGTCGAAAATGGGTTGTCCATATGTACGTAACTTGACCTCTGGGCTCTCGATTCTGTTCCATGTGTCTGTGTGCCTGTTTTTGGACCCAGACTGTGCCATTTCGGTTCATTGCGCTCCGTCCGACATGAGGAAATCAGACAGTGTGATATGTCATGCTTTGTTCATTTTCCTCAGGATTCCTTTGGGTATTCAGATTCCTTTGCTGCTGGATAGAGGCTTTACTATCCTCTCTCTATTTCTGTGAGAAAGATTGCTGCAACTTGGACTGGGATTGCATGGAATCCACAGATTGCTTTATGGTGTATGGACGTTTCAAGTGTATTAGTTCTTCCATTCGAAGAGCATGAAATAGCCTTCCGTTTCCTTAGGTCTTCTGGAGTTTCTTTCCACAAAGCTTTGCCAGGTTTTGGTTTACATAGCTTGCATCTGTTTGGCGAAGCATAGTCTTAGATATCTTATTTCTCCTACTGGCATGCTTCCCTTTTTGAGTTTCATTATTTCTATTCTTTGCACCTTTTGGTTCTGTTTTGGCAAACGTTTATTGCTATGCTCACATCTGCTGACAATGCTGCTGTACTTGCTGAGGATGAGTGGCACTGTCTAACGTCATTTCCCAACTGCCTCTACACTACCTCGGACGCCTGCCCCAGATGGCTGTAACAACCATGAGGAGGATCACCCCAGGATTCCACGCTCCCGACCGCGGCCGGCCGACCAAGAACACGTGGACTTCACCCCTGCAACACTGGCCAGCCCTTTACATGTTCCATTGCCAACCTGCAGTTGAGTGGAATGTGACTTGAATATGCTACTTGAGCCCAACTCTGGCCCTGTGTCGACTAGGCCAGGTTGTTTTTCTGGTGCACTGTGATGTCAGAGGATTTGTCAGAATTTTGTCTCTGCTGTCCCAGCAAGCTTCATGGACGCACGGTTTCAGAGCCCGTTTGGAGCAGTCTGAGAACTCCCCTTTCCCAGTTAGCCCAGGTTTGACCTTCACTGCAGGTTTTGGGGTTGTCACTTTCTCAGACTTTCCAACATTCAAGCAGAGTCTGTCTAAAGACTGACGTCTTTCACTGTGGGTTATTGAGGTGTGATTTCTGTTGGCCTTCCATATTCTGGGACCATGTTTTCTTTTCCATAGTCTAATTGTCGTGGTCCTTCTGAGCTATCTCCCTTTGACATGCTTATGATTGCATTCTCCTTCATTCCAAGTTAGGAATTTTGTATTTCTTTAATCACTGTATGTTCTGTAGGCTGGTGTGTGAGTGCTTTTGTGATTGTTGGGTGTTATCTTTGAATTTCTATTGGTAACTTGAAGTAATCTTTGCTATGCTAGCCTAGGTGCAACTGGGCACTGAGTACATGTGGTCATCTTGGTTCGTTTGACATTGTGAGATGAGAAAATCCATGTTGTCCTGGCAACCACCTTCAAGGACCCAAGGGTTTCGAGACAAATTAGATGAATCTGATGAATTCCTCTCTCCAGGGGAGAGATCCTTCCATCCCTTTTCTGGATTTGGGTGGTTTCGTACTTCACCCCTCATCCCTGAACGCTCCACTAGATTACGTGTAGATCGTTTCTTACTTTATTTCTACAGGGTTTTTTTATTTGTTTGAGTTACATCCTCAGCTGTGGCATGTTTATTTTTCTTTAAATATAATGGAAATGTTCTACTTTTTCAGCCAACCTCCTTACATGTAGTTCGAAACACATAATCAATACTCCTTCTAAGATAAGGGATGGGGGAGAGAATCTCATTGATCCCAACTGAGCACTCTAGCCTGGGATGGCTGCTATCACCAAGGAACGAAGCCCACTGGAAAAGGGTGCTTTTTAGCACACATCTAGAGCATTTCCAAAGCAAGAAACATACCCAACCATGGCAGAGATCCATTCCTTCCAGGCTTCAATGAGATCTCTTGAGACACATTGGCATGTACCCAGTGGACCCCTGTAAAGCCAGAGCTATGGAACGAGAGACTTGTCTTCAAGATGCTAGGGGCCTAGAAAAGGAGGTCTGGATTCTTCTCTTCAATGTCCTCAAGTGATCATTCTTGACTTTGGATTATGAATAAGGCAGAAGGACAACGTAGGTCTGATAAGCCCCAGGTCTGGCCTCTTTTTTCTAAACAAGTTTCAAGCTTGAATCAGCACAGTCTGCCCATCTACTTGAGTAGATGACACTGTTCTCCGCTCAGTGCTTGCCCCTCTAGTATCGCTTCTTCCCAATGATTCCTTTCTCAACTCTTGAATCAGCGTCTCTTTGATCTCTTCAAGATTCTGTGCCAGGATTCTGTTTGGAAAAGCTGTTTCTGGGTAATTGTCACTTGAATATACTGTCCTAGGCCTATCCTCGGGCTGGAAACCTCAGCCAACTTGGGTGACATGGTCACCATGATGTCATAAACACCCTCAGAATTCTAAGTTGTCCTGACAACCTCCATGCACACAGTGGCTCAGAGTGATCTCATACCAGTCTGACTACTCTCCCTTTCCTGGTAGGACAGTTTTCCTTTTTCTGGACGTGTTGTCAGTTTCTAACTTTATCCTCGAACCTTGAAAGGTCTACTACATTCCTTCTAGACACTGGTTTCTTTCCTTTAAGATCGTCCTGGGATTTGTCTCTTATCATTTGTGGATGTGGCCAAATGTGTGGACTTTCCCCAGAGAAAGTCCTGGAGTCCCTGCCAACTTTATGTTCCCAGCAATCCTCTGATGCACAATGATCGTGTCATCTCATAGCACTCTGGCAATTCCACCTTTGCTGGTCACATGTTTTACTTCCTTCATCATGTGGGGAAGTGTACCCGATGCGTTCATAGATTGTGATATTCTCATGGTTCTTTTCCTGGTGTGTATTCATAACGTATCCTCACAATTTCTACATCTTCATGATCTCTGTCTGCATCATACCTTGAAATCTATATTTCCAAATGCTCCTAATGTGATCCGGACCTGTGATGCCGGCCAGCTCAGCCCAGGCCGCCCAAGCAGAACATGGCCACTTACCCGTTACACCACTGGGCCAACCCTGAATAGGACTTTTGAACCAACCTTTGTACTGAACTTTGGAAGATGTTGGCCTGCTTTGATTATTCGTAAAGGTTATTAGTAGTAACATCATAAACAGCTACATTTTCCGTTCTCTCATGAGCTTAGCATGGAACGTGTTCTCTTGGTAGTGTTCCTCTTCATCTCTTTGCAGTTGTCTACCATTCTGTAGCATCATTAAGCATTTGAAGGTGATTATCAATCCATGGAAGCCCATCTTCTTTAAACTCTTTCAGCCTGCAATTTTTATGCCATATACCTGCTTGCCTTTATGGAGATTTGATTTTATGTGAACTGGTTTCCGGAACCCTGCATTATAACATCCTATAACTTTCAGATTTACATCCTCATAGATTTAGACTTCTGTGTATGCTACGTCATCTTGACCACTGTAAGCTTAATTACAGGCCCACACCACACACTTGTGCCTAATCAACTGTTTCTCCCTCCATCCCCTGCCACCCGTTACCTCTGGGAACCACGAATCCCCTGTCACATGCTACCTGTTTGTTGCTCCTTGTTTTAACCTTCTCCTTGTAAGTGAGATCCTATGGTATTTGACTTTCTCCCTGGGGATTGTTTCAGTTACCTTCATACCCACAGGAGCCATTCTGGTGTCACAAATGGCTGGACTGCACACTTTCTTACAGCTGAGTGCTATGCCATTGTGTGGATATAGCCCATCTTCCTTCTCCAAGAGCCCTTGATGGGCACCAGGGAGGATTCCAAGTCTTGGATATCGGGAGTAAGGCTGTGGTGAACAAAGCAGTGCAGGGATCTCCATGCCTTAGTGATTCCAAGGTCTTTGGATAAACACGCCGGAGAGGATTAGCTGGATCATATATTAGATGGATTCTGAAATTTTTGAGGTAATGTCACATGGCTTTACGTAGTGCCCGCACTGGTTTACACTCCCACAAGCTCTGCAGGACTCTTCCCTTCTCTCCACCTCCTCTCCAACACTTGTTTCCTGTCTTGTTCCTTGTAGCCATTCTGACCACAGTGAGCTGTTATCTCATTGCCGTTTGGATTTCCATTGGCCTTAGACTTAACGATGATGAACATGTGTTTATATAGCTATTTCCCAACCTTCTATCTTCTTGGGGTAAATTTCTGTTTCCATCTTTTGCTCAGGTTTTAATGGGCTTGTTGTTTTTTCTCTTGGGGAGACCTGTGTGGCCATTGGATGTTTTGGCTATTCAGCCCTTCTCCGATGTGTGGTTTGAAACATCCTCTCCCTGTTGTTGTGCTGTCTTTGCATTGAGTAGATGGTTTCCTTGGCTGGACAGAATGTTCTGCATTGGATGGAATCCCGTTTGTTTCTTGTTTCATTTGTTGCCCTTGCCCAGTCACACATGCTTCTTCCAAATAGGCGGCTAAGCCAGATGGTAAAGAGCAGGCTGCCTGTGTTTCCTCCAGGAAGTTTCACGGTTTCTAGACTTCTGTTGAAGGCTTTAATCCATTTCGAGATGGTGTGTGTGTCTGGTGTAACATCATGGTCTACTCTCATTCTGTTACATGTGGCTCTGCAGTCTTCCCAGCACTGTTTCTGTTAGTCTCTCCTTTCTCCACTGTCTCCTCTTGCCTTCCTCATTGCAAATGTGCTGTGCGTATATGAGTGAGTTGAACTCTGGGCTCTGGATTCTGTTCCATTGGTCTGTTTGCCTGTTTTTGAGACCAAACTGTGCCGTTTCGGTACCTAGCACTCGATCCTACATGTTGAAATCACAAAGTGTGATACGTCCTGCTTTGCTTGTTTCCCTCAGGATTCCTTTGGGTATTCAGCGTCCCTTTTCACTGGATAGAGACTTTAGGATTCTCTCTTCTATTTCTGTGGGAAAGATTCCGCAACTTTGACTGGGATTGCATGGAATCCAGAGATTGCTTTATCCATTACGGAAGTATCAAGTGTTTTACTTCTTACATTCCTAGAGCACGGAATACCCTTCCGTTTGCTTGTGTCTTCTGGAATTTCTTTCCACAAAGCTTTGCTAGCTTTTGATTTCCATAGCTTGCAGCTGTTTGGCTAAGGTTATTACTAGAAATCTTTTTGTTCTTACTGGCATGTTCTTTTTTTTTTTGGAGGTTCAGTTTTTCTGTTCTTTGCACCTTTCATTGATCTTCTTTTGGCATATGTTTATGTGTGTGCTCACATCTGCAGGCGATGCTGCTGTATTTTCTGAGGAAGAGTGATGCTGTCTGACATCACTTCCCAGCTGCCTCAACACTACCTCGGACGCCTGCTGGAAAACGGCTGGACCAGCAGTAAGGAGGTTCACACCCAGGGTACCACGTGTCCGGCCCCGGGCTGCCGACCCAGAACATGCGGACTTCACCACTGCGCCACTGGTGGCGCCTTTCATGTTTCATTGGCAACCTGCAGTTGAGTGGAATGTGACTTGAATATGCTACTTGAGCCCTACTCTGGGGCTGTGTAGATGAGCCCAGTTTGTTTTTCTTCTCCACTGTGATGTCAGAGGATTTGTCAGAATTGTGTCTCTGCTATTCCAGCAAACTTCATCGACACAGGTTTTCAGAGCCCGATTTTAGCAGTCTTGTAACTCACCCTTCCTAGTTAACCTAGGTTTGACCTTCGATGCAGTTTTTGGAGTTGTGACTTTCTCTGATTTTAGAACGTTCAGCGAATGTCCAAAATTGACGTCTTTCATTCTGCATTATTCAGGTGGGATTTCTGTGTGCCTTCCATTTTCTTGAACCGTTTTTTCTTTTCCATGGTATAATCGTTGATAGGGGCTCGGCGAGCTGAAGACTCGAATGAAACATTTCTTGGAATCTAAAGGTCTGGCATTGGTGCTCTTTTATTTAGAGAATAGTACGGGATACCATGGGGACAGGACCCATGGGCAGTCAGAGCTCCTGCTGTTGCCCTTAGTTAAGGGTTATGGCGAATTTTATAAGGCATGGGTACATGACTTACTTTCACTGGAAAAAGAAATGATGATGTAAAACATCTTTAAATGATTACAGTGCAGAATGTGTCTGGTTATTGTGCGGTCATATAACTTTAGATATGAATCTGGCAATATAGATCAGCATGTACGTGATGATGCCCTGGGCTTCTCTCCCTGGCTTCTCAGCCCTAATTCACACCATAAAGAAATCCACCTGGTCACATAGTTTGGCATGTAGGCCAGGTCACCTTGGGTTTCTCTAGCTGGGGCCAGCTTAATCCACATCATAAAACCCCCCTGAACCCATTTGGACGGGAAATCTTTGGGGATATGGACGATGGTCTGTCTTCTGTGACTACTTCTGCCTGTACAATGTTATAGAGCTGTCCCTAAATGGGACCATAGGCACAGGTAGGAAGTTCAGTGGACCGTAAGGCTTCACCCATGGTGTTCAAGGCTGACAACGTATACAGAGCCTCTGGAGACAAGAGAATCATTTGACGAGAGGTGGTCCACGAGGTGAAACATTTTTGACATGCGGAAGACAAACAACGAAACAGATAACAAATTATCATAAGAAATACAAGCAGTATGTTTAACCCAATGAATAAGGTTTTGAAGTAGTACAGAAAACTGATCCGGACTAGGAGTTCAACGAATCGTTTAGAGTTAGGGTTGATAAGACAAGGATTTAATTTGGTGGTGGGGATAGGAAGCCAGAAATATTTTGATGGTAGTCAAGAATATGGACACAACATTCAGTTTTTATAATGGCACAGTGCTGCTCTTGTGCTGCTGTCAAGACATCCAGTGCCATTTGGATTTGGAGGACTGCCTTTCACATTTGGGATACTTCTAAATTGAGCAGTGAAGTGCTATATTGAGTGTCATGTAATGCCTTCATAATAAATTTGTTTAGGACTTCCCTGTGCAAGACGACATTTTGGATTCCTAATGAGGGAAGGTAAATCGAGGAAAGATGGTCACACCAGTGGAAGACACAGCTGGTTCAGCGTTGCTGCAAGTTGGGTAGGTTAGAAGGAGGAGATATAGCAGATCTTGTTGTACCTTGCATCCAGACAAAGCCTAGGGTCCATCATCCAATCCATCCAGGTGGCAACCAAGGCTGTAAATTGGAGCCACATAGCCACTGAGCACAATTAGGGGCTAACCAATGTGTGTGGGGCCATCTATCCCAGTCAGTCCCAAACCAATCAGTATTTTTTTAAGCCTATGATATGAGAACACGTATAACAGCGAATTTTTCCCATCGGTCAGGTGTTAATAGGTGATGTATCACAAGCGTGATTGGTTTGTTCCCAACAGAGAGTGACCTTTGACTGAGTTGACCACGAGTAGGAGTGAACCAAATATATTCATCCCAAATTTGATATTGTCCATCCTATGCGTATCGATAAGTTGGGGACTTTACATTTGGAACTTGTTGTTTAGGATCCACCTAAGACAAGGCAAATCTAGTTAGCATTTGGGCAGTAGTATTGAAGGAAAATGTTTGATGATGGCCAGGGAACTCCCAGGTGTCAGACATTGATGGCAACAAGTAGACATTACGATTAGTAATAGATGAATCTTGCCAAAGAAAACAGCTAGAATCTAGTATCCAGGAATGCCTATTATAGCTTCTACAGAAACATAATTTTTGTCTCTTAAATCACCCTCATTTTTACAAAAGATAGCCAAATTAGGATTAACTGGTTTTCAAATAAAGTGCAGTTTCAAGACAACTTTGTCCAATTATTTACATATCAGAAGCAAGAATAGTAATTTCTCATGCAGGCTTTTTAAAATCTGCTTTGCTAGAATTTTTTCTGACGAATCTCAGATGGAACTGTGAGGGCCTCTCGAGGCCAGAAAAGCCAAGCCAATGACTTGTCATCAGATTTTGTCTGCAGTACTTACAGATTTGAGTGGAGTTCTCCTTGAGTTCCCCCAAAATATTCGGAGGTTCCTTACACCTGTCAGATAAGCAAGCTTCCTTACTTACCAGGTGAGATTGCCAGAATCTCTGTAAACAAGGTACCAGGCCCATGTTTCCAAGTGGCTGTATTCCAGAAAGTCCAATCTTTGTTCCTGAAATGCTGTCTTGTCATATCTGAGCCTGTATGTTTCAAATATGACATTCCAGTCAAAGCCTTGGTAGTATAACCAATGTGTCCTCTTATAAGGAGAACAGATTCTTATGGAACTTATACAAATATTGCCACCAAATAACTATACTCAGTCACAAAGTGTTTCCCAATTCCGGAGGGATAAGATAGGGAGAAAAAGATAAAAGTTTCAGTTTTGCTCATAAAGGTATAATTTCACCAAATTGCTGTAAGTCATAGTTAGCATAAGAGCAAAGAGAAAAAGATATCCCTAATTATGAGAAAACAAAACAACACATCAAAACTCAACAATATTTTAAACAGAAGTCCTAAAAAATTATAATCATCCTCACACAGCCCTGTATAATCAAGTCTTGAGCTGAATCTTCTGTCAGCAGATCGAGGAGCTTAGTTTCTGTTAGAATTCTGTAATTTATTAATCAGTTTAGTTTTGCAATCTGAAAGTTTATCAGAAATCTGTAGATTAGATCCTCTGTGTCAGAATCCTTTCCAGAAATTTCTCGGAAGATGAAACATATTTGCTCAAGAAAAAAGCAGCAGAGTAAAACAAGAACTAACTGCAAATTTGCAAAGGAATCAAAAGGGCAATTGACAAAGAAACTTGGCTACTCCTGTGACATATAACACTTCCAGATAATAATTGGACTTATGACTGATAACCAGGACAGATCAGAATTCTAGGAATGCTATATAATTTTAAGACATCTATATTAATAACATTTACCCATCTAATACCACCTAAGAAGATCTATCATCACTTATTTCCCAATGTTTCCCATGTAATTTAATAGACCAAATAAGCCTAATTAGTTTAGTATTTTCTTCCTTATAGGAAGAGAGAGCCAATTTCTTTGAGAAGTCTCAGGGGCCCTCTGAAAATCCTCAGAGTAATCATTCTTCTGTCTACCAGGTTAAAAGAAAGACTTCATTCAGGATTTGAATATTTTTGAGAGAGAAGCTTGTTAAAACATATAAAAAGTTTTTAAAATGCTTCTTCAAATAGGAAACAATACTCACTGTGAAACAATGTTCAGGTATCTATTCAAAGTGATAACAGAAAGAGTCAAAAATCTTAAGACTGACCTCAGTCATTATTTTCACAAAACAGATTTGTCTCTTGGGTAGACTTACTCAAAGGAACAGCTTTCATTACCTCCTTATCAAGAGCAGATCAAAGGTTCAAGAAAATTTATCCTTTTAAAGAAAACCAAATTTGAATTTCTGCACCTACTTATGTTTCACATTCAAACTCATTCACTTAATTGAACTTACTTTAGTCTACGTGACCAGGCATAAAACTCCTTTCAGAATTTCTCCTTCACAAACCTTCTAAAACTTTCTTTCTTGGTTTCAGATTTTGTCCCAAACTCTTTCTTTTTTCCTTTCTAGTACATTAGGAAGCATTTATCTTTCTTAACCCATCAAACAAAAATATTTCCATTCTTTATACCGTTTTTACTGAAAGCGTAGACTTTAACTTCCTTGAATATGAGCTCTTTTACTTAGTAATTTCCAGTAGCTTTAATTGCATAGGTTAATTAGAACTTTTAACCCTTAACAGACGTAGTAAACACTAAAAAGGCAAACAGTTATGAATCGACTTTTATATCAGCATTCTAAACACTTCATAACTTTAGAAACACGCCACTTTACAATAAAACACAAGGCATGCTTTTTATACACCCAAACTCTTTTAGCCTCTTCACTAAGAAGCCAAAAGTAGATAACTTAAGTATGTTTATTAATAATGTTTCAGTGTTACATACAATCCAAAAACAACCCAGATATTCAGATTTTTATCATTTAACTTAACTTGGCATAACTCAAGATTGTTACCAAAAAGAATTTTGATGCTGTTTTTTTTCAACAAGTATACTGATCATGAAAGTTATTGTACTCATTTTTATGAGTTTTATGTATATAAACCATTTGTTTCCAACTATTATGTTCAGATTACCTACAGAAACCTCATGAGGCATTAGACAAAACTGGTCATCATTTAAAGCTATTATTTTGTTGACAAATTTAACAGACAACGTGAACTTATATGACTAGAAAACCCACGCTGAATGCCTGCATGCTATGCAAATACCAACAACTCTGACAAAAAGACTATTTTCAATCCTTAATCCACATCAATCGTCTTTTTCTTTCTCAGCTATCTCTCATAGGTATGCTTATCAGTCCATTCTCCTTCATTCCAAGTTATTAATTTTGTATTGCTTTAATCACCATATGTTCTGTAGGCCGATGCATGAGTGCTTTTGTGATTGTTATGTATTGTCTTTGAATTCCCATTGTTCACTAGAAGGAATCTTTGCTACCCTAGCCTAGATCCAACTGAGCACTGAGAACACATCATCATCTCGGTTGGTTTGACATTCTGAGATCAGAAACTCCAAATGCTAGGTTGTCCAGCCAACCAACTTATGGACATAATGTTTCTGAGACAAATTAGACAAACCTGATGAATTCTTCTCTCCAGGTAAGATATTTTCATGTCTCTTTTCTGAATTTGGGAAGGCTCGAACTTGATCGTTATAGTAGATTACGTCTAAGGACTGCTTTACTTTAATTCTGTAGGGATTGTTAGTTGTTTGATTCACATCCTCAGCTCTGGCATGTTTATTTTTCTTTAAATATGTGTAATGTTTCAATTTTCAGCCAACTTCCTCACATATGTTTTCAAAACACATAATACTCTTCCAAAAAGGCATGCAGATTTGCACCATGAAGCGTTTGAGGCTGAAAGACGTTAGAGAAGATGAACTTCCAAGGATTGTGAATCTCTTCCAAATGCTTAATGATGATACACAAAGGTAGACCATAGCAAATAGATTAAGAGGAATACAACAAAGAGAACGTGTTCCGTGCTAAGCTCATGAAGCAAGGGAAAATGTTACCATGAGTGAGGTTACTACTAATTACCTTCACGAATAATCACAGCAGGGCAGCTTCTCCCCAAGTTCAGGCAACAGATTGGTCCAAAAGTAAAATTCAGGTCCAGCCATGTGTTCTGGTGTGTAAGTGTCCACGTTCCTAGTGGACGACCTGGGATTCATGGAGTCAATGATGGGTGCTGATCAGATTAGTAACATTAGGAAAGATAGATTTCATGGTATGGTGCAGACAGAGATCAAAAATAAATGGAAATTGTGAGCATACCTTATAGATACGCACAAGGAAATAAACATGAAAATATTGCAGTCTATGACACATCTGGTACACTTCTCTAAATACAAAATGAAGGAAGTGATGTGACCTGCATAGGTGGAATTGTCGGACTGCACGAGATGACATGATCATTGCACATCAGAGCATTGGCTGGGCAACTTCAACTTGGGAGGGACTCCAGGACTTTCTCTGGGGAAAGTCTACACATGTGGCCATATCTACAAAATGTAACAGCTAAAACCCAGGATAAACTTAAAGTAAAGAAACTACTGTCTAGAGAGAATGTACTAGACGTTTAAAAGTTCAAGGATAAAGTTAGAAACCGACAAGAAATCTAGGAAATGGAAAACTATTCTAGCTGGAAAGCATGAGTAGTCAGACTGGTATGAGATCGCTCTGAAATGCTGTGTGCATGTAAGATGCCAGGACAACTGAGAAGTTTGAGGGTGTTTAGGACATCACAGTGAACATGTCACCCAAGATGGCCTCATGTTGATAGTCCGAGGATTGTCTTAGGCTACTGATACTCAAGGGAGAGATACCCAGAAGAGAATTTAAAAACAGAAACCAGGCACTGAAACTTGAAGAGATAGAATACACGCTGATTATATGGGTAAGAAAGAAGTCATTGTGAAGATACAATAATAGAGGGACAATCACTGAGTGGAGACCACTGTGATCTACTCAAGTATAGGGGGAGGTCATGGAGATTCAAGCTTGAAACTTGATTTGAAACCAGAGGCTGGACTTGGGTCTTATCAGGCCTACATTTTCCTTCTGTGTTAATCATTATCCAAAATCAAGAGTGATCTCCTGAGGACATTGTAGAGAATGATTGATGCTTCCTTTCCTATGCCACTAGCATTCATTGAAGAGAAGTATCACTTTCCATAGCTCTGGCATTACGGAGCTCCAAAGGGTAAATGCGAATGTGTCACAAGATATCTCTTTGAACCCTTGAAGGAATGGACCCCATCATGCTTTGCTTATGTCTCATTGTTTGGCAGAGCTTCAGAAATGTGCTGAGAAGCGCCCTTTTCCAGACGGCTTCATTGCTTTGTGAGGGCCACTGTAACAGGGTAGTGTGCTCAGTTTGGCTCCAATGAAGTTCTATCCCCATATCTCTTGGAGTAGAATGATTATTGATGACGTGTATTGACACCATATGTAAATAGTTTGGCTGAAAATTAGAACATTACAATTATCTTTATAGAAAATAAACTTGCCAGAGCTGAGCATGTAAATCAAAGAAATAACACACCCTATAGAAATAAAGTAAGCCAGTATCTAGACGTAATCTAGAGGAATGTTCAAGGATGGGGGTCAAGATTGAAACTTCCCAAATCCAGAAATGAGACAGAAAAGTATCTTATTGGGAGCGGAATTCAGCAGATTTGCTGAATTTGTTTCGGCTACATTATGTTCATTAAGGAGGTTGCCATGCCTACCTAGAATTTGGAGTTTAAGATCTCAGAATGTCAGACCAACCAAGATGAACACGTGTTCTCAGTGCTCATCTTCACCAAGGCTAGCATGGCAAAGATGGCTACACGGGACCATGTAAATTCAAAGACAACACCCAACAATGAAAAGCACTCACACATAGGTCTATAGAACATAGGGTGGTTAAAGAAATAGAAAATTGATACCTTGGGATGAAGGACAACCTACTGACAAGCATACCAAAAGGGGAAATCTGAGAACGACCATGATGATTATACTATGGAAAAACAAAATGTGCTCAGAAAAGGGAATGCAAACACAAATAACACCTGAATAATCCACAACAAAAGATGTCAGACTTTAGACAGACTCTGCTTGAACTTTTGAAAGTCAGAAAGTCACAAACCAAAAAACTGCAGCGAGGTAAAACCTGGGCTACCTTGAAAGGGTGAGTCTGAGATTGCTCCAAACCTGCTCTGAAACTCTGTGTCCATGATGCTTGCCTGGACAGCAGAGACACAATTATGACAAATTCTCTGACATCACAGTTGAGCAAAAATACAAACCGTCTACATCAACTCAGTGCCAGAATTGGGCTGAAGTAGCCTAAGTCACATTCCACACAACTGCAGGTTGCAAGGGAACTTGAAAGGGGTCGGGCAGTGGAGAACTGGGGAAGTCCGCGGGATGTGGGTCAGCAGCCTGCACTTGGCTGGGTGGAATCCTGGGGGCAGACCTCCTCACCGCTGGTCCAGCCATTCTGGGGCAGGCGTGGGAGGGAGTGTAGAGGCAGATGGGAAGCAACGTGAGACAGGTCCACCCTTCCTCAGCAAATACAGGAGCACTTCCAGCAGATGTGAGCGCAGCAATAAACCTCTGTCAAAAGGAAACAAATTAAAAGTTGCAATCAATAGGAAAATTGAACCTCAAAAAAAATGCCAGTAAGAATAATAAGATACCTACGAATAACCTCACCCCAACAGGTGAAAGCTCTGTAAAGCGATAACTAGCAAACCTTTGCAGAAGAAAAATGGGAGAAGACACAAGGATGCGGAAGGATATTGCATGCTCTTGAAATGGAAGAATGAACACACTGGAAACCTCCACACCGGCTAAAGCAATCTCTAGATTACATGAAATCCCAGTCAAAGTTGCAGCTATATTTCTCACAGAGATAGAAGCGAGCATCCTAAAGTTTACATCCAGCAACAAAAGGCCCCAAATAACCAAAGGAATCCTGAGGAAAAAGAACAAAGCTCAATGTAGCACATTTTCTGATTTGAATATAGAGGACGAAGAACTAGGAATGGAAATGGCACAGGCTGGGATGCAAAACAGACACACAGAACCATGGAACAGAATCAAGAGCCCAGAGGTATATGCACACCTATATGGACAGCCCATTTTCGACCACGGCGCCAAGAGGAGACAGGGGAGAAAGGAAAATCTCTACAATAAATGGTGCTGGGAGGACTGCAGAGCCTCTCCTAAGACAAGGAGAATAGACCACAGTGTTGCACCAGGC
Organism: Equus asinus; assembly: GCF_041296235.1. Taxonomy (NCBI): domain Eukaryota; kingdom Metazoa; phylum Chordata; class Mammalia; order Perissodactyla; family Equidae; genus Equus; species Equus asinus. Next base: position 4,437,777 of record NC_091793.1, on the reverse strand, counting down.
ACAAACACCAACTCAAAATGGATTAAAATCTTGAATGTAAGAGTGGAAACCATCAGACTTCTGGAAGAAAACGCTGGCAGCTTGCTCTTTGTCATCTGTCTTAGCCTCCTATTTGGAGGAAGCCTTTCTGTCTGGGCAAGGGCAATAAAGGAAACAAGAAACAAATGGGACTACATCAAACACAAAAGCTTCTGCCCAGCCAAGGAAACCATCGACTCAATGCAAAGACAGTACAACCACTGGGAGAGGATGTTTGAAAACCACACATCGGTGAACGGGTGAATAGCCAAAAGATGCAGTGTACTCATATGGGTCCACAAGAGAAAAAAAAAAAAAATTGGCCAATTAAAACCTGGGCAGTAGGTGGAAACAGAGATTTCTCCCAAGAAGAGATAGAGATGGTCAACAGGTGTATGAAAACATGTTAATCATCATTAAGACTCAGGGCAGTTGAAATCCAAACGGCAGTGAGATAGCACCTCAATGTGGTCAGAATGACTATAGGTAAAAAGTCAGGAAACAAGTGTCACAGAGGAGCTGCAGAGATGGGAAGACTCCTACAGTGCTGCTGTGAGTGTAAGCTGGGGCAGCCACGACGCAAAGCCCTGAGGAATTGCCTCAGATGTGTCAGAATCCATCTACCATATGATCCAGCTATTATTCAGTGGCGTGTTTATCCAAAGACCTTGGAAAAAGTCATGCACCGATATATGTGCACCCCTGTGTTCACCCTGGCCTTACTCCTGTTATCCAAGACTTGAAAGCCACCCTGATGCCCATCAAGGCAGAAGGAAGAATAGATAGGGAAGATTGGAGAAGGCAGCTGGACTTTATGAACACAATGGCCTATCTCTGAGCCATAACAAAGTAGAGAATCCAGCCATTAGTGACCAGAAGGATGGCTCCTGACAGTTTCATTGGAAGTGAAACAACTCGCAGGGAGAAACTCAAATACCGTAGGAGCTCACTTACAAGGAGAAGAGACAAACAAGGACCAACAAACTGGAAAGCTTTGCGGAAAGAAATTAAAGAAGACACAAGGAAACGGAAGTCTATTCACCGCTCTTCGAATGGAAGAACGAACACACTTGAAACGTCCGTACTGGATAAAGCAATCTCTGGATTCCATGCAAGCCCCGTCAAAGTTTCAGCAATCTTTTGCACAGAAATAGAAGAGAGAATCCTAAAGTTTCTATCCAGCAACAAAGGAGCAGGAAAGGCCAAAGGAATCCTGAGGAAAGCGAACAAGGCAGCAAGTACCACATTTTCGAATTTCCACATGTAGGACGAACTGCTAGGTACCAAAACGGCAAAGGCTGGCCACAAAAAGAGGGACATAGACACAAGGAACAGAATCGAGAGCCCAGAGGTCAACTCCCACATATATCGACAGCCCATTTTAGACCAAGGATCCAAGAGGAGACAGTGGAGAAAGGAGAGTCTCGACAAGAAACGGTGCTGGGAAGACTGCACAGCCACATGTAACACAATGAGAGTAGACCATAATGTTACACCAGCCACACACACCACCTGGAAATGGATTAAGGCCTTGAATGGAAGACTTGAAACGGTGCAACTTCTAAGAAAAATGCAGGCAGCTTGCTCTTTGCCATCTGGCTTAGCCGATTATTTGGAAGAAGCATGTGTGACTGGGCAAGGGCAACAAAGGAAACAAGAAACAAGCGGGACTCCATCCAACGCAGAAGCTTCTGCCCAGCCAACCACTCCATCGACTCAATGCAAAGACAGCAAAACAACTGCGAGTGGATGTTTGCAAACCACACATCGGAGAAGGGGTGATTAGCCAAAATAACCAATGAACTCATATGTCTCCACAGTAAAAAAACAACGATCCCCATAAAACCTGGGCAAAAGATGGAAACAGATATTTCTCCCAGGAAGATAAAAGATGGCCAACAGGCTGTATGAAAACATGTTCATCATCATTAAGTCTTTGGCAATGCAAATACGAACGGCAATGAGATAGCAGCTCACAGTGGTCAGAATGGCTATAGGGATGAAGACAGGGAACAACAAGTCTTGGAGAGGAGGTGGAGAGAAGGGAAGCCTCCTGCACTGCTGGGGGGAGTGTAATCAGGTGCAGCCACTACCCAAAGTGCTGTGGAATTGCCTTAGAATTTTCAGAATCCATCTACCATGTGATCCAGCTATTCCTCTGTGGCATATATATCCAAAGAACTTGGAAACACTAATGCTCAGAGATCCATGCAGCACTGTGTTCACCACAGCCTTACTCCCAATATCCAAGACTTGGAAGCCTACGTGGTGCCCATCAAGTGACGAATGGAGAAGGAAGATGATCTATAGCCACACAACGGCCAAACTTCGGACTGTATAGATGTGGCCATCTTGGGTGACATGTTCATAAACACCCTCAGAATTCTAAGCTGTCCTGACAACCTCCATGCACACAGTGTTTCAGAGCCATGGCATACCAGTCTGACCACTCCCCATTTCCAGGTAGGATAGTTTTCCTTGTTCTGGATTTCTTGTCAGTTTCTAACTTTCTCCTCGAACTTTGAAAGGTCTACTACATTCCCTCTACACACCAGTCTCTTTCCGTTACGATTATCAAAGATTTTATCTCTTATCTTTTGTGGATATGGTGAAATGGGTGGACTATCCCCAGAGAAAGTCATGGACTCCCTCCCAAGTTGAAGTTGCCCAGGCAATCCCCTGATGCACACTTATCGTGTCATCTCCTAGAAGTCTGACAATTCCACCAGGCAAGTCATATGTTTCCTTCCTTTGTCATTTGGGGAAGTGTACCTGATGCGTTCATAGATTGTAATATTCTCATGGTTCTTTTTCTGGTGCGTATTGCTCAGTTTCCCTCACCATTTCTACTTCTTTATGATCTCTGTGCCCACCAGACCGTGAAATCTGGATTTCCTAATGCTAGTAATCTGATCCACAACCGTGGTGCTATCCTGTGAAGCTCAGGCCGCCCAAGCGGAACGTGGGCACTTACCTGCTACATCACAGGTCCGCCAATGAATTGGACTTCTGGACCAACTTTTGGCCTGATCTTGGGAGGATGTTAGCCTGCTTCGATTATTCGTGAAGAGAATCAGTAGTAACATGAATGACGGTAACATTTACCTTTGGTTGATGAGTTTAGCACGGAACATATTCTCTTGCTAGTATTCTGCTTCATCTCTTTGCTAAGATCTATCTTTCTGTAGCATCATTAAGCATTTGGAGTTGCTTACCAATCCTTGGAAGTTCATCTTCTCTAATCTCTTTCATCCTCCAAAGCTTAGGCCGTAAATCTGCACCCCTCTTTGGAGTTTTGATTTTATGTGAATTGATTGCCGTAACCCAGCATTATAACATCCTATAGCTTTTCACATCTACAATCTCATAGATTTAGACTTCTGTGTAGGTTACATCATCTTCACCACTGTAAGCCTAATTACAGGCCCTCACCACACACTTGTGCCTAATCAACTCTTTCTCCCTCAGACCCCCGCATCCATTTCCCTTTGGGAACTACCAATCCCATGTCACGTCCTACCTTTTTGTTGCTCCGTTTTTCCTCTTTTCCTTGTACGTGAGATCCTCTGGTATACAACCTTATCCCTGGGGCTTGCTTCAGTTCCCCTAAGACCCTCAGGAGCCATTCTGGTGGTCACAAATGGCTGGACTGCATCCATTCCTACAGCTGAGAGCTATACCATCGTGTGGCTATAGCCGATCTTCCTTCTCCATTCATCTCTTGATGGTCACCACGGACGCTTCCAAGTCTTGGATATCGGGAGTAAGGCTGTGGTGAACACAGCAGTGCATCGATCTCTGTGCATTAGTGTTTCCATGATGTTTGGATATATACGCCACAGAGGAATAGACGGATCATATGGTAGGTGGATTCTGAAATTTCTGAGGCAATTCGACACCACTTTGCATAGTGGCTGCACCAGTTCACATTCCTACAGCAGTGCAGGAGGCTTCTTTACTCTCCACCTCCTCTGAGAAACTTATTGTTTCCCGTCTTCATCCTTATAGCCATTCTGACCACTGTGTGTTGCTATCTCATTGCCGTTCGGATTTGCATTGACCAGAGACTTAATGATGATGAACATGTTTTCATACAGCCTGTTGGGCATCTTCCTATCTTCCTGGGAGAAATGTCTGTTTCCATCTTTTGCCCAGGTTCTATTGGGCTCGTTGTTTTTATTGCTGTGAAGACGTATGAGTTCATTGGATCTTTTAGCTACTCACCCCTTCTCTGATGTGTGGTTTGCAAACAGCCTGTCACAGTTGTGCTGTCTTTGCATTGAGTCGATGGAGTCGTTGGCTGGGCAGAAGCTTCTGCATTGGATGGAGTCCCGCTTGTTTTTTGTTTCCTTTGTTGCCTTTGCCCACTGACACGTGCTTCTTCCAAATAGGCAGCCAAGCCAGATGGCAAAGAGCAAGCTGCCTGGGTTGTCTCCTAGTAGTTGCACGGTTTCAAGTATTCCATTCAAGGCTTTAATCCATTTTGAGGTCGTGCGTATGTCTGGTGTAACATCATGGTCTACTCTCATTGTGTTACCTGTTGGTGTGCAGTCTTCTCAGCACCGTTTCTTGTGGAGACTCTCCTTTCTCCACTTTCTCCTCTAGGCTCACTGTTCGAAAATGCGCTGTCAGTAGATGTGTGAGTTGGCCTCCGGGCTCTCTTTCTGTTGCATGAGTCTGTGTGCCTATTTTGGGGGCCAGGCTGTGCTGTTTCCGTACCTAGGGCTTCATCCTATATGTTGAAATCAGAAAGTGTGAGACTTGCTGCTTTGTTCATTTTCCTGAGGATTCCTCTGGCTATTCTGGGTCCATTGTTGCTGAATAGAAACTTTAGGATTCTGTCTTCTATTTCTGTGGGAATGATTGTTGCAACTTTGACTGGGACTGCATGCAATCCAGACACTGCTTTATGCGGTATGGACGTTTGAAGTATGTTCGTTCTTCCATTGGAAGAGCATGGAGTAGCCTTCCGTTCCCTTGTGTCTTCTGTAATATCTTCGCCCAAACCTTTGCAAGTTTTCTGTTTCCATAGCTTTCTGCTGTTTGGCCACGTTTATTCCTAGATATCTTTTTCTTCCTACTGGCATGCTTTCTTTTTGAGGTTCAGTTTTTCTATTCTTTGCAACTTTCAATTGGTTTTGTTTTGACAGAAGTTTATGGCTGTGCTCACATCTGCTGGCCATGCTGCTGCATTTCCTGAGGAAGAATGGCGATGTCTATCGTCGCTTCCCATCTGCCTCTACACTACCTCAGACGCCTTCCCCAGAATGGCTGGACGAGCGGTGAGGTGGCTCACCCCCAGGATTCCACATCGCCAACCCTGGTCTGCTGAACCAGAATGTGCAGAATTCACCACGGCCCCACTGGCTGGCCCTTTTCATGTTCCATTGGCAACCTGCAGTTGAGTGGATTGTGACTTGAATATGCTACTTGAGCCCAACTCTGGCCCTGTGTAGATGAGGCCAGCTTGATTTTCTGGCCCACTGTGATGTTGGGTGATTTGTCAGAATCGTGTCTCTGCTGTCCAGTCTACCTTCGTGGACACAGGCTTTCAGAGCCCGCGGGGAGCAGTCTCATAACTCACCCTTCTCATTTAGGCCAGGTTTGACCTTTGCTGCTGTTTTTGGCGTTGTGACTTTCTCAGACTTTCAAACGTTCAGAGTGTGTCTAATGACTGACGTCTTTCACTGTGGATTAGTCAGCTTTGATTTCTGTTGGCCTCCATATTCCGTGATCCTTTTTTCTTTTCTATAGTCTACTTGTTATGGTCTTGCTGAGATATCTCCGTTCGATTTGCTTATCAGTGTGTTCTCCTTCTTTCCAAGTTAGGAGTTTTGTATGTCTTTAATTACCATAGGTTCTGTAGCCCGACGTGTGAGTCATCTCGTGATTGTTGGGTGTGGTCTTGTAATTTCCATCGGTCACTTGTAGGAATCTTTGCTATCCCAGCCCAGGTGACACTTAGCCCTGAGAACACATTGTCGTCTTGGTAGGTTTGAGATTCTCAGATCAGAAACTCCAGATTCGAGGTTGTCCGGACAACCACCATCACGGACATTATGTTTTCGAGAGAAATTAGAGAAATCTGATGAATTCCTCCCTCTAGGTAAGTGATTTGTCTGTCTCTTTTCTGGATTTGGGAAGTTTCAAACTTGACCCCTGATCATTGAATGCTCCACAAGATGACGTCTGGATACTGGGCTTTTTATTTCTACATGGTTTCCTACTGGTTTGATTTTCATTCTGAACTTTGGCAGGTGTATTTTTATTTAAACATAATGGCAATGTGCTAATTTTCAGCAAACCTCATTCCATATGTTGTCAGAACAAGAAATCAATACTGTTTCCATGGCAAGAGGTGGGGGAGAGAATTTCATTGGAGCCCAACTGAGCACTGTAGCCTGGAAGGGCAGCCTTCACACAGGAACGAAGCCCTCTCGAAAAGGGTGCTTTTAAGCACACTTCTACAGCCCTCCAAACCAAAGGACACACCCCAAGCATGACAATCATCCATTCCTTTAAGTCTTCACAGAGATGTCTTGGGACACATTAGCATGTACCCAGTGGGACCCTGTGACGCCAGAGCTATGCAAAGGGAGACCTCTCTTCAAAGAATGCTAGGGGCCTAGGAAAGAAGGCCTCAATTGTTCTCTTCAATGTCCTCAAGAGATCATTCTTGACTTGGGATTATGAGTAAGGCAGAAGGAAAACGTAGGTCTGATATGCCCCAAGTCCAGACTCTTCTTTCAAATCAAGTTGCAAGCTTCGATCAGCACGGCCTCCACAGCTGTTTCTGGATATCTCTCACGTGGGTATCCTAGCCATGGCAATCCTCGGACTCTAAACTTGCTGCCATATTGTGTGACACATTCACCGTGACGTCATAAATACCCTCAGAATTCTAAGTTGTCCTGAAAACCTCCAGGCACACAGTGTTTCAGAGCCATCTCATATCAGTCTGATGACTCCATCTTTCCAGGTAGGATAGTTTTCCTTGTTCTGGATTTCTTGTCAGTTTCTAACTTTCTCGTGGAACTTGAAAGGTATGCTACATTCCCTCTACCCACCAGTTCCTTTCCTTTAAGATTATCCCTTGTTTTATATCTTATCCATTGTGTATATGCCAAATTGGGTGGACTTTCCTCAGAGAAAGTCCTGGGGGCCCTCCCAATTGTAAGTTGCCTGAATTGGACTTTTGGACCAACCTTTGACCTGACCTGTGAAGATGTTGTCCTGCTTCCATCATTCGTGAAGGAATCAGTAGTAACATCATGAACGGTAACGTTTTCTGTTGGTTCATGAGTTTAGCACCGATCATGTTCTCTTGGTAGTATTCCTCTTCATCTCTTTGCAAAGGTCTACCTTTCTGTAGCATCATTGAGCATGTTGAGGTGATTACCAATACTTGGAAGTTCATCTCCTCTAACCTCTTTCTGTCTCCAAAGCTTACGTTTGTAAATCTGCATCTCTTTTGGGAGTTTTGGTTTTATGTGAATTGATTGCCATAACCCAACATTATAATGACCTATAGCTTTCAGATCTACATCCACATAGATTTAGACTTCAGAGTAGGTTACATCATCTTCACCAACGTAAGCCTAATTACTGTCCCTAACCACACATCTGTGCCTAATCAACACTTACTCTCTCTGGTCACTGCCCCACTTTCCCTCTGGGAAATGCCAATCCATTGTCATGTGATACGTGTTTCTTGGTCCGTTCTTGCTCTTCTCCTTGTATGTGAGATCCTGTGGTATTTGACCATACCCCTGGGGCTTCTTTCAGTTCCCCCCAATACCCTCAGGAGCCATTCTGGTGGTCACAAATGGCTGGCCTGAATCCGTTCCTATAGCTGAGTGCTATGCCTTTGTGTGGCTATAGCCCATCTTCCTTCTCCATTCATCCCTTGATGGGCACCAGGCAGGCTTCCAAGTCTTGGATATCGGGAATAAGGCCAGGGCAAATAGAGGTGTGCACCGATCTCTCTGTATGAGTGTTTCCAAGTTCTTTGGATAAACACACCACAGAGGAATAGCTGGATCATATGGTCGATGTATTCTGAAATCTCCAAGGCAATTCCACACCGTTTTGTGTCGTGGCTGCACCTGTTTACACTCCCTCCAGCAGTGCAGGAGGCTTCTCTTCTCTCCACCTCCTCTCCGAATCTTATTTCCTGTCTTCATCCTTATAGCCATTCTGACTGCCGTGAGCTGCTATCTCATTGCCTTTCAGATTTGCACTGACCAGAGACTTAATGATGATGAACATGTTTTCATACAGCCTGTTGGGCATCTTTCTATCTTCCTGGGAGAAATGTCTGTTTCCAGCTTTTGCCCAGATTTTAATGGGGCTTGTTTTTTTTTTTTCTTGTGGAGCCCTATGAGTTTATTGGCTCTTTTGGCTATTCACCCCTTCACCAATGTGTGGTTTGCAAACATCCTCTCCCAGTTGTTGTGCTGTCTTTGCATTGAATCAATGATTTCCTTGGCTATGCAAAAGCTTTTGTGTTTGATGTAGTCCCATTTGTTTCTTGTTTCCTTTATTGCCCTTTCCCAGACAGATATGCTTCTTCCAAATATGAGGCTAAGAAAAATGACAAAGAGCACCCTACCTACGTTATCTTCCAGAAGTCTCATGGTTTCCAGTATTACATTCTAGACTTTAATCCATTTCGAGTTGATGTTTGTGCCTGGTGTAACACCATGGTCTACTCTCCTTGTCTTACATGAGACTGTGCACTCTTCCCAACACCATTCATTGTAGAGACTTTCCTTTCTCCACTGTCTCCTCTTGGTGCCGTGATCGAAAATGGGCTTTCCATATATGTGTCCCTATACCTCTGGGCTCTTGATTCTGTTCCATGGTTCTGTTTCTCTGTTTTGCATCCCAGCCTGTGCTTCTTCCATTTAAATTTCTTCGTCCTATATGTTGAAATCAGAAGGTGTGATACATTGAGCTTTGTTCTTTTTCCTCAGGATTCCTTTGGCTATTCGGGGTCTTTTTTTCCTGGATTTAAAATTTAGGATGCTCCCTTCTATCTCTTTGAGAAATATTGCTGCAACTTTGACTGGCACTGCATGGAATCAAGAGATTTCTCTATGCGGTGTGGACATTTCAAGTGTGTTAATTCTTCCATTTCAAGAGCATGGAATATCCTTCCGCTTCCTTGTGTCTTCTCCCATTTCTTTCTGCAAAGTTTTGCTAGTTTTCTGTTTACAGAGCTTTCACCTGTTGGGGTGAGGTTATTCCTAGGTATCTTATTCTTCTTACTGGCATCCTTTTCCTTTTTTATTGAGGTTCAATTTTCCTATTCTTTGCAACTTTTAATTTGTTTCCTTTTGAAAGAGATTTATCACTGTGCTCACATCTGCTGGAAATGCTCCTGTATTTGCTGAGGAAGAGTGGCCCTGTCTAACGTCGCTTCTCATCTGCCTCTACATTACCTCCCACTCCCGCCCAAGAATGGCTGTACCAGTGGTGAGGAGGTTTACCCCCAGGATTCTACCCTGCCAACTCCTGGCTGCCAACTCAGAGTGCGTGGACTTCCCCGATTCTTTACTGCCCAGCCCCATTCATGTTCCCTCGGCAACCTGCTTTTGAGTCGAATGTGACTTAAATAGGTTACTTCAGCCCAACTCTGGCACTGAGTAGATGTAGCCAGTTTGTATTTTTGGTCAACTGCGATGTCAGAAAATTTGTCATAATTGTGTCTCTGCTCTCCTGGCAAGCTTCATGGACACAGGGTTTCATAGGACGTTTGGAGGAGTCTCATACCCACCCTTTCCAGGTAGCCCAGGTTTTACCTCGCTGCAGTTTTTTGGTTTCTGTCACTTTCTGATTTTCAAAAGTTCAAGCAGAGTCTGTCTAAAGTCTGACACCTTTCGTTGTGGATTATTCCGGTGTTATTTGTGTTTGCCTTCCTTCTTTTGAGCCCGTTTTGTTTTTCCATAGCATAATCATCGTGGTCTTTCTCAGATTTCCCCGTTTGGTATGCTTGTCAGCCCGTTCTCCTTCATACCAAGGTATCAATTTTCTATTGCTTTAACCACCCTATGTTCTATAGGCTTACGTGTGAGTGCTTTTCATTGTTGGGTGTTGTCTTTGAATTTACATTGGTTACTTGTAGCAATCTTTACCATGCTAGCCTTGGTCAAAATGAGCACTGTGAACACGTGTTCATCTTGGTTGGTCTGACGTTCTGACATCTTAAACTCCAAATTCTAGTTTGTCATGTTAACCTTCTTCATGAACATAATGTACCCGAGACAAATTAGACAGATGTGATGAATTCCGTTCCAGGTAAGATACTTTTCTGTCTCATTTCTGGATTTGGGAAGTTTCAATCTTGACCCCCGATCCTTGAATGTTCCACTAGATTACTCCTAGATACTGGCTTACTGTATTTCTATAAGGTGTGTTATTTGTTTGATTTACAACCTCATGTTTATTTCTCTATAAAGATAATTGCAATGTTCTAATTTTCAGACAACCTCCTTTCACATGGTGTCAATACACGTCATCAGTAATCATTCTACTCCAAGAGATGGGGGAGAGTATTTCTTTGGAGCCAAACTGAGCACACTAGCCTTGTAGGGCATCCCTCACAGAGCAATGAAGCCCTCTGGAAAAGGGTGATTCTCAGCACACTTCTGGAGCCCTGCCAAACAATGCGACAAACCTGGAGCATGACGGGGTTCTAGTCCTTCAAGTGTGCAAAGAGATGTATTGTGACACATTAGCATGTACCCAGTGGGCCTCCATAATGCCAGAGCTATGAAAAGTGAGACTTCTCTTCAATGAGTGCTAGGGGCATTGGAAGGGAAGCATCGATCCTTCTCTACAATGTCCTCAGGAGATCATTCTTGATTTGGGATTATGATTAAGGCAGAAGGACAACGTAGGTCTGATAAGACCCAAGTCCAGCCTCTGGTTTCAAATCAAGTTGCAAGCTTCAATCAGCACGGCCTCCACATCTACTAGAGTAGATAACAATGTTCTCCACTCTGTGCTTGTCTCTCTGTTATTTATTGCTCCTCCACAATGACTTCTTTCTTATCCCTTTAATCAGCGGCAATTCTAACTCTTCAAGTTTCAGTGCTGGTTTCTGTTTTTAAATTCTTTTCTGGGTATCTCTCACTTGAGTATCATAGCCTAGGACAATCCTCGGACTATAAAGATGAGGCCATCTTGGGTGACATGTTCACTGTGATGTCATAAACACCCTAAAACTTCTCAGTTGTCCCGGCATCTTCCATGCACACAGTATTTCAGAGCCATCTGATACCAGTCTGATAGTTTTCCATTTCCTGGATTTCCTGTCTGTTTATAACTTTATCTTTGGACTTTTAAATGTCTACTACATTCTCTCTAGACACTGAATTCTTTACTTTAAGTTTATCCTTGGTTTTATCTGTCACATTTTGTGGATATGGCCAAATATGTAGACTTTCCCCAGAAAAAGTCCACGAGTCCCTCCCAAGTTGAGTTGCCCAGCCAATCCTCTGATGTTCAATGATCGTGTCATCTTGTGCAGTCCGACAATTCCACCTATGCAAGTCACATCACTTCCTTCATTCTGTATTTGAGAAGTCTACCAGATGCGTCATAGATTGTAGTATTTTCATGTTGTTTTCCTGGTGCATATCTATAAGGTCTGCTCACAATTTCCACTTATGTATGATCTCTGCCCGCACCATACCATGAAATCTATCTCTCCTGATGTTACTAATCTGATCAGCACCCGTGATGCGAATCCATGAGTCCCAGGCCACAGACTAGGAACGTGGGCTCTTACACACCAGAACACATGACTGGCCCTGAATTTTACTTTTGGACCAATCTTTTGCCTGAACTTGGGAAGAAGCTGGCCTGCTGTCATTATTCGTGAAGGTAGTGAGTAGTAACCTCACAGAAGGTAACATTTTCCCTTGGTTCATGAGTTTAGCATGGAAAACGTTGTCTTTGTAGTATTCTTCTTAATTTATTTGCAATGGTCTACCTTTCTGTAGCATCAGTAAGCATTTGGAGGAGATTCACAATCCCTGAAAGTTTATCTTCTCTAATCTCTTTCAGCCTCAAAAGCTTTATGCTGGAAATCTGCACAGCTTTTTGGATTTTTTCTTTCCCTCTGGGAACCACCAATCCAAAGTGAAGGCTGCCATCAAAGCTAAAATGCTCCGTTTGGCCCCAATGAAATTCTCTCCCCCTGTCTCTTGTCATAGAAGAGTATTGATTATGTTGTTTGCCACCGTATGTGAGGAAGTTGGCTGAATATTAGAACATTACACTTATATTTAACGAAAAATATACATGCCATAGCTGAGGATGTAAACCAAACAACTAGCAAACCCTACAGAAATAAAGTAAACCAGTATCTAGACGTAATCTACTGGCACAATGAAGGATCCGAAGTCAAGGTCTAGCCTACCCAAATTCAGAACAAAGGACATAAAAATATCTTACCTGGAGAGAGAAATTCATCAGATTTGTCTAATTTGTCTCGGAAACATTATGTCCATAAGGTGGTTGCCAGGACAAACTAGAATTTGGCGTTTCTGATCTCAAAATGTCAAACCAACCAAGATGACCTCGTGTTCTCAGTGCTCAGTTGGACCTAGGCTAGGATAGCCAAGATTCCTTCAAGTGTACGATGGAAATTCAAAGACAAAACCCAACAATCACGAAAGCACTCACATCGGCCTAGAGAACATATGGTGATTAAAGAAATACAAAATTCCTAACTTGGAATGAAGGAGAACACACTGATGAGCATATCTATGGGAGACAGCTGTGAAAGACCATGAGGATTGATGTGGATTAAGGCTGCCCCCATTCGAAAGCCCAAGGTTAGCTGGTGAACATGCAGAACTATAGGACCCGTTGAATTTCTTTTGGTATGAATTAGAGGTGCCCCAGTGAGAGAAGCCCAGGTCATGCTCACCTACATGCCTATCTATGGGGCCAGTTTCATATCTAGTGTTATATGACCACACAATATCCAGAACCCATCTGAACTGAAATCATTTAATGACTTTTTACATCATCTTTTCTTTTTCAAGGAAAAATAAGTCACGTAACCATGCCTGAGAAAATTAGTCCTTAACCTCAACTCCGGGCAGCAGCAGGAGCTGTGACTGCCCATGGGTCCTTTCCCAATGCAGCAGCAGCAGCTCTTCACTGCCAATGGGTCCTGTCCCCATGCCTCCAGCTCTTCACTGCCCATAGGTCCTGTCCCCATGCTATCCTGTACTATTCTCTAAATAAAAGAGCACCACTGCCAGACCTTGAGGGTCCAAGAAATCTTATTTTCAACTCTTGAGCTTGCCGACCCCACATCATATCTCGTGGCCCATATCGGGAACGCGCTTCATTGGTTTGTGAGCTCGAATTCTCGTTAGTGCCGTTTCCTTCCTTGTGCTTCTCTCTTTTTCGAGGATGGATCTAAATTCACTTCTCCATCAGGAACTGTCTTGAATAGCTGCATGAATTCATGTTTGCTTCCCATGGCTACTCTATGGTGCAAATCTGGCATTCAGCTTGAAGAGAATCAGTACCTTAAGCCTAAGAGTGATGTAGAATGAATTAATCCATTCCTTCCTGACGCTATCTCTAATACATAAAGTTTACGTGGGAACAGGTCAGCCATTTAAGTCATTAGGATGGTTGGCAATCTCCAAGACTCTCGTGGAAGGTTTCTATCCCTAAAGCTGGATTGATACCTCCCATGCACTTGACCATCTGAACTGTGTGAATGTCCCAATCGGGACTTCAGTTCAGGGAAAGTACCAACGTCTAACCTTTGGCTGAGTATTGGAAACCCTTCTTTGGAGAATCGCTCCAACACGCAATTGGGTAGAATGACCGCAGCGTGGTGGAAACTTCTTCACTATTTTTCTCCATCATGTTCTCTCTTAAACTTCTCCTTTTCTCTTGGGGACCACTCACCAGGCACCTATTACTTCCAGGCAGAATAGGAAAGATGTTCACCAGGCACCTGTTACTGCCAGGCATAGCAGGGAAGGTATCCAAGGGATGCAATTCTGGGGGACACCCCCATCACCCCTTGCTATAGGCACCCCACAGTAGGAACAACAGGTAGGATGCTTCCCTAGGTTCAGGGGGGATTTTCAAGGTAATGGACCTGTCTCTTTCATCTTTCTTAGAGTTACAATGGCCAATTTCGTCTCCTTTTGAGCTTTGCAACCGGGAAACAAAGAAATCTTTCAAGAGTCAAGTCCTCCAACACTGGGAGCCCCAACTTTGGCTTTCTGGGTCTGATCACCCCGGTGATGCCAAGTAGGGTGCCCCCTGTTGGCGGTTGACTCATTGAGTATTTTAGTCACCTACTGAATTGGCTATGAGGTTAGGAGACCTGTGATTTATTCTGTGAACTGTCATGCTAGGGTAGTGTGCCCCAGCATTGGAACTGTTGTGTGACTTTTATCATGATAACCCTCTGGGAATGGCCATGAGGGTGAGGTCTGGTGTCTTCTTTTAATTTCTTTGTTTTGCTCATCATGTCCTCTGTTGTCACCAAGTCGAGCTTAAGTTCAGGCTGGACTTGACCAGAAACTGGACATTCTGTAAAATTGAAAAACTTGAAAATATTTTGCAATGGACTTAACTCTCAACCCGGGTACTGGGAGCCCCGTCCTCCAGCATGTTCCAGGCCTTTGTAGGCACTGCACCCTTGTCCAGTTCACTGTCAGTCCGACACTGGCCTTACTGCCATGGGGAATGACGTAAGCATCCCAAGAGACTCACCACTTAGGGTCATTCTAACTAATTAGAAACACTTTCAATTGTATGGGTATGCCCCAGAAACTTCATCTGGGAGAAAATTTGTGATGTATCTCTGTGCCATTCTGGTGCAGTTGGACAGGTAGATCAACCTAGATTGTCCTTCAAGTTTCAGTCCAGTTTCTGAGAAATCAAGAGCAACTGTCCTTACGAAATCCTTGCAAGACTGGAAAGACAGCTCTAGAGGCAGTTCAGATTCCACCTACTTCCTTTATCATGAAAAGGATTCTCATTCCCCCTCTGAAGGAACTGCTATGTAGCCCATCACTCATTCTTAAGAGTGAAAAAAAAAGGAGGGGAAAGGATAAATGGCCATAAGTGTGCCCTTGCAAAAAGTCTACCATCTCGAGGGTCTTCTCCATAAGTATTAGTAAAAAGGCTCAAAACAAAGTGTGGATTCATAACTGGTGAGCTCTATATTATTGTACCTGACTCACTGGAGTAGTTTTTAAAACAATGGTTGTACAGTCTCTGTCTATGTGTGTCTATGTGTACATTATACATGTGATATTTTTACCCCTGGATGGTATGGCCAAAATTAAGATCTCTGTTTAGTTGGCTTAAAGAAAGTGCTTACATAAATTCTAATGTAGTATAAATTAACTCAGTGCCTTTCAAATTTAACGTGATGTGAATTAACCTTTGGTAAATGAAAGCTTGTTAAAGTTTGTTGGTTTGATTGAAAATTATCTTGTTGTCAGAGTTGTCGGTATTTGCATAGGATGCAGGCATTAGCCTGGGTTATCTAGTCATATAAGTTCACTTTCTTAAATTTGTCAGTAAAATAATAGCTTTAAATGATGACCAGTTTTGTCTAATTCCTCATGAGGTTTCTATAGGTAATCTGAACATGGTTGCTGGAAACAAATGGTTTAAATACGTAAAACTCATAAAGGTGAGTACAATAACTTTTATGGTCAGTATACTTGTTGAAACAAAACAGCTTCAAAATTTTTCTGTGTAACAATCTTGACTTTTGAAAAGTTAAGTTAAATGATAAAAAGATGAATATGCGGGTCATTTTTGGATGGGATGAAACACTGAACCATTATTAATAAACATATCTAAGTTATCTACTTTGGGCATCTTCTTGAAGAGGCTAAAAGCATGTGGGTGTATCAAAAAGCATGCCTTGTGTTTTATTGTCAAGCAGCATGTTTCTAAATTTATGAAGTGTTTAGACTGCTGATATAAAAGACAATTCATAATTGCTTACTTTTTAGTGTTTAGTAGATCTGTTAAGCCTTAAAAGTTCTAATTAAGTTATGGAATTAAAGCTACAGGAAACTAATAAGGAAAAGAGCTCTGTATTCAGGGAAGTTAAAATGTATGCTTTCAGTAAAAAAGGTAGAAAGAATGGAAATATTTTTGTTTGATGGGTGAAAAAAGGTAAATTTGTCCTAATGTACTAGAAAGGAAAAAAGAAAGAGTTGTTGACACATTCTGAAAACGAAAAAGAAAGTTGTAGAAGGTTTGTGAAGTAGAAATTCTGAAAAGAGTTTTATGCCTACTCAAGTAGACTAAAGTAAGTTCAATTAAGTGAATGAGTTTGAATGTTCAAAATAAGTAGGTGCAGAAATTGAAATTTGGTTTACTCTAAAAGGATACATTTTCTTGAACTTTGGATCTGCTCTTGATAAAGAGGTTATAAAAGCTGTTCCTTTGAGTAAGTCTACCCAAGAGAGAAATGTGTTTTGTGAAAACAATGACTGAGGTCACTCTTAAGATTTTTGACTCTTTATGTCATCACTTTGAATAGATACCTGAGCATTGTTTCACAGTGAGCGTTGTTTCCTATTTGAACAAGCATTTTAAAAACTTTGGATTTGTTTTGACAAGCTTCTCCCTTTGACTGGAATGTCTTATTTGAAACATACAGGGCCAGATATAACAAGACAGCATTTGAGGAACAAAGATTGGACTTTCTGGAATACGGCCACTCAGAAACACGGGCCTGGTACCTTGTTTACAGAGATTCTGGCAATCTTACCCGGTAAGTAAGGAAACGTGCTTCTCTGGCAGGTGCAAGTAACCTCCGCATACTTTGGGGGACCTGAAAGAGAACTCCACTCAAATCTGTAAGTACTGCAGGCAAAATCTGATGACAAATCCTTGGCTTGGCTTTTCTGGCCTCTAGAGGCTTTCACAGTACAATCTGTAATTCCTCATAAAAATTTCCAGCAAAGCATACTTTAAAAAGCCTGTATAAACAATTGCTATTCTTGTAGCTGTTATGTAAATAATTGGAGCAAGTTGTATTGAAACTACACTTAACTTGCAAACCTGTTAATCCTGATTTGGCTATCTTTTGTAAAAATGAGGGTGATTTAAGAGAGAAAAAATTATGTTTCTGTAGAAGCTATAGTAGGCATTCATGGATATTAGATTCTAGCTCTTTTCATCCACAAGATTCATCTATTACTAATCGTAATGTCTCCTTGTGCTCATCTATGTATGACACGTGCGAGTTCCCTGGCCACAATCAAACATTTTCCTTTAAAACTACTCCCCAAATACTAACTAGATTTGCCTTGTCGCAGGTGGATCCGAAACAACATGTTCCAAAGGGAAAGTCCCCAACTTATGGATACACACAGGATGGACCATATGAAATTTGGGATGAATGTATTTGGTTCACTCCTACTAGTGGTCAACTCAGTAAAAGGTCACTCTCTGTTTGGAACAAACCAATCACACTTGTGATACATGGCCTAATAACAGCCGACCTATGGGAAAAATTCGCTGTTATATGTGTTCTCATATCATAGTCTTAAAAAAGTACTGATTGGTTTGGGACTGACTGGGATAGACACCCCAGCACGCTTTGGTTAGTCTCTAATGGTGCTCAGTGGTAATGCGGCTCCAATTTATGGCCTTTGCTGCCACCTAAGTGGATTGCACGATGCACACTAGGCTTTAGCTGGATGCAGGGTAGAACTACATTTACTACATCTCCTCCTGCTATCCTACCCAACCTGCAGCAGCGCTGAACCAGATCTGTCTTCCACTGGTATGACCATCTTTCCGCAATTTTCCTTCCCTAATTAGGAATCGAAAGTGTCGTCTTGCACATGGAAGTCCTAAACAAATTTATTATGAAGGCATTAAATGATGCACAACATAGCATTTCGCTGCTCAATTTAGAAGTATCCCAAGTGTGTAAGGCAGTCCTCCAAATCCAAATGGCACTGGATGTCTTGACAGCAACACAAGGGGGCACCTATGCCATTATAAAAACTGAATGTTGTGTCTATATTCCTGACTACCGTCAAAATATTTCTGGCTTCCTATCCCAACAACCAAATTAAATCCATGTCTTATCAACCCTAACTCTAAACGATTGGTTGAACTCCAAGTCAGGACCAGGTTTCTGCACTACTTCCATACGTTATACATTGGGTTAAACATACTGCTTGTATTTCTTATTATAGTTTGTTGTCTGTTTCATTGTCTGTCTTCCGCATGTGAAAAAAGTTTCAACTCCTGGACCACCTCTCGTCAAATGATTCTCCCGTCTCCAGAGGCTCTGCATACCTTGTCAGCCTTGAACTCCACAGGTGAAGGCTTCCAGTCCACTGAACTTCCTACCTGTACCTATGACCCCATTTAGGGACAGCTCTGCGACCTTGTACAGCCATAAGTGGTTACAGAAGACTGACCATCGTCCATATCCCCAAACCTCTCCAATCCAAATGGGTTCAGGAGGTGTTTATGATATGGATTAAGGCTGCCCCAGCTAGGGAAGCCCAAAGTGATCTGGCCTACATGCCAAACTATATGAGCAGGTAGAATAGGGCTGACTCAGGGTGAGAAGCTCAGCTCATCCTCACATACATGCTGATCTACAGGGCCAGATCCGTATCTAAAGTTAAATGACTGCACAATAACCAGACCCCGACTGCACTGAAATCATTTAAAGACATTTTACCACATCATTTCTTTTTCCAGTAAAAATAAATCATGTACCCATGACTTATAAGACTAGCCCTACCCCTCAACTCAGGGCAGCAGCAGGAGCTTTGAGTGCTCATGGGTCCCATCCCCAAGGAGCAGCAGCAACTCTTCACTACCCATGGGTCCTGTCCCCATGCTATCCCATACTATTCTCTAAATAAAAGAGCACCAGTGCCAGACATTCAATGTCCGAGAAATCTTTCATTCAAGTCTTCAGCTCGCTGAGCCTATATCAACAATTATAACATGGAAAACAAAAAACCGTCCCAGAAAATGGAAGGCACACAGAAATCACACCTGAATAATCCACAATGAAAGATGTCCGTTTTAGACATTCCCTGAACGTTCGAAAGACAGAGAAAGTCACAAACCCAAAAACTGTAGCAAATGTCAAACCTAGGCTAACTGGTCAGGGTGAGTTATGAGACTGTTAAAATCTGGCTCTGAAAACCTGTGTCGATGAAGTTTGCCGTGATAGCAGAGACACAATTCTGAGAAATCCTCTGACATCACAGTGGAGAAGAAAAACAAACTGGCTTCGTCTACTCAGTGCAAGGTTTGTCCCAAATAGCATATTCAACTCACATTCCACATCAAATGCAGGTTTCCAATGGAACATGAAAGGTGCTGGCCAGTGGTGCAGTGGTGATGTCCACAAATTCTGGGTCGGCACCCAGGGCAGACCATGCAGAATCCTGGAGGTGAACCTCCTCACCGATGGTCCAGATATCTGGGGCAGGCGTCCAAGGTAGTGTAGAGGCAGATGGGAAGCAACGTCAGACAGCGTTATTCTTGCCCAGATAATACAGCAGCATCACCACCAGATGTGAGCACAGCCATAAACATCTGCCAAAACAAAAGCAATGAAAAGTTTCAAAGAATAGAAAAACTGAACCTCTGGAAAAAAAACATGCAAGTAAGAAGAATAAGATTTCTAGGAATAAGCTTAGACAAACAGGTGCAAGCTATGGAAACCAAAAACTAGCAAAGCTTTAGGGAAAGAAATTCCAGAAAACACAAAGAAACAGAAGGGTATTCTGTACTCTAGGAATGTAAGATCTGAAACACCTGAAACGTCCGTAATGGATAAAGCAATCTCTGGGATGAAGGCAATACCAGTCAAATTTGCAGCAATCTTTCCCACAGAAATAGAAGAGAAAATCCTAAAGTCTCTATCCAGCAACAAGGGACCCTGAATACCCAAAGGATTTCTGAGGAGAACGAACAAAGCAGGACGTATCACACTTTGATTTCAACATGTAGGATGAAGCGCTTGGTACCAACAGGAAACAACAAGTGTCAGAGAGAAGGTGGAGAGAAGGGAAGAGTCCTGCACCTCTGGGGGGAGTGCAAACTGCTGAGGGCACTAGGCATAGCCGTGTGAAATTGCCTCAGAAATTTCCAAATCCATCTACCATATGATCCAGCTATTCCTCTCCGGCGTGTTTATCCAAAGAACTGCAAAACACTAATGCACACAGATCCGTGCCCCACTGTGTTCACCACAGCCTTACTCCCGATATCCAAGACTTGGAAGCCGCCCTGGTGCCCATCAAAGGACCAATGGAGAAGGAAGTTGGGCTATATCCACACAAAGGCAAAACACTCAGCTGTAAGAAAGAGTGCAGTCCAGCGATTTGTGACTGCAGAATCACTCCTGAGGGTGGGAGGGGTACTGAAACAAGCCCAAGGGAGAAATCAAATACCATCGCATCTCACTTATAAGCAGAAGATTAAAATAAGGACCAACAAACAGGTAGAACGTGATATGGGATTGGTGGTCCCCAGAGGGAACGGGTGGCAGTGGACGGTGGGAGAAAGAGTTGATTAGGCACAAGTGTGGGGTGTGGGCCTGTAATTAGGCTTACTGTGGGGAAGAAGATGTAGCATACACAGAAGTCTAAATCTATGAGGATGTAAATCTGAAAGCTATAGGATTCTCTAATGCTAGGTTATGGAAATCAATTCACCTAAAATCAAAACTCCATAAAGGCAAGCAGGTTTAAGGGATAAAGTTTGCAGGCTGAAAGAGTTTAGAGATTATGAACTTCAAAGGATTGACAATTACCTCGAAATGCTTAATGATGCAACATAAAGGTAGACCATTGCAAAGAGATGAAGAGGAACACTACCAACAGAACATGACCCGTGCTAAACCCCTAAGCCAACTGAAAATGTTGCTGTCCACGATGTTACTGGTAATTACCTTTTTGAATAATCAATGCAGACCAACATCTTCCCAAGTTCAAGCCAAATGTTGGTCCAAAAGTCCAATTCAGGGCCAGCCTTCTGGTGTAGTGGGTAAGTGTCCATGTTCCACTTGGGCGGCCTGGGACTGGCAGGCTGGCATCGCAGGTGCAGATCCGATTAGGAGCATTAGGAAATATAGATTTCAAGGTATGGTGCCGACTGAGATCATGAAGAAGTAGAAATTGTGAGGGTACCTTATGAATACACACCAGGAAACGAACCATGAGAATATTACAATCTATGAACACATCAGGTACACTTCCCCAAATGATGAAGGAAAGAAAACATCTGACCTTCCAAGGTGGAAACACCAGACTACTATGAGTTAACATGATCATTGCTCATCAGAGGATTGCTTGGGTAACTTCAGCTTTGCAGGGACTCCAGGACTTTCTGTGGGGAAAGTCCACACATTTGGCCACATCCACAGAAGATAAGAGATAAATCCAAGGACTATCTTAAAGGAAAGAAACCACTGTCTAGAAGGAATGTAGTAGAACTTTCAGGGTTCGAAGATAAAGTTAGAAACCGACAAGAGGTCCAGAAAAAGGAAAACTATCGCACCTGGAAAGGGGGAGTCGTCAGACTGGTATGAGATGGCTCTGAAACACTGTGTGCATGGAGGTTGTCAGGACAACTTAGAATTCTGAGCGTGTTTATGACATCACGGTGACCATGTCACCAAAGTTGGCCATAGGTTTCCAGCTCTAGGATTGGCCTGGGCTAGGATATTCAAGTGAGAGGTACACAGAAACAGCTTTTCCAAACACAAACTGGGCACAGAAACTTGAAGACATCAAAGAGACGCTAATTCAAGGGATGAGAAAGGAATCATTTGGAAGAAGAGACAATAGAGGGTCAAGTACTCAGACGGCAACATTGTCATCTACGGAAGTCTGGGGAGGCCATGCTGATTCAAGCTGGAAATGTGTTCTGAAAAACGAGGCCGGACCCGGGGCTTATCAGACCTACGTTGTCCTTCTGCCTTACCCATAATACAAAGTCAAGAATGATCAATTGAGGACATTGAAGAGAAGAATCGAGGCCTCCTTTCCTAGGCCCATAGCATTCTTGAAGAGAATTCTCACTTTCCACAGCTCTCAAGTCACGGGGGCCCACTGGGTAATGCCAATATGTCACAAGAGAGCTCATTGATGCCTTGAAGGAATGGCCCCCTGCCATGCTTGCGTATGTCTCTTGGGTTGGAAGGGCTCTAGAAGTGTGCTGAAAAGTACCCTTTTGCAGAGGCCTTCCATCCTTTGTGAAGGCTGGCCTCCCAGGTTACAGGGCTCAGTGGGATCAGTGAGATTCTCTCCCCATATCTCTTACCGTAGAAGGAGTATTGATTATGTGTTTCGAAACCACACATAGAAAGGATGGCAGAAAATTAGAACATTACCATTATACTTAAAGAAAAATAAACATGCCACAGCTGAGGATGTAAATCAAACAAATAACAAACCCTGTGGAAATAAAGTAAGCCAGTATCTAGACGTAATCTAGTGGAAAGTTCAAGGATCAGTGGTCAAGAACGAAACTTCCCAAATCCAGAAAAGGGACAGAAGGTCTCTCACCTGCAGAGAGGAATTCATCAGATTCATCTAATTTGTGTTGGAACCATTGGGCCCATGAAAGTGGTTGCCAGGATAACCTCGAACATGGAGTTTATCATCTCACAATGTCAAACGAACCAAGATGACCACGTGTAGTCAGTGCTCAATTGGATCTAGGCTAGGATAGCAGAGATTCCCTCAAGTGAACGATGAAAATTCCAGGACAACACCCAACAATCACGAAAGGACTCACACCTTGGCCTACAGAACATATGGTGATTAAAGAAATACAAAATTCCTAAAACGGAGTGAAGGAGAACGCAGTGATAAGCATGTCAAAGGACAAGCTCATAAAGAACATGACGATTAGACCATGGAAAAGCAAACAGGGTCCCATAAAATGGAAGGCCAACAGAAATCACACCTCAATAATCCACAGTGAAAGATGTCAGTCTTTAGACAGACTCTGCTTGAAAGATTGAAAGTCCGGGAAAGTCACAACCCCAAAAACTGCAGGGAAGGCCTAACCTGGCGTAACTGGGAAGGGTAGTTATGAGACTGCTCCACGCATGCTCTGAAACCCTGTGTCCACCAAGCTAGACTGGACAGAGGAGACACGATTCTGAAAAATCCTCCAAAATCACAGTGGGCCAGAGAAAAAACCTGGCCTCATCTACACAGGGCCAGAGTTGGGTTCAAGTAGCA
This sequence comes from Equus asinus, assembly GCF_041296235.1. Lineage (NCBI taxonomy): Eukaryota > Metazoa > Chordata > Mammalia > Perissodactyla > Equidae > Equus > Equus asinus. The sequence goes on along the minus strand of NC_091793.1, from coordinate 4,414,498 downwards.
TATTCAGGTCACATTCCACTCAACCGCAGGTTGCCAATGCAGCACGAAAGGGTCCAGCCAGTGGGCCAGCGGTGAAGTCCACGTGTTCTGGGTCAGCAGGCCAGGGTCGGCCGCGTGGCATCCTGGGGGTGAGCCTCCTCAACGCTCGTCCAGCCATTCTGGGACAGGCATGCGAGCTAGTGTAGAGGCAGAGGGGAAGCGATGTTAAACAGCGCCACTCTTCCTCAGCAAAGAGAACAGCACGGCCAGCAGATTTGAGCACAGCCATAAACTTCTGCCAAACAAAACCAATTAAAAGTTGCAAAGAATAGAAAAGCTGAACCTCAAAAAAAACCCATGCCAGTGAGAAGAAAATGACACCTGCGAATAACCTTGGACAAACAGGAGAAAGCGATGGGAACCACAAACTAGCAAAGTTTTGGGGAAAGAAATTCCACAAGTCACAAGGAAACGCAAGGCTATTCCGTGCCCTTCGAATGCAACAACGGACACACTTGAAACGTCCATATGGAATAAAGCTCAAATAAAAATGGGAAGCAATTGGATATATTGGACTATATGAGGAAGCCATTTGGTATAGACCTAATTCGGCCTGATTTTGTTTTTTCCAAAAGGGCCTGACTATGGCTATTTAGCACGCATTGCATATCTGCTTAGACATTTCCTATGGCCCTTGAGATAAAGGTGCAACTTCCCCCCACATTAGCATTTCTTTAGGGATAAGCATTTCTCCCTAGGCTAGGAACTGATTGCTGCACTCACCCTTGACCACCCAGCTCACCTGTGACCAGTCAGCTGGAGACAACAGACTGCCACCCTACTGTGTTCACTGAGACAGAAGACCTACCTGCTATTTCCATCAATCGCTGTGCCAACAGAGCAGTCTCGCGACTATTGTAAATGGGACATTTCAATCCTATGTGAAACATCCTCGATGAGGGGAATACAACCAGTCTGTGCACCCCACTTCTCTGATGCTCTTTCTTCCTTTGGGTAGAAAGGCCCTGGGTTATAATCCTCAGATTGAAGCTCAGAATAAACTCTCCCAAATTTTCATTTACAGATTGGTTACGGATTATTTTGTCGACAAAGCAATGTCTGGATTCCATGCAGTCCCAGTCAAATTTGCAGCAATCTTTCCCACACAAATAGAAGAGAGAATCCTAAAGTATCTATCCAGCAACAAAGGACCATGAACAGCAAAAGGAATCCCGGGGAAAACGAACAAAGCAGCAATTATCACACTTTCTTACTGCCACATATAGGACGAAGAGCTAGGTACCAAAACAGCACAGCCTGGCCTGCAAAGGAGGCACACAGATGCATGGAACAGAATCGAGAGCCCAGAAATCAACTCACACATCTATGGACAGCCCATTTTTGACCAGGGAGCCAAGAGGTGAAAGCGGAGAAAAGAGACTCTAGACAGGAAATGGTGCTGGAAAGACTGCACAGCCAGACAGCCAGATGTAACACAATGAGAGTAGACCGTGATGTTACACCAGGCACACACACCACCTCGAAATGGATTAAAGCCTTGAATGGAATACTTGAAACCGTGACACTTCGAGGACAAAACGCAGGCAGCTTGCTCTTTGCCTTCTGGCTTGGCCGCCTATTTGGAAGAAGCATGTGTGACTGGGCAAGGGCAACAAAGGAAACAAGAAACAAGCGGGACTCCATCCAACAAAGAAGCTTCTGCCCAGCCAATGACACCATCGACTCAGTGCAAAGACGTCACAACAACTGCGACAGCAGGTTTGCAAACCACACATCAGAGAAGGGGTGAATAGCCAAAAGATCCAATGAAGTCATATGTCTCCACAGGAGAAAAATCAACGAGCCAAATAAATCCTTGGCAAAAGATGGAAACAGACAGCTCTCCCAGGAAGATAGAAAGATGGACAACAGGCTTTATGAAAACATGCTCATCATCATTAAGTCTCTGCTCAATGCAAATATGAACGGCACTGAGATAGCAGCTCACAATGGTCAGAATGGCTATAAGGATGAAGACAGGAACCAACAAGTTTCAGAGAGGAGGTGGAGAGAAGGGAAGCCTCCTGCACTGCTGGTGGGAGTGTAAACCGGTGCAGCCAGTACGCGAAGTGGTATGGAATTGCCTCAGAATATTCAGAATCCATCTACCACATGATCCAGGTACTGCTCTGTGGCATATATATCCAAAGAACTTGCAAACGCTAATGCACAGAGATCCGTGCACCGCTGTGCTCACCACAGCCTTACTCCCGATATCGAAGACAGGGAAGCCTCCCTGGTGCCCATCAAGGGACAAGAAAGATGGGCTATAGCCACACAACGGCATAGCACTCAGCTACAGAATGGCTCCTGAGGGTTTTAGGGGCATGGAAACAAGCCCCAGAGGGAAGGTCAAATACCATAGGGTCTCACTTACAAGGAGAAGAGGAAAAAAAGGACCAAGAAACAGGTAGCACGTGACATGGGATTTCTGGTTCCCAGAGGGAAAGGTGGCGGGGCCCAGAGGGAGAAATACTTGATTTGACACAAGTGTGTGGTGAGGGCCTGTAATTAGGCTTACGGTGGTGAAGATGATGTAACGTACACAGAAGTCTAAATCTATGAGGATGTAGATCTGAAAGGTATAGGATGTCATAATGCTGGGTTATGGCAAACAATTCACGTAAAATCAAAACTCCCAAAAGACGTTAAGGTTCACGGCTTAAAGCTTTGGAGTCTGAAAGATATTAGAGAAGATGAACTTCGAAGGCTTGGTAATCACCTCAAAATGCTTAATGACGCTACAGAAAGGTAGACCATTGCAAGGAGACGAAGAGGAACACTACCAAGAGAACGTGTTCCATGCTAAACCCGTGAACCAGCGGAAAACGCTACCGTCCATGATGTTACTAACTGCCTTCACGAATGATCGAAGCAGGCCAACATCTTCCCAAGATCAGGCCAAAGGTTTGTCCAAAAGCCCAATTCAGGGTCGGCCCTGTGGTGTAGCAGGTAAGTGCCCAAGTTCTGATTGGGCGGCCCGGGCTTCACCTGCTATCATCAGGGTTGCAGATCAGATTACTAGCATTAGGAAATACAGATTTCACAGTATGGTGGGCACAAAGATCATAAAGAAGTAGAAATTCTGAGGAGACATTTTCAATACACACCAGAAAATGAAAGCTGAGAATATCACAACCTATGAATGCATAAGGTACAATTTCCCAAATGATGAAGGAAGGAAAACATGTGACCTGCCCAGGTGGAATTGTCAGACTCCTAGGAGATGACACGCTCATTGCGCATCAGAGAATTGCCTGGGTAAATTCAACTTGGGAGGAGCTCCAGGAATTTCTCTGGGGAAGGTCCACCCGTTTGACCACATCCACAAAAGATAAGGGAGAAAACCGGGGATAATCTTCATGGAAAGAAACCCGTGTCTAGAGGGAATGTTGTAGACCTTTCAAAGTTTGAGGAGAAAGTTAGAAACCGACAAGAAATCCAGAACTCGGAAAACTATCCTACTTGGAAAACGGGAGTAGTCAGACTGGTATGAGATGGCTCTGAAACACTGTGTGCATGGAGGTTGTCAGTACAACTTAGAATTCTGAGGGTGTTTATGATATCATGGTGAACATGTCACCCAAGATGGCCACATGTTTACAGTCCAAGGATTGGCCTAGGCTAGGAGACTCAAGTGAGAGATACCCAGAAACAGCTTTTCCAAACAGAAACCGGGCACAGAAACTTGAAGAGACCAAAGAGACGCTGATCCTAGGCATGAGAAAGGAATCATTGTGATGATACCTCATGCTTTCTTTGTTTTCTTCCATTCCAAGAGCACTGAATTCCCTTCCGTTTCCTTGTGTCCTCTGGAATTTCTTTCTCAAAGGTTTGCTATTTTTCGGTTTACATATCTTTCACCTGTTTTGTGCAGCTTATCCCTAGATTACTTGTTTTTCTTTCTAGCATGCTTTTTTTTTGGAGGTTCAGTTTTTCTATCATTTGCAACTTTTAATTGGTTTTGTTTAGGCAGATGTTTACTGCTGTGCTCATATCTGCTGGCAACGCTGCCGTATTTGCTGAGGAAGACTGGCCATGTCTAACACGCTTCCCATCTGCCTCTACACTACCTCGGACGCCTGCCCCAGAAAGGCTGCACGAGCGGTGAGGAGGCTCACCCCCAGAAATCCACGCGGCCAACCACACGCTGCCGACACAGAACACGCGGACGTCACCTATGCAACACTGGCCGGCCCCTTTCATGTTCCATTGGCAACCTGCAGTTGAGTGGAATGGGACTTGAATATGCTACTTGAGCCCAAATCTGGTCCAGTGTAGACGAGGCCAGGTTGTTTTTCCGGGCCACTGGGATTTGTCAGAATTGGGTCTCTGCTGTCCCAGCAAGCATCATGGACACAGGGTTTCAGAGCCAGCTCGGAGCAGTCTGAGAACTCACCCTTCCCAGTTAGCCCAGGTTTGACATTCACTGCAAATTTTGGGGTTGGGACTTTCTCGGACTTTCAACCGTTCAAGCAGACTCTTCGTAAACACTGACTTCATTCACTGTGGAGTATTCAGGTGTGATTTCTGTTTGCCTTCCATTTTCTGGGAGCTTGTTTTCTTTCCTTAGTCTAATCGTAGTGGTCTTTCTGATCTCTCTCCCTTCGATATACTTATCAGTGGGTTCTCCTTCATTCTAGGTTAGGAATTCTGTATTTTTTTAATCACCATATGTTCTGTAGGCCAACGTGTGGGTGCTTTGATTGTTGGATGTGGTCTTTGAATTTCCATCTGTCAGTTGAAGGAATCTTTGCTATCCTAGCTTACGTCCAACTGAGAACTGAGGACACGTGTCCATCTTGGTTCGTTTGACATTGTGAGATGAGAAACTCCAGGTTAGACGTTGTCCTGGCAACCACCTTCACGGACACAATGGTTCCGAGACAAATTCGATGAGCCTGATGAATTCGTCTCTCCAGGTGAGAAATCCTTAGTCTCTTTCCCTGGATTTGGGAAGTTTCGACGTTCAGCCCTGAACCTTGAATGCTCCCCTAGATTACATCTAGATACTGGCTTACTTTATTTCTACAGAGTCTGTTACTGTTTGACATCCTCAGCCCTGGCATGTGTATTTTTCTTTAAATATCATGGTAATGTTCTAGTTTTCAGTCAACCTCCTTCCATATGGTGTCAAAACACAGAATCAGTACTCCTTCTACGGCAAGAGATGGGGGAGTTAATTTCATTGGAGCCCAACTGAGCACTGTAGCCTGGGAGGGCAGCCTTCACACAGGAATGAAGCCCTCTGGAAAAGGGTGCTTTTCAGCACACTTCTAGAGCGCTTCCAAACCAAGCTACATACCCCAAGCATGACAGGCGTCCATGACTTCAAGGCTTCAAAGAGATCTCTTGGGAAACATTAGCATGTAGCCAGTGGGCCCCCGTGAGGCCAGAGCTATGCAAATGTAGAGTCCTCTTCAAAGGATGTTAGGGGCCTACGAAAGGAGTCCTCTATTCTTCTCTTCAACATCCCCAAGAGATCATTCTGTACTTTGGATTATGAGTAAGGCAGAAGGAAAACATAGGTCTGACAAGCCCCAAGTCTGGCCTCTTGTTTCAATTCAAGTTCCAAGATTGAATCTGCACGACCTCACCATCTACTTGAGTAGGTGACAATGTTCTCCTCTCTGTGCTTGTCCATCTATTATCACTTGTTCCCAATGATTCCTTTCTTCTCCCTTGAATCAGAGTCTGTATGATCCTTTCAAGTTTTTGTTTGGAAAAGCTGTTTCTGGGTATCTCTCACTTGAGTGTCCTAGACTAGGCCAATCCTCGGACTGTAAACATGCGGCCATCTTGGGTGACATGTTCACCGTGATGTCATAAACACCCTCAGATTCTAAGTTGTCCTGACAACCTCAATGCACACAGTGTTTCAGAGCCGTCTCATCCCAATCTGACTAGTCCCCCTTTCCAGGTAGGATAGTTTTCCTTGCTCTGGGTTTCTTGTCGGTTTCTAACTTTCTCCAAGGACTTGAAGGGTCTACTAAGTTCCCTCTAGACACCGGTTTCTTTCCTTTAAGCTTATCCCGGGTTTTATCTCTTATCTTTTGTGGATATGGCCAAATGGGTGGACTTTCCCCAGAGAACGTCCGGGAGGCCCTCTCATGTTGAAGTTGCCCAGGCATTCCCCTGATGCACACTGATCGTGTGATCTCCTAGCAGTCTGATAATTCCACCTTGGCAGGTCACATGTTTTCCTTCCTTCATCATTTGGGGAAGTGTTCCTTATGCGTTCATACATTATACTATTCTCCTGGATTTTTTCTGGTGCGTACTGATAAGGTCTCCTCACCATTTCTACTTCTTTATGATCTCTGTGACCACCAGACCTTGAAATCTGTATTTCCTAATGCTAGTAATCTGATCCCCAAGCGTGATGCTAGCCGGTGAAGCCCAGGCCGCCCAAGCGGATGTGGGCACTTACCTGCTACACCACAGCCCAGCCCCAAATTGGGCTTTTGGACCAACCTTTGGCCTGAATTTGGGAAGATGTTGGACTGTTTCGATCATTCGTGAAGGGAAGCAGTAGTAACATTAGTGTCGGTAACATTTGCCGTTGATTCATGATTTGGCTCGGATCATGTTCTCTTGGAAGTATTCCTCTTCATCTCTTTGCAAAGGTCTACCTTTCTGTATCATCATTAAGCATTTGGAGGCGATTGCTAATCCTTGGATGTTCATCTTCTCTAATCACTTTCAGCCTCCAAAGCTTTAGGCTGTAAATCTGCACCCCTTTTTGGAGTTTTGATTTTATGTGAATTGATTTCCGTAACCCTGCATTCTAACATCCTATAGCTTTCAAATCTACATCCTCATAGATTTAGACTTCTGTGTAGGCTACATCATCTTCACCAGTGTAAGCCTCATTACAGGCCCTCACCACACACTTGTGCCTAATCAACTCTTTGTCCCTCCATCCCCCACCCCCATTTCCCTCTGGGAACTGCCAATCCTATGTCACGTGCTACCTGTTTCTTGGTCCATTTTTCCTCTTCTCCTTGTATGTGAGATCCTGTGGTATTTGGCCTTACCCCAGGGCTTGTTTCAGTTCCCCTGATACCCTCAGGAGCCATTCAGGTGGTCACAAATGGCTGCACTGCATCTGTTCCTACAGCTGAGTGCTATGCCGTTGTGTGGATATAGCCCATCTTCCTTCTCCATTCGTCCCTTGATGGGCATCAGGGAGGCTTCCAAGTGTTGTATATCGGGAGTAAGGCTGTGGGGAATACAGCGATGCACGGATCTCTGTGCATTAGTGTTTCCAAGATCTTTGGATCTATACGCCACAGAGGAATACCTGGATCATGTGGTAAATGGATTCTGAAAATTCTGAGGCAATTCCACACCACTTCGCGTAGTGGCTGCAGCGGTTTACACTCCCACCAGCAGTGCAGGAGGCTTCCCTTCTCTCCACATCCTCTCTGAAACTTGTTGGTTCCTGTCTTCATCCTTATAGCCATTCTGACCACTGTGAGCTGCTATCTCAGTGCCGTTCATATTTGCATTGAGCAGAGACTTAATGTTGATGAGCATGTTTTCATACAGCCTGTTGTCCATCTTTCTATCTTCCTGGGAGAGCTGTCTGTTTCCATCTTCTGCCCTGGTTTTATTGGGCTCGCTGTTTTTTTTTTCTGTGAAGACTTATGAGTTCATTGGATCTTATGGCTGTTCACCCCTTCTCCGATGTGCGGTTTGCAAACATCTGCTGTCAGTTGTTGCACAGTCTTTGCATTCAGTCGATGGTGTCATTGGCTGTGCAGAAGCTTCTGCGTTGCATGGAGTCCCCGTTGTTTCTTGTTTCCTTCGTTTCCCTTGCCCCGTCACACATGCTTCTTCCAAACAGGTGGCTAAGCCAGATGGCAAAGAGCAAGCCGCCTGCGTTTTCTCCTAGAAGCTGCACGTTTTCAAGTCTTCCGTTCAAGGCTTTAATCCATTTCGAGGTGGTGTGTGTCCCTGGTGTAACATCACGGTCTACTCTCACTGTGTTCCATGTGGCTGTGCTGTCTTCCCAGCACCATTTCTTGTCGAGACTCTCCTTTCTCTACTGTCTCCTCTTGGCTCCCTGGTCGAAAATGGGCTGTCCATATGTGTGTCAGTTGACATCTGGGCTCTCGATTCTGTTCCATGGGTCTGTGTGCCTCTTTTGGGCACCAGGCTGTGCTGTTTCCATACCTAGCACTTCATCCTATATCTGGAAATCAATAAGTGTGATGCCTGCTGCTTTGTCCGTTTTCCTCAGTATTCCTTTGGCTATTCAGTGTCCTTTGTTGCTGGATAGAAACTCTAGGATTCTCTCTTCCATTTCTGTGAGAAATAGTGCTGCGACTTTGACTGGGACTGCATGGAATCCAGAGATGGCTTTATGCAGTATGGACGCTTCAAGTGTGTTAGTTCTTCCATTCGAAGAACACGGAATAGCCTTCCATCTCCTTGTGACTTCTGGAGTTTCTTCCCCAGAATCTTTGCTGGATTTCGGTTTCCATAGCTTTCTCCTGTTTGGCCAAGGTTATTGCTAGATATCTTTTACTTCTTACTGGCATGCTTTCTTTTTTGAGGTTCAATTTTTCAATTCTTTGCAACTTTCGATTGGCTTTGTTTTGGCAGAAGTTTATGGCTGTGCTCACATCTGCGGGCCATGCTGCTGTATTTGCTGTGGAAGAGTGGAGCTGTCTAATGTCGCTTCCCATCTACCTCTACACTACCTCACACATCTGCCCCAGAATGGCTGGAAGAGCCGTGAGGATGCTCACCCGCAGGATTCCATGTCTCCAAAGCCGGGCTCCCAAACCAGAATGCGCGGACTTCACCACTTCCCCACTGGCCGGCCCCTTTCGTGTTCCATTGGCAACCTGCAGTTGAGTGGGATGTGACTTGAATATGCTATTTGAGCCCACCTCTGGCCCTGTGTAGATGAGGCCAGCTTCTTTTTCTGGCCCTCTGTGATGTCGGAGGATTTGTCAGAATCATGTGTCTGCTGTCCTGTCTAGCTTCGTGGATGCAGGCTTTCAGAGCCCGCGTGGAGCAGTCCCATAACTCACCCTTCCAGTTAGTCCAGGTTTGACCTTCGCTGCAGTTTTTGGCTTCGTGACTTTCTCGGAATTTCAAACGTCCAAAGTCTGTCTAATGACTGAAGTCTTTCATTGTGGATTATTCAGATGTGATTTCTATTGGCCTTCCATTTTCAGGGATTTTTTTCTCTTTTCCAAAGTCTAATCATTACAGTCTTTCTGACCTATCTCTCTTCGCTATGCTTCTCAGTCCGTTCTCCTTCATTGCAAGCTATGACTTTTGTATTTCTGTAATCACCACATGTTCTGTATGCCGAGGTCTGAGTCTTTTCGTGATTGTTGCGTGTTGTCCTGGAATTTCCATCGGTCACCTGTAGAAAACTCCTATCCTGGCCGAGGTGACACTGAGCCCTGAGAACACGTGGTCGTCTTGGTTGCTTTGACATTCTGAGATCAGAAACTCCAGATTCGAAGTTGTGCTGGCAACCGCCTTCACGGACATTATGTTTCCGAGACATATTAGAGAAATCTGATGAACTGCGCTCCAGGTAAGATACTTTTCTGTCTCATTTCTGGATTTGGGAAGTTTCGAACTTTACTCCCGATCCTTGAGTGTTCCACTAGATTACGTCTAGATACTGGCTTACTATATTTCTATAGAGTGTTTTACTTGTTCGATTGACATCCTCAGCTCTGGCATGTTTATTTTTCTATAAACATAATTGTAATGTTCTAATTTTGAGCCAACCTCCTTACATCTGCTGTCAATACACGATATTAATAATCATTCTACTTCAAGAGATACGGGGAGAGAATTTCATTGAAGCCAAACCAAGCATACTAGCCTGTTAGGGCAGCCCTCACAAAGCAACGAAGCCGTCTGGAATAGGGTGCTTCTCAGCACAATTCTGGAGCCCTGTCAAACAATGGGACATACACGAAGCATGACGGGGGTCCATTCCTTCAAGGGTTCAAAGAGATATCTTGTGACACATTAGCATGTACCCAATGGGCCTCTGTAATGCCAGAGCTATGGAAAGTGAGACTTCTCTTCAATGAATGCTAGGGGCATAGGAAAGGAAGCATCAATCATTGTCTACCGTGTCCTCAGGAGATCATTCTTAATTTTGGATTATGATTAAGGCAGAAGGACAATGTAGGTCTGATAAGCCCCAAGTCCAGCCTCTGGTTTCAAATCAAGTTTCAAGCTTGCATCACCATGGCCTCCCCATACACTTGAGTAGATTACAATGTTCTCCACTCAGCGCTTGTCCCCCTATTATTGCTTCCTCACAATGACTTCTTTCTTACCCCTTTAATCAGTATGTATTCTCTCTCTTCAAGTTTCAGTGCCTGGTTTCTGTTTTTAAATTCTGTTCTGGGTATCTCTAACTTGAGTATCGTAGCCTAGGACAATCCTCAGACTATAACCATGAGGCCATCTTGGGTGACATGTTCACTGTGATGTCATAAACTCCCTCAAACTTCTAAGTTGTCCCAGCATCTTCTATGCACATGACTACTCTCCCTTTCCAGCTTGAATAGTTTTCCATTTCCTGGATTTCTTGTGTGTTTCTAACTTTACCCTTGAACTTTTAAATGTCTACTACATTCTCTCTAGACATGGTTTCTTTACTTTAAGTTTATCCTGGGTTTTATCTGTTACATTTTGTGAATATGGCCGAATGTGTAGACTTTCCCCAGTGAAAGTCCTGGAGTCCATCCAAAGCTGAAGTTGCCCATGCAAGCCTCTGATGTGCAATGATCATGTCATCTCATGCAGTCCGCCAATTCTACCTATGCAGGTCACATCACTTCCTTCAGTCTGTGTTTAGGGAAGTGTACCAGATGTGTCATAGATTGCAATATATTCATGTTTTTTTCCTATTGCCTATCTCTAACATATGCTCACAATTTCGACTTCTTTGTGATCTCTGTACACACCATACCATGAAATCTATCTTTCCCAACGTTACTAATCTGATCAGCACCAGTGATGCGAATCCATGTATCCCAGGCCACACAATAGGAATGTGGGCACTTACGCTCCTGAACACATGGCTGGCCCTGAATTTTACTTGTGGACCAATATTTTTCCTGAACTTGGGAAGAAGATGGCCTGCTGTGATTATTCGTGAATGTAATTACTCATAACATCATAGACGGTAACATTTTCCCTTGGTTCATCTGTTTAGCATGGAACACATTCTCTTCATAGTATTCCCCATAATCTATTTGCAATGGTCTACTTTCTGTAGCATCATTGAGCATTTGGAGGAGATTCACAGTCCTTGGAAGTTCATCTTCTCTAATCTCTTTCAGCCTCAAATCCTTTATGCCCCAAATCAGCACGCCTTTTTGGATTTTTTCATTCCCTCTGGGAATCACCAATCCAAAGTGAAGACTGACATCCAAAGCTAGAATGCTCAGTTTGGCACCAGTGAAATTCTCTCCCATCTCTGGCCGTAGAAGATTATTGACTATGTGTTTTGACAGCATATGAGAGGAAGTTGGCTGAAAATTAGAACATTACACTTATATTTAATGAAAAATAAACATGCCAGAGCTTAGGGTGTAAATCAAACAACTTACAACCCTACAGAAATAAAGTAAAGCAGTATCTAGATGTAATCTACTAGAAAGACCATGGATCCGGGGTCAAGTTCCAGCCTTCCCAAATTTAGAAAAGAGACATAAAAATATCTTACCTGGAGACAGGAATTCATCAGATTTGTCTAATTTGTCTCAGAAACATTATGTCCATAAGGTGGTTGCCTGGACAACCTAGAATTTGGAGTTTCTGATCTCAGAATGTCAAACCAACCAACATGACCTCGTGTTCTCAGTGCTCAGTTGGACCTAGGCAGGATAGCAAAGATTCCTTCAAGTGAACGATGGAAATTCAAAGGAAATGCCCAACAATCATGAAAACACTCACACATCAGCCTAGAGAACATATGGTGATTAAAGAATCACAAAATTCATAACTTGGAATGAAGGAGAACGGACTGATAAGCGTATCTATGGGAAATAGCTGAGAAAGACAATGACGAGTGATGTGGATTAAGGCTGCCCCAGCTGGAAAAGCCCAAGGTTACCTGGCCTACACGTCAAAGCATATGACCCGGTGAAGTTTTTTTGGTATGAATTAGAGGTGCCCCAGTGAGAGAAGCCCAGGCGATGCTCACCTACATGCCTATCTATATGGCCAAATTCGTATCTAATGTTATACGACCACACAATAACCAGACTCCATTCTGTACTGAAGTCATTTAATGGCTTTTTACATCATCTTTTCTTTTTCCAGTAAAAATGTCACGTACCCATGCCTTATAAAATTTGCCCTTACCCTCAACTCAGGGCAGCAGCAGGACATCTGACTGCCCATGGCTCCTTTCCCCATGCAGCAGCAGCAGCTCTTCACTGCCCGTGGGTCCAGTTCCCATGCCTGCAGCTCTTCACTACCCATAGGTCCTGTCCCCATGAAGCAACTCTTTACTGCCCATGGGTCTTGTCCCTATGTTATCCTGTACCATTCTCTAAATAAAAGAGCACCTCTGCCAGGCCTTGAGAGACCAAGAAATCTTTCTTCCGACTCATCAGCTCGCTGACCAACCATCATATATTGTGGCCCCCCTACCGGGAACTTGCTTCATCGGTTTTTGAGCTCAACTTCTGGTAAGTGCCCTTTTCTTCCTTGTGCCTCTCTCTGTTTCGAGGATGAATCTAAATTCACTTCTCCATCAGGAACTGTCTTGGATAGCTGTTTGAATCTACGTTTGCTACCCATGGCTACTCTATGGGGCAAATCATGGCATTCAGCTTGAAGAGAATCAGTACCTTAAGCCTAAGGGCGATGTAGAGTGAATTACTCCATTCCTTCCTGACCCTATCTCTAATATACAAATTTTAGGTGGGCACGGGTCGGCCACTTAAGTCATTAGGATGGTCGGCAATCTGCAAGACTCCCCTGTAAGGTTTCTTTTCCTAAGGTTGGATTGGGATACCTCCCATGGCACCTGACCATGCTCTGAACTGTGTGAATGTCCCAATTGGGACTCCAGTTCAAGGAAAGTACCAAAGTCTAACCTTTGGTTGCGTATGGGAAGCCCTTCTCGGAGAATGCCTCCAACACGCAATTGGGTAGAATGTCCCCCAGAGCGGCAGAAAATGCCTCACTAATTTTCTCCATCCTGTTCTCTCTTGAACTTCTCCCTTTGTCTTGGGGACCATTCACTAGGCACATATTACTGCCAGGCAGAATAGGAAGGATGTTCACCAGGCACCTGTAACTTCCAGGCATACCAGGGAAGATATGCAATGGATGCAATGCTGGGGGACACCCCCATCACCCCTTGTTATAGGATCCTCACAGTAGGATTGACAGGTAGGATGCTGCCCCAGGTTCAGGGGGGATTTTCAAGCTAATGGACCTGTCTCTTTCATCTTTCTTAGAGTTGCAATGGCGTTTTGCGTCTCCTTTTGAGCTTTGCAACAGGGAAACAAAGAAATCGGTCAACAGTCATGGCTTCCACCCCTGGGACCCCAAACTTGGCATTTCTGGGCCTGATCACCCCGGAAAGCCCAAGTAGGGTGCTCTCTCTTGGAGGGTGACTCATTGAGTGTTTTAGTCACCTACTGAGTTGGCTATGAGGGTAGCAGACCTGGGATTTATTCTGTGAACTGCCATGCTACAGTAGTGCGCCCCAGCATGGGAACTGTTGAGTGAGTCTTCTCTTGATAACCCTCTTTGAGCGGCCATGAGGGTGAGGTCTGATGTCTTCATTTCCTTTCTTTGTTTTGCTCATCATGTCCTCTGTTGTCACCAAGTCTGGGTTAAGTTCAGGCTGGACTTGACCAGAACATGGAACTTCTGTAAAACCGAAAAACTTGAAAACCTTTTGCAAGGAACTTCATTCTCAACCCGGGTACTGGGAGCCCCGGCCTCCAGCCAGTTCAAGCCCTTTGCATGCACTCCACCCTTATCCACTTCACTGTCAGTTGGACACTGGCTTTACTGGTGTGGGGAATGAGATAAGCATCCCTTAAGACTCATCAGTCAGGGTCATTCTAACTAATTAGAAACACTTTCAATTGTATGGGTTATGCCCCAGAAACTCCAGCTGGTAGAAAATGTGTGATCTTTCTCTCTGCCTGTCTGGTGCAGTTGGAAAGGTAGATCAACCTAGAACGTCCTTCAAGTTACAGTCCAGTTTCTGAGAAATCAAGAGCAACCATCCTTAGAAAATCCTTGCAAGACTGGAAATACAGTTCTAGAGGCAGTTCAGATTCCACCTTGTTCCTTTACCATGAAAAGGATTATCTTCCCCCCTCTCCAGGAACTACTATCTAGCATATCACTCATTCTTAAGACTGAAAAAAAAAAGTAGGGGATAGGATAAATGGCCATAAGTGTGCCCTTGCAAAAAGTCTAGCATCTTGAGGGTCTTCTCCATAAGTATTAGTAAAAAGGCTCAAAACAAAGTGTTGATTTCTAACTGGTGAGATTTATATTATTGTGCCTGATTCATGGCAGTAGTTTTTAAAACAATAGTTGTACAGTCTCTGTGTATATGTGTCTATGTGTACATCATACGTGTGATATTTTAACCACTGGATGGTCTGGCCAAAATTAAGATCTCTGTTTAGTTGGCTTAAAGTAAGTGCTTTCTTAAATTCTAAATGTAGTCGAAATTAACAGAGTGACTTTCAAAGTTAACGTGACGTGCATTAACCTTTGATAAATGAAAGCTTCTTTAAGTTTGTTGGTTTCATTGAAAATTGTCTTCTTGTCAGAGTTGTCAGTATTTGCATAGGATGCAGGCATTCAGACTCGGTTTACTAGTCATATAAGTCCACGTTGTCTGTTAAATTTGTCAGCAAAATAATAGCTTTAAATGATGACCAGATTTGTCTAATGCCTCATGAGGTTTCCGTAGTAATGTGAACATAATTGTTGGAAACAAATGGTTTAAATACATAAAACTCATAAAAGTGAGTACAATAACATTTATGGTCTGTATACTTGGGGAAAAAAACAGCTTCGAAATCCTTTTTGGTAACAATCTTGAGTTTTGCCAAGTTAAGTTAAATGATAAAAAGATGAATGTGCGGGTCATTTTTGGATAGAACGGAACACTCACACATTATTGTTAAACATATCTAAGTTATCTACTTTTGGCTTCTCATTGAAGAGGCTAAAAGCGTTTGGGTGTATCAAAAAGCATGCCTTGTGTTTTATTGCGAAGTGGCATGTTTCTTAAGTTGTGAAGTGTTTAGAATGCTGATATAAAAGACATTTCATAACTGTTTACCTTTTAAGTGTTTACTAGGTCCGTTAAGCGTTAAAGGTTCTAACTTACCTATGGAATTAAAGCTACAGGAATTTACTAAGAAAAAGAGCTCTGTATTCAAGGAAGTTAAAATGTATGTTTTCAGTAAAAAAGGTATAAAGAATGGAAATATTTTTGTTTGATGGGTTAAGAAAGATAAATTGCTCCTGATGTACTAGAAAGGAAAAAAGAAAGATTTTGGGACAAGTACTGAAAATGAAAAAGAAAGATGTAGAAGGTTTGTGAAGGAGGAATTCTGAAATGAGTTTTATGCCTGCTCAAGTAGACTAAAGTAAGTTCAATTAAGTGAATGTGTTTGAATGTTAATAATAAGTAGGTGCAGAAATTCAAATTTGGTTTTCTTTAAAAGGATACATTTTCTTGAACTTTTGATCTGCTCTTGGTAAAGAGGATGTAAGAGCTGTTCCTTTGAGTACGTCTATCTAAGGGACAAATCTGTTTTGTGAAAATAATGGCTGAGGTTACTCTTAATATTTTTGACTCTTTCTGTTATCGCTTTGAATGGATACCTGAGCATTGTTTCACAGTGAGTGTTGTTTGCTATTTGAACATTTTAAAAACTTTTGATATGTTTTGACAAGCTTCTCACTCAAAAATATTCAAATCCTTAATGAAGGCATTCTTTAGACCTGGTAGACAGAAGAATGATTACTCTGAGGATTTTCAGAGGGTCCCTGAGACTTCTCAAAGAAATTTGCTCTCTCTTCCTACAAGGAGGAAAATGCTAAAGTAATTTGGCTTATTTGGTCTATTAAATTAAATGGGAAACATTGTGAAATAAGCGACAATAGACTTTCTTAGCTGGTATTTGATGGGTAAATGTTATTAATATAGATGTCTCAAAATTAGATAGCATTCCTAAAATTCTGATCTGCCCTGGTTGTCAGTGATAAGTTCACTTATTATCTGGCAGTGTTATATGTCACAGAAGTAGTCAAGTTTCTTTGCCAATTGCCCTTTTGAGTTCTTTGTCCATTTGCAGATAGTTGTTGTTTTACTCTGAAGCTTTTTTCTTTTGCAAATATGTTTCAACTTCCGAGAAATTCCTGGAAAGGATTCTGACACAAAGAGTCTAAACGACAGGTTTCTGATAAACCTTCAGATTGTAGAACTGAACGGAGTAAGAAATGACAGAATTCTAACAGAAACTATGCTCATCGATCTGCTAACAGAAGATTCAGCTCAAGAATTGATTATACAGGACTGTGTGCACTGATTAGGACGATTATAAATTTTTAGGACTTCTGTTTGAAATAATGTTGAGTTTGGATGTGTTGTTTTGTTTTCTCATAATGAAGGAAATCTTTTTCTCTTTTCTCTTATGCTAACTATAACTTACAGCCATTTGGTGAAATTATACCGTTATGAGCAAAACTGAAACATTTATCTTTTTCTCCCTACCTTATCCCTCTGGAATTGGGAAACCCTTTGTGACTGAGTATGGTTATGTAGTGGCAATATTTGCATAAGATCCATAAGAATCTGTTCTCCTTATAACAGGACACATTGGTTATATTACCAAGGCTTTGACTGGAATGTCATATTTGAAACACACAGTCTCAGATATGACAAGACAGCATTTCAGGAACCAAGATTGGACTTTCTGGAATACAGCCACTCGGAAACACAGGCCTGGTACCTTGTTTACTGAGATTTTGGCAATCTTACCCTGTAAGTAAGGAAGCTTGCTTATCTGGCAGGTGCAAGGAACCTCTGAATATTTGGGGAGACCTCAAAGAGAACACCACTCAAATCTGTAGGTACTTCAGGCCAAATCTGATGGCAAGTCCTTGGCTTGGCTTTTCTGGCCTCGAGAGGCCTTCACAGTTCAATCTGAGATTCCGCAGGAAAAGATCCAGTGAAGCACATTTAAAAAAGCCTGTATGAACAATTACTATTCTTGCTGCTCTTATGTAAATAATTGGAGCAAGTTGTATTGAAACTACACTTGATTTGCAAGCCTGTTAATCCTGATTTGGCTATCTTTTGTAAAAATGAGAGTGATTTAAGAGAGAAAAAATTATGTTTCTGTAGAAGCTATAGTAGGCATTCATGGATATTAGATTCTAGTTCTTTTCTTCCGCAATATTCATGTATTATTAATAGTAATGTCTCCTTGTGGCCATCTACCTCTGACACCTGGGAGTTCCCTGGCCACAATCATACATTTTCCTTCAATACTACTGTCCAAATACTAACTAGATTTGCCTTGTCACACTTGGATCATACAGAACAAGTTCCAAAGGTAATGTCCCCAACTTATTAATACACACAGGATGGACAATACAAAATTTGGGATGAATATATTTGGTTCACTCCTACTAGTGGGCAACTCAGTAAAAGGCCACTTTCTTTTGGGGAAAAAAAAATCACCCCTGTGATACATGGCCTTATAGCACTCGACCTATGGGAAAAAATCCCTGTTAGATGTGTTCTCATATCATAGCCTTAAAAAAAATACTGATTGGTTTCAGACTGACTGGTATACATGGCTCAACACGTGTTGGTTAGCCCCTAATGGTGCTCAGTGGATATGTGGCTCCAATTTATGACCTTGGCTACCACCTGCATGGATTGGACGATGCACTCTAGGCTTTGTCTGGATGCAAGGTGGAACTACATTTACTATATCTCCTACTGCTAACCTACCCAACTTGCAACAGCACTTGACCAGCCCTGTCTTCCACTGGTATGACCATATTTCCACAATTTTCTTTCACCAATTAGGAATCGACTTTTGTAGTATATTCAAGTCTTGCACATGGAAGTCCTAGACAAATTTACTACGAAGACATTAAATGATACACAATGTAGCATTTCACTGCTCAATTTAGAAGTATCCCAAGTAAATGGCTCTGGATGTCTTCACAGCAGCACAAGGGGGCACCTGTGCCATTATAAAAACTGAATGTTGTGTCTATATTCCTGACTACCATCAAAATATTTCTGGCTTGGTATCCCAGCCACCAAATTAAATCCATGTCTGACCAACCCTAAATATAAATGATTGGTTGAACTCCTAGTCAGGACAAGGTTTCTGCACTACTTCAAAACCTTACTCATTGGGTTAAACATACTGCTTGTATTTCTTATGATATTTTGTTGTCTGTTTCATTGTTTGTCTTATCCATGTCAAAAATATTTCACTTCCTGGACCACCTCTTGTCAATGACTCTCTCATCTCCAGAGGATCTGTATAACTTGTCATGCTTGAACTCAATGGGGCAAGCCTTCTGGTCCACTAAACTGCCTAAGTGTACCTATGGCCCCATTTAGGGACAGCTCTACGACCCTGTAGAGCCAGAAGTAGTCACAGAAGACTGACCATCATCCATATCCCCAAAGATTTCCAGTCCAAATAGGTTCAGGGAGGTTTTATGATGTGGATCAGGGCTGCCCCAGCTAGGGAAGCTGAAGGTGACCTGGACTACATGCCAAACTATAGGACCCAGTGGATTTTTTTATGGTATGAATTAGGGCTGCCCCAGGGCGAGAAGCCCAGGGCATTCTCACCTACATGCTGATCTATATGGCCAGATTTGTATCTAAAAATATGACAACACAATGTCCAGACCCCATCTGTACTGAAATCATTTAAAGACATTTTACATCATTATTTCTTTTTAGAGTAAAAATAAGTCATATACCCATGCCTTATGAAAGTAGCCCAAACCCTCTACTCAGGGCAGCAGCAACAGCTCTGACCAGCCATGGGTCCTGTCGCCAGGCAGCAGCAGCAGTAGCTCTTCACTGCTAATGTGTCCTGTCCCCATGCTATCCTGTACTGTTCTCTCAATAAAAGAACACCAATGCAGGATCTTGAGAGTCCAAGCAATCTTTCATTCGAGTCTTCAGCTCGCTGAGCCCATATCAATGATTCTACCACGGAAAATAAAAAACGGTCCCAGAAGATGGAAGGCACACAGAAATCACACATGAATAATACATAAAGAAAGATGTCAGTTTTAGACATACTCTGAACATTCGAAAGTCGGAGTAAGTCACAATCCCAAAAACCCAAGCGAAGGTCAAACCTAGGCTAACTGGTAAGGGTGAGTTATGAGACTGCTAAAATCAGGATCTGAAAACCTGAGTCTATGAAGTTTGCAGGGACAGCAGAGACACAATTCTGACAAATCCTCTGACATCACAGTGGAGAAGAAAAACAAACTGGCCTCATCTACACAGTGCCCGAGTTGGGCTCAAGTGGCATATTCAAGTCCCATTCCACTCAACTGCAGGTTGCCAATGGAACATGAAAGGTGCCGGCCCGTGGTGCAGTGGTGAAGTCTGCACGTTCTGGGTCGGCATCCCGGGGCTGGCCATGCGGAATCCTGGGGTGAACCGATCACCGCTGGTCCAGCCATTCTCGGGGAGGCATGGAAGGTAGTGTAGAGGCAGCAGGGAAGCAACGTCAGGCAGCGTCAGTATTCCTCAGCAAATACAGCAACATCAACAGCAGATCTGAGCACAACCATAAACATCAGCCGAAACAAAACTAATGAAAACTTCAAAAGAACAGAAAAACTGAACCTCAGGAAAAAAAGAATAAGATCTCTAGAAATATGCTTAGCCAAACAGGTGCAAGCTATGGAAATCGAAAACTAGCAAAACTTTGGGGAAAGAAATTCCAGAAGACACAAGCAAATGGAAGGGTATTCCGTGCTATAGGAATGTAGGAACTAAAATACTTGAAACCTCCATAACGGATAAAGCAATCTCTGGATTCCATGCAATCCCACTCAAAGTTGCAGAATCTTTGCCACAGAAATATAAGAGAGAATCCTTAAGTCTCTGTCCAGCAACAAGGGACCCTGAATACCCAAAGGAATCCTGAGGAAAACGAACAAAGCAGGACATATCACATTTACTGATTTCAACATGTAGGACGAAGTGCTACGTACCGAAACGGCACAGTCTGGTCTCAAAAACAGACACAGAGATCAACGGAAAAGAATCGAGAGCCCAGAGGTCAACTCACACATATATGGACAGCCCATTTGCAATGAGGAAGGCAAGAGGATCAGTGGAGAAAGGAAAGTCTCAAGAAGAAAAGGTGGTGGAAAACTGCACAGCCGTATGTGACACAATGAGAGTAGACCATGATGTTACATCAGGCTCACACACCACCTCGAAATGGATTAAAGCCTTGAACGGAAGACTTGAAACCTTGAAACTTCTAGTAGAAAACCAGGCACCTTGCTCATGGCCATGTGGCATAGCCGCCTATTTGGAAGAAGCATGTGTGACTGGGCAAGGGCAACACACGAAACAAGAAACAAATGGGATTGCATCCAACGCAGAAGCTTCTGCCCAGCCGAGGAAACCATCCACTCAATGCAAAGACAGCACAACAACTGCGAGTGGATGTTTCAAACCACACATCGGAGAAGGACTGAATAGCCAAAAGAGCCAACAACCGCACATGCCAACACAAGACAAAAAACAACAAGCCCATTAAAACCTGGGCAAAAGATGGAAACAGAGTTTTACCAAATAAGATAGAAAGATGGCCAACAGCTGTATGAACACATGTTCATAATCATTACATCTAAGGCCAATGCAAATCCAAGTGGCAATCAGATAACAGCACATTGTGGTCAGAATGCCCATAAGGAACAAGACAGGAAACAGCAAGTGTCGGAGAGGAGGTGGAGAGAAGGGAAGCCTCCTGCACCGTTGGTGGGAGTGTAAGCCGGTGCAGGAACTACACAAAGCAGTGTGGAATTTCCGCAGAAATTTCAGAATCCATCTACCATATGACCCAGCTATTCCTCTGTGTTGTATTTATCCGGAGAACTTGGAAAAACCAACGCATAGGAATCCCTGCACCGCTGTGTTCATCACAGCCTTAATCCTGATGTCCAGGACTTGGATATCGCCCTGGGGCCCATCAAGGGACGAATGGAGAAGGAAGATTGGCTATAGCCGCACAATGGGATAGCACTCAGCTGCAAGAAAGGGTGCAGTCCAGCCATTTGTGACACCAGAATGGCTCCTGAGGGTATGAGGGGCACTGAAAGAAGCCCCAGGGAGAAAGTCAAGTACCGTAGCATCTCACTTACAAGTAGAAGAGTAAAATAAGGAGAAACAAACAGGTAGCACATGACAAGGGATTGGTGGTTCCCAGAGGGAATCGGTGGCAGAAGACAGTGGAAGAAAGAGTTGATTAGGCACCAGTGTGTGGTATGGGCATGTCATTAGGCTTACGGTGGTGAAGATGATGTACCATACAAGAAGTCTAAATCTAGGAGGTTGTAAATCTGAAAACAATAGGGTGTTATAATGCAGGGTTATGGCAATCAATTCATGTAAAATCAAAACTACAAAAAGGCAAGCAGGTTTATGGCCTAAAACTTTGGAGGCTGAAAGAGATTAGAGAAGATGAACTTCCAAGCATTGCTAATCACCTCCAAGTACTTAATAATGCTACAGAAAGGTAGACAGTGGCAAAGAGATGAAGAACAACTCTACCAAGAGAACATGTTCCGTGCTAAACTCAGGATCCAAAGGAAAAGGTTACCGTCCATGATGTTACTACTAATTACCTTTACAAATAATCAAAGCAGGCCAACATCTTCCCCAGTTCAGGCAAAATGTTGGTCCAAGAATCCAATTCAGTGCCGGCCCTGTGGTGTACTGGGTAAGTTCTCACATTCCACTTGGGTGGTACAGGCTTCATCGGCAAGCATCACGGGTGCGGATCAGATTAGTAGCATTAGCAAATATAGATTTTATGGTATGGTGCAGACAGACATCCTAAAGAAGTCGAAATTGTGAAGAGACGTTATGAATACACATCAGAGTAAGAACCATGGGAATATTGCAATCTATGAACGCATCAGGAACACTTCCCCAAATGATGAAGGAAGGAAAACATGTGACCTGCCAAGGTGGAAATGGAGATGACACGATCATTACGCATCAGAGGATTGACCAGGAAAGTCAATCTCGGGAGGGACTCCAGGGCTTTCTCTGGGGAAAGTCCACCCATTTGGACTCATCCACAAAAGATAAGAGATAAAACCCAGGATAATCTGAAAGGAAAGAAACTGGTGTCCAGCGGGATTGTAGTAGACCTTTCAAAGTTCGAGGATAAAGTTATAAACAGACACGGAATCCAGAACAAGGAAAACTATCCTACCTGGAAAGGGGAAGTAGTCAGACTGGTATGAGATGGTCGTGAAGAACTGTGTGCATGGAGGTTTTCAGGACAGCTTAGAATTCTGAGGGTGTTTATGACATCACGGTAAACATGTCACCCAAGATGGCCGCAGGTGTCCAACCCGGGGATTGGCCTAGGCTTGGATACTCAAGTGACAGATACCCAGATACAGCTTTTGCAAACAGAATCTGGGCACAGAAACGTGAAGAGATGCAAGAGACGCTAATTCAATGGATAAGAACGGAATCATAGGGAAGCAGTGATAACAGAGGGACAAGCACTGAGAGGAGAACATTGCCATCTCCTCAAGTCGATGGGGAGGCCATGCTGATTCAAGCTTGAAACTTGACTTGAAACAAGAGGCCGGACCTTGGGCTTATCAGACCTATGTTGGCCTTCTGCCTTACTCATAATCCAAAGTCAAGAATGATCTCTTGAAGACATTGAAGAGAAGAATAGAGGCCTCGGTCCTAGGTCCCTAGTATTCTGTGAAGAGAAGTCTCACTTTCCATAGCTCTGGCGTCATAGACACCCACTGGGTACATGGTAATGTGTCACTAGGCATCTCTTTGAAGCCTGGAAGGAATGGGCCCCTGTCATGCTTGGGGTATGTCTCTTGGTTTGGAAGGACTCAGGAAGAGTGTGCAAAAGCACCCTTTTGCAGAAAGCTTCGTTACTTTGTGAAGGCTGTCCTCCCAGGCTAGAGTGCTCAGTTGAGATCAATGAGATCCCCTCCCTCATCTCTTGCCGTAGAAGGAGTATTGATTAGGTGTTTGACATCACACATAACGATGTTTGCTGAAACTTAGAACATTACCATTCTATTTAAAGGAATATAAACATGCCACAGCTGAGGAGGTAAATTAAACAAATAACAAAACCTGTGGAAATAAAGTAAGCCAGTATCTAGACGTAATCTAGTGGAGCGTTCAAGGATCAGGTGTGAAGTTCTGAACTTTCCAAAGGATCTCTCAGCTGGAGAGAGGAATCCATCAGATTCATCTAATTTGTCTCGGAACCATTGTGTCTGGGAAGGTGGTTTCCAGGACAACCTCAAACATGGCGTTTCTGATCTCACAATATCGAACCAACCAAGATGACCACGTTTACTCAGTGCTCAGTTGGATCTAGGCTAGGATGGCAAAGATTCCTTCAAATGACCGATGGAAATTCAAAGACAACACCCAACAGTAACGAAAGCACTCACACATCAGCCTACAGAACCTATGGTGATTAAAGAAATACCAAACTCCTAACTTGAAATGAAGGAGAACACACTGATAAGCATATCGAAGGGAGATAGCTCAGAACCATGACGATTAGACAATGAAAAAGAAAGCAAGCTCCCAGAAAATGGAAGGCAAACAGAAATCACACATCAATAATCCACAGTGAATGACTTCAGTGTTTAGTTAGGGTCTGCTTGAACGTTTGAAAGTCCGAGAAAGTCACAACCCCAAAACTTGCATTGAAGATCAAACCTGGGCTAACTGGGAAGGGTGAGTTCTGAGACTGCTCCACGCGGGCTCTTAAACCCTGTGTCCCCAAAGCCTGATTGGAAAAGAGACACGATCTGACAAATACTCCGACATCACAGTGGTCCAGAAAAAGAAGCTGGCCTCATCGACACAGGGCCAGAGTTGGGCTCAAGTAACATGTTAAAGTACCTTCCACTCAACTGCAGGTTGCCAATGGAACACGAAAGGGGCCAGCCAGTGGGGCAGCAGTGAAGTCCCTGCGTTCTGAGTCGGCAACCCAGGGTCGGCCACGTGGAATCCTGGGGGTGAGCCTCCTCACCACTCATTCAGCCGTTCTGGGCCAGGCGTGCGACCCAGTGTAGAGGCATATGGGAAGCAACGTTATACCACGCTAATCTTGCTCAGCAAATACAGCAGCATGGCCAGCAGATGTGAGCACAGCCATAAACTTCTGCAAAAACATACCAATCAAACGTTGCTAAGAATAGAACAAAGGAACAGCGAAAAAGAAAGCATGCCAGTAAAAATAAAAAAACATCTAGGAATAACATTGGCCAAACAGGAGAAAGCTAGGTCTACCGAAATCTAGCAAAGCTTTGGGGAAAGAAATTCCACAAGACACAAGGAAACGGAAGTCTATTCCATGTTCTTTGAATGGAAGAACGAACACACTTTAAGCATCCATACCGCAAAAAGCAATGTCTGCATTCCATGTCGTCCCAGTCAAAGTTGCAGCAATCTTTCCCACAGAAATAGAAGAGAGAATACTAAAGTTTCTATGTGGCAACAAAGGACCCTGAATAGGAAGAGGAATCCTGAGTAAAACGAACAAAGCAGCATGTATCACACTTTCTGATTGCCAAATATAGGATAAAGCTCTAGGTACCGGTACAGCACAGCCTTTCCCCCAAAATAGGCACACAGACCCATGGAACAGAATTGAGCCCAGCAGTCAACTGCCACATATATGGGCAGCCCATTTTCGACACGGGAGCCAAGAGGAGACAGCAGAGAAAGGAGAGTCTCGAAAAGAAACAGTGCTGGGAAGACTTCAGAGCCACAAGTGGCACAATGAGACTAGACCATGATGTTACACCAGGCACACATACCACATTGAAATGGATTAAAGCTTTGAATGGAAGACTTGAAACCATGAAACTGCTGCCGGAAGATGCAGGCAGCTTGCTCTTTGCCATCTGGCATAGCCGCCTAATTGGAAGAAGCATGTGTGACTGGGTAAGGGCAACAAAAGAAACAAGAAACAAGCGTGACTCCATCCAACGCAGAAGCTTCTACCCGGCCAACGACTCCATCGACTCAATGCAAAGACAGCACAACAACTGCGACAGGATGTTTGCAGAACAGACATCGGAGAAGGGGTGAACAGCCATAAGATCCAGTGAACTCATACATCTCCACAGGAAAAAAAAAACAATGAGCGCAACAAAACCTGGGCAAAAGATGGAAACACACATTTCTCCCAGGAAGATAGAAAGATGACCAACAGGCTGTATGAAAACATGTTCCTCATCATTAAGTCTGAGGCCAATGCAAATCCGAAGTGCAATGAGATAGCAGCTCACAGTGGTCAGAATGGCTATAAGGGTGAAGACACGAAACAACAAGTTTCAGAGAGGAGGTGGAGAGAAGGGAAGCCTCCTGTACTGCAGGTGGGCGTTTGAGCCGATGCAGCCACTACACAAAGGAGTGTAAATTCAGAAGGTTTCAGAATCCACCTAGCATATGATCCAGCTATTCCTCTGTGATGTATATATCCAAAGATCATGGAAACAGTAATGCACAGAGATCCGTGCACTGCTGTGTTCACCACAGCCTTATTCCCGATATCCAAGACTTGGAAGCCTCCGTGATGCCCATCAAGGGACGAATGGAGAAGGAACATAGGCTATAGCCACACAGTGGCATAGCATTCAGCTGTCGGAATGGATGCAGGCCAGCCATTTGTGACCACCAGAATGGCTCCTGAGGGTACTAGAGGAACTGAAACAATCGCCGGGGTAAGGTCAAATACCACAGGATCTCACGTACAGGAGAAGAGGAAAAACGGACCAACAAACAGGTAGCATGTGACATGGGATTGGTAGTTCCCAGAGGAAAAGTAGGCGAGGGCCAGAGGGAGAAAGAGTTGATTAGGCACAAGTATCGTGAAAGCCCGTAATTAGCCTTACGGTGGTGAAGATGATGTAACCTACGCAGAAGTCTAAATCTATGAGGATGTAGATCTGAAAGCTATAGCATGTTAGAATGCAGGGTTACGGCAATCAATCCACATAAAATCAAAACTCCAAAAAGGGGTGCAGACTTACGGCCTAAAGCTTTATAGGCTGAAAGAGATCAGAGAGAATGAACTTCCAAGGATTGGTAATCACCTCAAAGTGCTTAATGATGCTACAGAAAGGTAGCCCTTTGCAAAGTGATGAAGCGGAATACTAGCAAGAGAACATGTTCCGTCCTAAACTCATGAACCAATGGAAAATAATACCTTCCATGATGTTCCTACTGATTCCCTTCACGAATGATTGAAGCAGGCCAACATCTTCCCAAGTTCAGGCCAAAGGTTGGTGCAGAAGTCTAATTCATTGCCGGCCCTGTGGTGCAGCAGGTAAGTGCCCAACTTCCTCTTGCGTGGCCCAGGCTTCAGGGGCTAGCATCATGGGTACAGATCAGATTTCTAGCATTAGGAAATCCAGATTTCAAGGTATGGTTGGCACAGAGATCATAAAGAAGTAGTAATTGTGAGGAGACCTTATCAATACTCACCAGAAAAAGAACCATGAGAATATTAGAGTCTATGAACGCATCTTGTACGCTTTCCCAAATCATGAAGGAAGGAAAATATGTGACCCACCAAGGTGGAATTGTCAGACTGCCATGAGATCACACGATCATTGTGCATCACAGGATTTCCTGGGCAACGTCAACTTGGGAGGGAGTCCAGGACTTTCTCTGGGGAAAGTCCACCCATTTGGCCATATCCACAAAAGATATGTGATAAAACCCAGGATAATCTTAAAGGAAAGAAGCCGGTGTCTAGAGGGAATGTAGTAGACCTTTCCAAGTTAGAGGACAAAGTTGAAAACCGACAACACATCCAGAACAAGGAAAACTATCCTTCCTGGAAAGGGGGAGTAGTCAGACTTGGAGGAGACTGCTCTGAAACACTGTGTGCATGGAGGTTGTCAGGACAACTTTGAATTCTGAGAGTGTTTATGACATTACTGTGAACGTGTCACCCAAGAAGGCTGCATGGTTACAGTACCAGGATTGGCTTAGGCTGAGATACTCAAGTGAGAGATACCCAGAAACAGCTTTTCCAAACAGAAACCAGGCACAGAAACTTGAAGAGATCAAAGAGATGCTGATTCCAGGGATAAGAAAGGTATCATTGTGATGATACTTCATTCTTCCTTCGTTTTCTTCCATTCCATGCGCACTGATGCCCTTCCGTTTCCTTGTATCTTGTGGAATTTCTTTCCCCAAAGCTTTGCTACTTCTCGGTTTACATAGCTTTCACCTGTTTGGCACAGCTTATTCCTAGATACCTTGTTCTTCCTAGTAGCATGCTTTTTTTCCTTTTTTGAGGTTCAGTTTTTCTATCCTTTGCAACTTTTGATTAGTTTTATTTAGGCAGATGTTTACTGCTGTGCTCACATCTGCTGGCAATGCTGCTGTATTTGCTGAGGAAGACTGGCCCAGTCTAACGTCGCTTCCCATCTGCCTGTTTCCTTTGTTGCCCATTCCTGTCACACACGCTTCTTCCAAATAGGCTGCTAAGACAGATGGCAACGAGCATGCTGCCTAGGTTTTCTCCTAGAAGTCTCACGGTTTCAAGTCTTCCATTCAAGTCTTTAATCCGTTTCGAGGTGGTGTGTGTGACTAGTGTAACATCATGCTCTACTCTCATTGTGTTACATTTGGCTGTGCAGTCTTCCCAGCACCGTTTCTGGTCGAGACTCTCCTTTCTCCGCTGTGTACTCTTGGTTCCCTGGTTGAAATTGTGTTGTGCATGTATGCATGTGCATATATGCGTGAGTTGACCTCTGGGCTCTTGGTGCCTGTTTTTGGGCCCAGACTGTGCCGTTTCGGTTCCTAGCACTTCGTCCTGTATGTGGAAATCAAAAAGTGTGATACGTCCTGCCTTGTTCATTTTCTTCAGGATTCCTTTGGGTATTCAGGGTCCTTTCCTTCTGGATAGAGACTTTATTATTCTCTCTTCTATTTCTGTGGGAAAGATCACTGCAACTTTGACTGGGATTGCTTGGAATCCACAGATTCCTCTATCCGCTATGGACGTTTCAAGTGTGTTAGTTCTTCCATTCCAACAGCATGGAATAGTCTTCCGTTTCGTTGTGTCTTCTGGAATTTCTTTAGCCAAAGCTTTGCTAGTATCGGTTTACAATGTTTCCACCTGTTTAGTGAAGGTTAGTCCTAGATATCTTATTATTCTTTGTGACATGCTTCATTTTTTGAGGCTCAGTTTTTCTATTCCTTGCAAATTTTAATTGGTTCTGTTTTGGCAGAAGTTTATGGCAGTGCTCACATCTGCTGGTCGTGCTGTTGTATTTGCTGAGCAAGAGTGGCACTGTCTAACGTCACTTCCCATCTGCCTCTACACTACCTCCCAGGACTCTCCCAGGATGGCTGTACCAGCGGTGAGGAGGCTCAACCCCAAGAGCACAAATGGACGACCACGGGCTGCGGACCCAGAAGGCACGGACTTCACAGCTTCAGCAGTGGCCAGCCCCTTTCATGTTCCATTGGCAACCTGCTGTTTTGGAATGTGACTTCAATATGCTCCTGGAGCCCAGCTCTGGCACTGTGTAGATGAAGCCATGTTGTTTTCCTGGTCCACTGTGATGTCATAGGATTTCTGAGAATTGTGTCTGTGCTGTGCCAGCAAGCTTCATGGACACAAGGTTTCAGAGCCCGCTTGGAGCAGTCTCAGAACTCTCCCATTCCATTTAGCCCAGGTTTGACCTTCACTTCAGGTTTTGGGGTTGTGACTTTTCTGACTTTCAAACGTTTAAGCAGAATCTTTCCAAACACGGCCGTCTTTCATTGTGGATTATTCAGTTGTGATTTCTGTTTGCCTTACATTTTCTGGGACCTTTTTTTCTCTTCCATAGGCTAATCATCACGGTATTGCTAAGCTATCTCCCTTCGATATGCTTATCAGTTTGTTCCCTTTTCATTCCAAGTTATAAATTTTGCATTTCTTTGATCACCATATGTTCTGTTGGCCGTTGTGTGAGTGCTTTCATGATTGTTGGGTGTTGTCTTTGAATTTCCATCGGTCACTTGAAGGAATCTGTGCTATCCTGCCCGAGGTGACACTGAGCACTGAGATCATGTGGTCATCTTCCTTGGTTAGAGATTCTGAGATCAGAAACTCCAGATTTGAAGTTGTCCTGGCAACCATCTTCACGGACACAATGGTTCCGCAACAAATTAGATGAATCTGATGAATTTCTCTTTCCAGGTGAGCGATCCTTCTGTCTATTTCTGGATTTGGAAAGTTCGAATTTCACCCCTGATCCTTGAACGCTCTGCTAGATTATGTCTAGATACTGGCTTACTTTCTTTCCACAGGGTTTGTTATTTGTTTGATTTACATCCTCACCTGTGGCCTGTTTATTTTTCTTTAAATATAATGATAATATTCTAATTTTCAGCCAACATCGTTACATGTGGTGTTGAAACACATAATCAATACTCCTTCTACGGCAAGAGAAGGGGGAGAGAATCTCATTGATCCCAACTTAGGACTCTAGCCTTGGAGTGCAGGATTCACCAAGGAATGACCCCCTCTGCAAAAGGGTGCTTTTGAGCCACTTCTAGAGTCCTTCCAAACCAAGAGACATACCCCAAGCATGACAGGAGTCCATTCCTTCCAGGCTTCAAAGAGGTGTCTTGTGACACATTAGCATGTAGCCAGTGGGCACCCATGATGCCAGAGCTATGGAAAGTGAGACTTCTCTTTAAAAAATGCTAGTGGCCTAGGACGGCGGCCTTGAATCTTCTCTACAATGACCTCAAAAGATCATTCTTGACTTTGGATTATGAGTGAGGCAGAAGGGCAACATAGGTCTCATAGTTCCAGCCTCTTGTTTCAAATCAAGTTTCAAGCTTGAATCAGAATGGCCTCCTCTTCGACGTGAGGAGATGGCAATGTTCTCATCTCAGTGCTTCTCCCTCTATTATGGCTTCTTCCCAATGATTCCTGTCTTATCCCTTGAATTAGCATATCTTTGATCTCTTCAAGTTTCTGTGCCCTGTTTCTGTGGGCTAAAGCTGTTTCTGAGTATCTCTCACTTGAATATCCTAGCCTATGTCAATCCTCGTGCTGGAGACCTGTGGCCATCTTGGGTGACATATTCACAGTGATGTCATAAACACCCTCAGAATTCGAAGTTGTCCTGAAGACCTCCATGCACACAGTTCCTCAGAACCATCTCATCCCAGTCTGATTACTCCCCCTTTCCAGGTAGGATAGCTTTCGTCGTTATCTATTTCTTGTCTGTTTCTAACTTTCTCCTCGAACTTGAAAAGGTCTGCTACCTTCCCTCTAGACACTGGTTTCTTTCCTTTCGGATTAATCTGGGTTTTCTCTCTTATCTTTTGTGGATGAGGCCAAATGGGTGGACTTTCCCAAGAGAAGGTCCCGGAGGCGCTCCCAAGATGACTTCCCAGGCAATCCTCTGATGCGCAATGATCGTGTCATCTCTTAGCAGTCTGACAATTCCACTTTGGCAGGTCACATGTTTTCCTTCCTTCATTATTTGGGGAAGTGTTCCTGATGCGTTCATAGTTTATAATATTCCCATGGTTCTTTTTCTGGTGTGTACTCATAACGTCTCTTCAAAATTTATATTTCTTTAGGATGTCTGTCTACACCATACCGTGAAATCTATATTTGCTAATGCTACTAATCTGATCCACACCCGTGGTGCTAACCAATGAAGCCCTGGCCGCCCAGGCGGAACGTGGGCACATACCCAGTACACCACAGGGCCGGCACTGAAATGGACTTTTGGATCAAACTTTTGCCTGAACTAGGGATGATGTTGGCCTGCTTTGGTTATTCGTAACAGTAATTAGTAGTAACATTGTGGAGTGTAACCTTTTCTTTTGGCTCCTGAGTTTAGCACAGAACGTGTTCTCTTGGTAATGTTCTTCTTCAACTCTTTGTAATGGTCTTCCTTTCTGTAGCATCATCAAGCATTTTGAGGTGATTACCAATCCTTGAAAGGTCATCTTCTCTAATCTCTTTCAGCCTCCAAAGTTTTAGGCCGTAAATCTGAACCCCTAGAGAACATATGGTGAATAAAGAAATACAAAACTCATAACTTGGAAGGGAGGAGAAAAGACTGATAAGAATATCTATGGGAGATATCTGTGAAAGACCATGACGAATGATGTGGATTCAGGCTGCCCCAGCTCGAAAAGCCCAAGGTTACCTGGCCTACATACCAAACTACATGACCCGGTGAGTTGTTTTTTTTTTTTTGGTATGAATTAGAGGTGTCCCAGTGATAGAAGCCCATTTCATGCTCACCTACATGCCTATCTATATGGCCAGATTGGTATTTAATGCTATATGACCACACAATAACCAGACCCCACCTGAACTGAAATCATTTAATGACTTTTAACATCATCTTTTCTTTTTCGAGTAAAAATGTCACGTACCAATGCATTATAAAATTAGCCCTTACCTTCAACTCAGGGCAGCAGCAGGACCTCTGACTGCCCATGGAACCTTTCCCCATGCAGCAGCAGCAGCAGCAGCAGCTCTTCACTGCCCATAGGTCCTGTCCCCATGCAGCAACTATTTACTGCCCATGGGTCCTGTCGCCATGTTGTCCTGTACCATTCTATAAGTAAAAGTGCACCACTTCCAGAATTTGAGAGTCCAAGAAATCTTTCTTTTGACTCTTCAGCTCACCAAGCCCATATCATATCTTGTGGCCCATATCAAAAACTTGCTTCATAGGTTTGTGAGCTCGACTTCTGGTAAGTGCCCTTTTCTTCGTTGTGCATCTCTCTTTTTCAAGGATGGATCTAAATTCACTTCTCCATCAGGAACTTTCTTGGATAGCTGCATGAATCCACGTTTGCTGCCCATGGCTACTCTATGGGGCAAATCATGGCATTCAGCTTGAAGAGAATCAGTACCTTAAGCCTAAGGGTGATGTAGAGTGAATTACTCCATTCCTTCCTGACCCTATCTCTAATATACAAATTTTAGGTGGGCACGGGTTGGCCACTTAAGTCCTTAGGATGGCCGGCAATCTGCAAGACTCCCCTGTAAGGTTTCTTTTCCTAAGGTTGGATTGGGATACCTCTCATGGCACCTGACCATGCTCTGAACTGTGTGAATGTCTCAATCGGGACTACAGTTGAAGGAAAGTACCAAAGTCTAACCTTTGGTTGCATGTGGGAAACCCTTCTTCGGAGAATGGCTCCAACACGCAATTGGGTAGAACGTCCCCCAGCTCGGTGGAAAATTCTACACTATTTTTCTCCATCCTGTTCCCTCTTAAACTTCTCCTTTTCTCTTGGGGACCATTCAACAGGCACCTATTACTTCCAGGCAGAATAGGAAAGATGTTCACCAGGCAGCTGTTACTGCCAGGCATACCACGGAAGGTACACAAGGGATGCAATGCTGGGGGCCACGCCCATAACCCCTTGCTATAGGAACCCCACAGTAGGAACCACATGTAGGATGCTGCCGTAGGGTCAGGGGTGATCTTCAAGGTAATGGACATCCCTCTTTCATCTTTGTTAGAGTTACAATGGCCATTTTCATCTCCTTTTGAACTTTGCAACTGGGGAAACAAAGGAATCTTTCAAGGATCAAGGTCTCCACTACTGGAGCCACAAATTTGGCTTTCTGGGACTGATCACCCCAGCGACCATAAGTAGGGTGCCCTCTCTTGGCGGTTGACTCATTGAGTAGTTTATTCACCTACTGAGTTGGCTATGAGGGTAGGAGACCTGTGATTTATTCTGAGAACTGTTGGGCTACGGTAGTGTGCCACAGCACAGGAACTGTTGTGTGACTCTTATCTTGAGAACCCTCTGAGAGCAACAATGAGGGTGAGGTCTGGTGTCTTCTTTTCCTTTCTCTGTTTTGCTCGTCATGTCATCTGTTGTCACCAAGTCGAGGTTAAGTTCTGGCTGGACCTGACCAGAACATGGACCTTCTGTAAAATCGAACAACTTGAAAATATTTTGCAAGGACCTTAACTCTCAACCCGGGTACTGGGAGCCCCGGCCTCCAGCCAGTTCCAGGTGTTTGTAGCCACTGCACCCTTCTCCACTTCACTGTCAGTTGGACACTGGCTTTACTGCCGTGGGGAATGAGATAAGCATCCCTTAAGACTCACCACTCAGGGTCATTCTAACTAATTAGAAACACTTTCAATTGTATGGGTTATGCCCCAGAAACTCCTGCTGGTAGAAAATGTGTGATGTTTCTCTGTGCCTTTATGGTGCAGTTGGACAGGTAGATCAACCTAGAACGTCCTTCAAGTTACAGTCCAGTTTCTGAGAAATCAAGAGCAACTGTCCTTACAAAATCCTTGCAAGACTGGAAAGACAGCCCTAGAGGCAGTTCAGATTCCACCTAGTTCCTTTATCATGAAAAGAATTATCATCCCCCCTCTCCAGGAACTACTCTCTAGCCCATCACTCACTCTTAAGACTGACAAAAAGAAAGGAGGGGAAAGGAGACATGGCCATAAATGTGCCATTGAAAGAGTCTAGCATCTCGAGGGTCTTCTCCATAAGTATTAGTAAAAAGGCTCAAAACAAAGTTTACCTTCATAACTGGTGAGCTTTATATTATTGTACCTGATTCACGGCAGTAGCTTTTAAAACAGTTGTTGTACAGTCTCTGTGTATGCGTGTCTATGTGTAGGTTATACATGTGATATTTTCAGCCTTGGGTGGTATGACCAAAATTAAGATCTCTGTTTAGTTGGCTTATAGTAAGTGTTTACATAAATGCTAAATGCAGTAGAAATTAACTCAGTGCCTTTCAAAGTTAATGTCATGTGAATTAACCTTTGGTAAATGAAAGACTGTTTAAGTTTGTTGGTCTGATTGAAAATAGTCTTGTTGTCAGGGATGTCGGTATTTGCATAGGGATGCAGGCCTTCAGCCTGGGTTTACTAGTCATATAAGTTCACGTTGTCTGCTAAATTTGTCAGCAAAGTAATAGCTTTAAATGATGACCAGTTTTGTCTAGGGCCTCATGAGGTTTCAGTAGGTAATCTGAACATAATTGATGGAAACAAATGGTTTAAATAGATAATACTCATCAAAGTGAGTACAAAAACTTTTATGGTCTGTATAGTTTGGGAAAGAAAAACAGCTTCGAAATGCTTTTTGGTAACCATCTTGAGTTTTGCCAAGTTAAGTTAAATGATAAAAAGATGAATATGCGGGTCACTTTTGGATAGAACGGAACTCTCACACATTATTGTTAAACATATCTAAGTTATCTACTTTTGGCTTCTTATTGAAGAGGCAAAAAGCGTTTGGGTGTATCAAAAAGCGTGCCTTGTGTTTTAGTGCGAAGTGGCATGTTTCTTAAGTTGTGAAGTGTTTAGAATGCTGATATAAAAGACATTTCATAATTGTTTACCTTTTTAGTGTTTACTAGGTCCGTTAAGCGTTAAAGGTTCTAACTAACCTATGGAATTAAAGCTACTGGAAATTACTAAGCAAAAGAGCTCTGTATTCAAGGAAGTTAAAATGTATGTTTTCAGTAAATAAGGTATAAAGAATGGAAATATTTTTGTTTGATGGGTTAAGAAAGATAAATTGCTCCTGATGTACTAGAAAGGAAAAAAGAAAGACTTTGGGACAAGTACTGAAAATGAAAAAGAAAGATGTAGAAGGTTTGTGAAGGAGGAATTCTGAAATGAGTTTTGCCTGGTCAAGTAGACTAAAGTAAGTTCAATTAAGTGAATGAGTTTGAATGTGAAACATAAGTAGGTGCAGAAATTCAAATTTGGTTTTCTCTAAAAGGATACATTTTCTTGAACTTTTGATCTGCTCTTGGTAAAGAGGTTGTAAGAGCTGTTCCTTTGAGTACGTCTACCTAAGAGACAAATCTGTTTTGTGAAAATAATGGCTGAGTCTTAATATTTTTTACTCTTTCTGTTATCACTTTGAATGCATACCTGAGCATTGTTTCACCGTGAGTGTTGTTTGCTATTTGAACAACATTTTAAAAACTTTTGATATGTTGTGACAAGCTTCTCCCTCAAAAATATTCAAATCCTGAATGAAGGCGTTCTTTAGACCTGGTAGACAGAAGAATGATTACTCTGAGGATTTTCAGAGGGTCCCTGAGACTTCTCAAAAAATTTGGTCTCTCTTCCTACAAGGAGGAAAATGCTAAAATCATTTGGCTTATTTGGTCTATTAAATTAAATGGGAAACATTGTGAAATAAGTGACAATAGACTTTCTTAGCTGGTATTTGATGGAGAAATGTTATTAATATAGACGTCTCAAAATTAGATAGCATTCCTAAAATTCTGATCTGCCCTGGTTATCAGTGATAAGTTCACTTATTATCTGGCAGTGTTATATGTCACAGAAGTAGTCAAGTTTCTTTGCCAATTGCCCTTTTGAGTTCTTTGTCCATTTGCAGATAGTTGTTGTTTTACTCTGATGCTTTTTCCTTTTGCAAATATGTTTCAACTTCCGAGAAATTCCTGGAAAGGATTCTGACACAAAGAGTCTAAACGACAGGTTTCTGATAAACCATCAGATTGTAAAACTGAACGGAGTAAGAAATGACCGAATTCTAACAGAAACTATGCTCATCGATCTACTAACAGAAGATTCATCTCAAGAATTGATTATACAGGACTGTGTGCACTGATTAGGACGATTATAAATTTTTAGGACTTCAGTTTGAAATATTGTTGAGTTTTGATGTGTTGTTTTCTCATAATGAAGGAAATCTTTTTCTCTTTTCTCTTATGCTAACTATAACTTACAGCCATTTGGTGAAATTATACCTTTATGAGCAAAACTGAAACATTTATCTTTTTCTCCCTACCTTATCCCTAAAGAATTTGGAAACCCTTTGTGACTGAGTATGGTCATTTCGTGGCAATATTTGCATAAGTTCCATAAGAATCTGTTCTCCTTATAACGGGACACATTGGTTATATTACCAAGGCTTTGACTGGAATGTCATATTTGAAACACACAGCCTCAGATATGACAAGACAGCATTTCAGGAACAAAGATTGGACTTTCTGGAATACGGCCACTCGGAAACACGGGCCTGGTACCTTGTTTACAGAGATATTGGCAATCTTACCCGTTAAGTAAGGAAGCGTGCTTATCTGGCAAGTGCAAGTAACCTCCAAATACTTTGGGGGACCTGAAAGAGAACTCCACTGAAATCTGTAAGTACTGCAGGCAAAATCTGATGGCAAGTCCTTGGCTTGGCTTTTCTGGCCTCTAGAGGCCTTCACAGTTCAATCTGAGATTCCGCAGGAAAAGATCCAGCGAAACACATTTAAAAAAGCCTGTATGAACAATTACTATTCTTGCTGCTCTTATGTAAATAATTGGAGCAAGTTGTATTGAAACTACACTTGATTTGCAAACCCGTTAATCCTGATTTGGCTATCTTTTGTAAAAATGAGAGTGATTCAAGACAGAAAAAATTATGTTTCTGTAGAAGCTATAGTAGGCATTCATGGATATTAGATTCTAGCTCTTTTCTTCTGCAATATTCATGTATTATTAATAGTAATGTCTCCTTGTGGCCATCTACGTCTGACACCTGGGAGTTCCATGGCCACAATCATTTTCCTACACTACTACTGTCCAAATACTAACTAGATTTGCCTTGTCACAGTTGGATCATACAGAACAAGTTCCAAAGGTAATGTTCCCAACTTATTAATACACACAGGATGGACAATACAAAATTTGGGATGAATATATTTGGTTCACTCCTACTAGTGGGCAACTCAGTAAAAGGCCACTTTCTTTTGGGGAAGAAAACTCACCCCTGTGATACATGGCCTTATAGCACTCGACCTATGGGAAAAAATCCCTGTTAGATGTGTTCTCATATCATAGCCTTAAAAAAAATACTGATTGGTTTCAGACTGACTGGGATACATGGCTCCACACGCGTTGGTTAGCCCCTAATGGTGCTCAGTGGATATGTGGCTCCAATTTATGACCTTGGCTACCACCTGCATGGATTGGACGATGCACTCTAGGCTTTGTCTGGATGCAAGGTGGAACTACATTTACTATATCTCCTCCTGCTAACCTACCCAACTTGACCAGCCCTGTCTTCCGCTGGTATGACCATATTTCCGCAGTTTTCTTTCACCAATTAGGAATCGACTTTTGTAGCATATTCAAGTCTTGCACATGTAAGTCCTAGACAAATTTACTATGAAGGCATTAAATGATACACAACATAGCATTTCGCTGCTCAATTTAGAAGTATCCCAAGTGTGTAAGGCTGTCCTCCAAATCCAAATGGCACTGGATGTCTTGACAGCAGCACAAGGGGGCACCTGTGCCATTATAAAAACTGAATGTTGTGTCTATATTCCTGACTACCGTCAAAATATTTCTGGCTTGGTATCCCAGCCACCAAATTAAATCCATGTCTGACCAACCCTAAATCTAAATGATTGTTTGAACTCCTAGTCAGGACAAGGTTTCTGCACTACTTCAAAACCTTATTCATTGGGTTAAACATACTGCTTGTATTTCTTATGATATTTTGTTGTCTGTTTCATTGTTTGTCTTATGCATGTCAAAAATGTTTCACCTCCTGGACCACCTCTCGTCAAAGGATACTCTCGTCTCCAGAGGCTCTGTACAACTTGTCACCCTTGAACTCCACCGGTGAAGACTTCTGGTCCACTGAACTTCCTACCTGTACCTATGGCCCCATTTTGGGGCAGCTCTACGACCTTGTACAGCCAGAAGTAGTTACAGAAGACTGACCATCATTCATATCCCCAAAGATTTCCGGTCATAATGGGTTCAGGGGTGGTTTATGATGTGGATTAATGCTGCCCAAGCTAGAGAAGCCCAAGGTGACCTGGCCTACATGCCAAACTACATGAGCTGGTGGATATTTTTATAGTATGAATTGGGGCTGCTGCAGGGAGAGTAATCTCACATTGATCTGTGAAGGCCGCTAGATGCCAGAAAAGCCAAGCCAAGGACTTGCCATCAGATTTTGCCTGCAATACCTACAGATGTGAGTTGAGTTCTCTTTGAGGTCCACTAAAATATTTGGAGGTTCCTTGCACCTGGCAGATAGGCAAGCTTCCTTAGTGACTGGGAAAGATTGCCAGAATCTCTGTAAACAACGTACCAGGCCCATGTTTCCAAGTGGCTGTATTCCAGAAAGTCCAATCTTTGTTCCTGAAATGCTGTCTTGTCATATCTGAGCCTGTATGTTTCAAATATGACATTCCAGTCAAAGCCTTTGTAGTATAACCAATGTGTCCTGTTATAAGGAGAGCAGATTCTTATGAAACTTATGCAAACATTGCCACTAAATAACCATACTCAGTGACAAAGGGTTTCCAAATTCCTTAGGGATAAGGTAGGGATAAAAAGATAAAAGTTTCAGTTTTGCTCATGAAGGTATAATTTCACCATATGGCTGTAAGTCATTGTTAGCATAAGGGAAAAGAGAAAAAGATTTCCTTCATTATGAGAAAACAAAACATCAAAACTCAACAATATTTCAAACAGAAGTTCTAAAAAATTACAACCATCCTCATCAGTTCACACAGTCCTGTATAATCAATTCTTGAGCTGAGTTTTCTGTTAGCAGATCGATGAGCTTAGTTTCTGTTAGAATTCTGTAATTTCTTACTCCGTTCAGTTTTACAATCTGAAAGTTTATCAGAAACCTGTCATTTAGAACCTTTGTGTCAGAACCCTTTCGTGGAATTTCTTGGAAGATGAAGCATATTTGCAAAAGAAAAAAGCATCAGAGTAAAACAACAACTACCTGGAAATGGACAAAGGACTCAAAAGGGCAATTGACAAAGAAACTTGGCTACTTCAGTGACATATAACACTTGCTGATAATAATTGGACTTATGACTGTTAACCAGGAAAGATCAGACTCTTAGGAATGCTATATAATTTTAAGACACCTATATTAATAACATTTACCCATCTTATACCACCTAAGGAAGTCTATCATCACTTATTTCACAATGTTTCCCATGTAATTTAATAGACCAAGTAAGCCTAATTAGTTTAATATCTTCCTTCTTATAGGAAGAGAGAGCAAATGTCTTCGAGAAGTCTCAGGGGCCCTCTAAAAATCCTCAGAGTAATTTTTCTTCTGCCTACCATGTCAACAGAAAGCATTCATTCAGCATTTGAATATTTTTGAGGGAGAAGCTTGTCAAAACATATCAAAAGCTTTTCAAATGTTTGTTCAAATAGAAAGCAACACTCGCTGTGAAGCAATGCTCGGGTATCTATTCAAAGTTATAACAGAGTCAAAAATCTTAAGAGTGACCTCAGTCATTATTTTCACAAAACAGATTTGTCTCTTACGTAGACTTACTCAAAGGAATAGCTTTTATGACCTCTTTACCAAGAGCAGATCAAAAGTTCAAGAAAATGTATCCTTTTAGAGAAAACCAAATTTGAATTTCTGCACCTACTTATTTTGAACTTTCAAACTCATGCACTTAATTGAACTTACTTTAGTCTACTTGACCAGGCATAAAACTCCTTTCAGAATTTCTCCTTTGCAAACCTTCTACAACTTTCTTTTTTGTTTTCAGAATTTGACCCAAAGTCTTTGTTTTTTCCTTTCTAGTACATCACGACAAATTTATCTTTCTTAACCCATCAAACAAAAATATTTCCATTCTTGATACCTTTTTTACTGAAAGCATCCATTTTAACCTCCTTGAATACAAAGCTCTTTTCCTTAGTAGTTTCCAGTAGGTTTAATTCCATAAGGTAATTAGAACTTTAACCCTTAACAGACCTACTAAACACTAAAAAGGTAAACAGTTATGGATTGTCTTTTATATCAGCATTCTAAACACTTCCTAAGTTTAGAAACAGGCCACTTTACAACAAAACACAAGGCATGCTTTTTAATACACCCACACGCTTTTAGCCTTTTCCATAAGAAGCCAAAAGTAGATAACTTAGATGTGTTTATTAATAATGATTCAGTGTTTCATCCTATCCAAAAATGATCCAGATATTCAGATATTTATTATTTAACTTTACTTGGCCAAATTCAAGATTGTTACCAAAAGAATTTGAAGCTGTTTTTTACCCCCAAGTATAGAGACCATAAATGTTATTGTATTCACTTTTATGAGTTTTATGTATTTACACCATTTGTTTCCAAAAATTATGTTCAGATTACCTACGGAAACCTCATGAGGCATTAGACAAAACTGGTCATCATTTAAATATATTATTTCACTGACAAATTTAACAGACAACGTGAACTTATATGACTAGTAAACCGAGGGTGAATGCCTGCATCCTATGCGAATACTGACAACTCTGACAACAAGACTATTTTCAATCAAACCAACAAACTTAAAGAAGCTTTCATTTACCAAAGGTTAATTCACATGATATTAACTTTGAAAGGCACTGAGTTAATTTCTACTACATTTAGAATTTAAGAAAGCACTTACTTTAAGCCAACTAAACAGAGATCTTTATTTTGGCCATATCATCCAGGGGTAAAAATATCACATGATCACATGTATAACGTACACATAGACACACATACACAGAGACTGTACAACTATTGTTTTAAAAGCTACTGCCGTGACTCAGGTACAATAATATAAAGCTCACCAGTTATGAATCTTAATTTTGTTTTGAGCCTTTTTACTAATGCTTATGGAGAAGACTCTCTAGATGCTATACTTTTTGCAATGACACACTTATGGCCATTTATCCTTTCCCCTCCTTTCTTTTTTTTTTTTTTTTGAGTCTTAAGACTGAGTTATTGGCTAGATAGTAGTTCCTGGAGAGGGGAGAAGATAATCCTTTTCATGATAAAGGAACTAGTTCGAAACTGAGCTGCCTCTAGAACTGTCTTTCCAGTCTTGCAAGGACTTTCTAAGGACGGTTGCTCTTGATTTCTCAGAAACTGGACTGTAACTTGAAGGACGTTCTAGGTTGATCTACCTGTCCAACTGCACCATAAACGCACAGAGAAACCTCACAAACTTTCTCCCAGCTGCAGTTTCTGTGCCGTAATCCAGACAAATGAAAGTGTTTCTAATTAGTTAGAATGACCCTGAGTGGTGAGTCTCTGGGGATGCTCATGGCATTCCCCATGGCAGTAAAGCCAGTGTGCGACTGACAGTGGAGTGGAGAAGGGTGGAGTTGTATTCACTTTTATGAGTTTTATGAGTTCCTACAAAGGTCTGGAACTGACTGGGGGCCGGGGCTCCAAGTACCCGGGTTGAGAGTTAAGTCCCTTGAAAAATGTTGTCAAGTTTTTCGATTTCGCAGAAGGTGCTGGTTCTGATCAGGTCCAGCCTTATCTTAACCTCGACTTGGTGACAACAGAGGAGATGACCAAAACAAAGAAAGGAAAAGAAGACGCCAGACCTCACCCTCATGGCCGCTCAGAGGGTTCTCAAGATAAGAGTCACACAACCGTTCCCGTGCTGTGGCACACTACTGTAGCATGACTGTTCACAGAAAAAACCACAGATTTCCTACCCTCATAGCCAGCTCAGTAGGTGATTAAAATACTCAATGAGTCAACCGCCAACAGAGGGCACCCTACTTGGGGTCGCCAGGGTGATCAGGCCCAGAAAGCCAAAGTTGGGGCTCCCAGTGTTGGAGGACTTGACTCTTGAAAGATTTCTTTGTTTCCCGGTTGCAAAGCTCAAAAGGAGACGAAAATGGCCATTGTATCTCTAACAAAGATGAAAGAGACACGTCCATTACCTTGAAAATGCCCCCTGAACCTACGGCAGCATCCCACCTGTTGTTCCTACTGTGGGGTTCCTATAGCAAGGGGTGACAGGGGTGTCTGCCAGCACTGCATCCCTTGTATACCTTCCCTCAGATGCCTGGCAGTAACAGGTGCCTGGTGAACATCTTTCCTATTCTGCCTGGCAGTAATAGGTGCCTGGTGAATGGTCCCCGAGACAAAAGGAGAAGTTTAAGAGAGAACATAATGGAGAAAAAGTGTGAGGAAT
Source organism: Equus asinus (assembly GCF_041296235.1). NCBI lineage: Eukaryota > Metazoa > Chordata > Mammalia > Perissodactyla > Equidae > Equus > Equus asinus. Next base: position 4,372,184 of record NC_091793.1, on the reverse strand, counting down.
TTTCCACCGCTCTGAGGGACATTCTACCCAATTGTGTGTTGGAGTCATTCTCTGAAGAAGGGTTTCCCATACTCAAGCAAAGGTTAGACTTTGGTAGTTTCCTTGAACTCGATTCCCGATTGGGACATTTGCACAGTTCAGAGCCTGGTCAGGTGCCATGGGAGGTATCCCAATCCAGCCTTGGGAGAAGAAACTTTCCACTGGAGGCTTGCAGATTGCCAACCATCCTAATGACTTGAGTGGCCTATGCATGCCCAGGTAATATTTATATATTAGAGATAGACTCAGGAAGGAATGGATTAATTCATGCTACATCACCCTGAGGCTTAAGCTACTGATTCTCTTCAAGCTGAATGCCATGATTTGCCCCATAGAGTAGCCATGGGCAACAAACATCGATTCATAGAGCTAACCAAGAAAGTTCCTGATGGAGAAGTGAGTTTCGATCCATCCTCGAAAAAGAGAGAGGCACCAGGAAGAAAGGGGCACTTACCAGAAGTCGAGCTCAAAAACTGACGAAGCAAGTTCCCCATACAGGACACAAGATATGATGCAGGCTCAGCGAGCTGAAGAGTTGAAAGATTTCTTGGACTCTCAACGTCTGGTAGTGGTGCTCTTTTATTTAGAGAACTTTACAGGATAACATGGGGACAGGACCCATGGGCAGTAAAGAGTTGCTGCATGGGGACAGGATCTATGGGCAGTGTAGAGCTGCATGCATGGGGACAGGACCCATGGGCAGCGAAGAGCTGCTGCTGCTGCTGAAGGCGCAAAGGACCCATGGGCAGTCAGAGCTCCTGCTGCTGCCCTGAGTTGAGGGGAAGGGCTAATTTTATGAGTCATGGGTACATGACTTATTTTGACTGGAAAAAGAAAATATGATGTAAACGTCATTAAATGATTTCAGTTCAGATGGGGTCTGGTTATTGTGTGGTCATATAATATTAGATACTAATCTGGCCATATAGATAGACATGTAGGTGAGCATGACCTGGGCTTCTCTCACTGGGGCACCTCTAATTCATACCAAAAGAAATTCACCGGGTCATATAGTTCTGCTTGTACACCAGATAACCTTCGGCTTTTCGAGCTGGGGCGGCCTTAATCCACATCAATTGTCATGGTCTTTCTCAGCTGTCTCCCATAGATATGCTTATCAGTCCGTTCTCCTTCATTCAAGTTATTAATTTTGTATTTCTTTAGTCACCATATGTTCTCTAGGCCGACGTGTGAGCGCTTTCGTGATTTTTGGGTATTGACTTTGAATTTCAATCGTTCACTTAAAGGAATCTTTGCTATCCTAGCCTAGGTCCAATGGAGCACTGAGAACACGAGGTCATCTTGGTTGGTTTGACATTCTGAGATCAGAATCTCCAGATTCTAGGTTGTCCTGGCAACCACCATATGGACATAATGTTTCCGAGACAAATTAGAGAAATCTGATGGATTCCTATCTCCAGATAAGATATTTTTATGTCTCTTTTCTGAATTTGGGGACGCTCGAAGTGGACCCTGGATCCTTGATCATTTCAGTAGACTACATCTGGATGCTGGTTTACTTTATTTCTGTAGGATTCGTTAGTTGTTCGACTTACATAGTCATCTCTGTCATGTTTATTTTTCGTTAAATATAAGTGTAATGTTCTAATTTTCAGTCAACTTCCTCACATATGGTGTCAAAGCACATAAGCAATACTCTTCTATGGCGAGGGATAGGGGGAGAGAATTTCATTGTTGCCAAACTGAGCATTCTAGCTTTGGATACCAGCCTTCCCTTTGGATTGGTGGTTCCCAGAGGGAAAGAAAAAATCCTAAAAGGCGTGCATATTTGCAGCATAAAGCTTTTGATGCTGAAAGAGATTAGAGAGATGAACTTCTAAGGATTGTGAAGCTCCTCAAAATGCTTAGAGATGCTACAGAATGGTCGACCATTGCAAATAGATTAATATGAATACTACAAAGAGAATGTGTTCCGTGCTAAACTCATGAACCAAGGGAAAATGTTACCCTCTATGAGGTCACTACTAATTACCTTCACGAATGATCGAAAAAGGCCAGCTTCTTCCCAAGTTCAGCAAAAGATTGCTCCAAAAGTCCAATTCAGGGCCGGTGCTGTGGTGTAGCAAGTAAGTGCCCACATTCCTCTTGGGCGGCCCGGGCATCACCGCCTAGCATCACGGGTGGAGATCAGATTAATAGCATTGGGAAATCCAGATTTCATGGTCTGGTCGGCACAGAGATCATAAAGAAGTAGAAATTGTGAGGAGAACTTATCAATACGCACCAGAAAAGGAACCATGAGAATATTACAATCTATGAACGTATCAGGTACACGTCCCCAAATGATGAAGGAAGGAAGACATGTGACCCGACAAGTTGGAATTGTCAGACTGTCAGGTGATCACACGAGTCAGAGGATTGTCTTGGCAAATTGAACTTGGGAGGGACTCCAGGACTTTCTCTGTGGAAAATCCACCCATTTGGCCATATCCACAAAAGGTAAGAGGTAAAACCCAGGATAATCTTAAGGGAAGAAACCGGTCTCTGGAGGGAAGGTAGTAGACCTTTCAATGTTCAAGGAGAATCTTAGAAACTGATAAGAAATGCAGAACAAGAAGAACTATCCTACCTGGAAAGATGGAGTCTTCAGACTGGTATGAGATGGCTCTCAAACACTGTGTGCATGGACGTTGTCAGGATAACTTAGAAAAATCCGAGGGTGTTTATGACATCACGGTGAACATGTCACCAAAGATGGCCGCATGTTTCCAGAGCGAGTATTTGCCTAGGCTGTGATAGTGAAGTAAGAGATACCCAGAAACAGCTTTTCCCAACAGGAATCAGGCACAGAAACTTGAGGAGATCAAAGAGACTCTGATTCAAGGGATAAGAAAGGAATCACTGGGAAGAAGCAATAATAGAGGGACAAGCGCTGAGAGGAGAACATTGTCATCTACTGGAGTAGATGGGGAGGCCGTGCTGATTCAACCTTAAAACTTGATTTGAAAAAAGAGGCCAGAGCTGTCACTTATCAGTCCTACGTTGGCCTTCTGCCTTACTCATAATCCAAAGTCAAGAATGATCTCTTGAGGACATTGAAGAGAATAATCGAAGCCTCCGTCCTACGCCCCTAGCATGCTTTGAAGAGAAGTCTCCCTTTCCACAGCTCTGGAGTCATGGGGGCCCACTGGGTACATGCTAATGTGTCCCAAGACATCTCTTTGAAGACTTGAAGAAATGCACGCCTGTCATTCTTTGAGTATGTCTGCTGGTTTGGAAGGGCACTGGAAGTGTGCTGAAAACCACCCTTTTCCAGAGGGCTTCGTTCCTGTGTCAAGGCTGCCCCCACAGTCTAGCATGCTCAGTTGGACTCCAATGAAATTCTCTCCCATTATCTCTTGCCGTAGAAGGAGTACTGATTCTGTGTTTTGACACCATATGGAAGGGGGTTGGCTGAAATTTAGAACACTACCATTATATTTAAAGAAAACTACACATGCCAGAGCTGAGGATGTAAGTCAAACCAATAGAAAACCCTGTGGAAATAAAGTAAGCCGGTATCTAGACCTAATCTGGTGGAGCGCCCAAGGATCAGGGGTTAAGTTCGAAATTTCCCAAATCCAGAAAAGAGACAGAAAAATCTGTTACCTGGAGAGAGGAGTTCATCAGATTTTGCTAACTTGTGTCAGAAACATAATGTCCATGAAGGCGGATGCCAGGACCCCCACGAATCTGGAGTTTCTGATCTCAGCATGTCAACCCAGCCAAGACGACCACGAGTTCTCAGGGCACAGTGTCAACGCGACCAGGATAGCAAAGATTCCTACAAGTGACCTATAAAAATTCCAAGACAACACCCAACAATCAAGAAAGGACTCACACCTCTGCCTACAGAACCTAAGGTGATTAAAGAAATGCAAAATTCATAACTTGGAATGAAGGAGAACGCACTGATAAGCATACCAAAGGGAGATACCTCAGAAAGACCATGACGATTGGACGATGGAAAAGAAAATAAGGTCCTGTCAAATGGAAGGCCAACAGACATCACAAGTGAATAATCCACAGTGATAGACGTCAGTCTTTAGACAGATTCCGCTTGAACGCTTGAAAGTCTGAGAAAGTCACAACACCAAAAATTACAGCGAATGTCAAACCTGGTCAAACTGGGAAGGGTGAGTTATGAGACTGCTCCCCGCAGGCTCTGAAGCCTGTGTCCACGAAGCTAGACTGGACAGAGGAGACACGATTCTGACAAATCCTCCGACATCACAGTGTGCCAGATAAACAGGCTGGCCTCATCTACACAGGGCCAGATTTGGGCTCAAGTAGCATATTCAACTCCCATTCCACTCAGCTGCAGGTTGCCAATGGAACATGAAAGGGGCTGGCCAGTGGGACAGTGTGGAGTCCACTTTTTTTGGGTCGATAGCCCTTGGTCAGCCACGTGGAATCCTGGGGGTCAGCCTTCTCAATGATCTTCCAGCCATTCTGTGCCAGGCGTGTGACCTAGTGTAGAGGCAGATGGGAAGCGACTTTAGAGAGCACCACTCTTCCTCAGAGAATACAGCGGCATGGCCAGCAGATTTGAGCACAGCCATAAACATCTGCCAAAAGAAAACCAATTAAAAGTTGCAAAGAATAGAAAAGCTGAACCTCAAAATAAAAAAGACCCATGCCAGTGAGAAGAAAATTATATCTACGAATAACCTTTGCCAAACAGGAGAAAGCGATGGAAAACAAAAACTAGCAAAGTTTTGGGGAAAGAAATTCCACAAGTCACAAGGAAACGCAAGGCTATTCCGTGCCCTTCGAATGGAACAACGGACACACTTGAAACGTCCATACGGCATAAAGCTGACAAATAAAAATGGGAAGCAATAGGATATATTGGAGTATATGAGGAAGCCATTTGGTATAGACCTAATTCGGCCTGATTTTGTTTTTTCCAAAAGGGCCTGACTATGGCTATTTAGCACGCATTGCATATCTGCTTAGACATTTCCTATGGCCCTTGAGATAAAGGTGCAACTTCCCCCAACATTAACATTTCCTTAGGGATAAGCATTTTGTCCTAGGCTATGAACAGATTGCTGCACTCAACTTTGACCACCCAGCCCACCTGTGACCAGTCAGCTGGAGACAACAGACCGCCACCCTGCTGTGTTCACAGAGACAGAAGACCTACCTGCTATTTCCATCAATCACTGTGCCAACAGAGCAGTCTCGTGACTATTGTAAATGGGAGATTTTGATCCTATGTGAAACATCCTCTCTGGGAGCATATAACCAGTCTGTGCACCCCACTTCTTTGATGCTCTTTCTTCCTTTGGGAAGAAAGGCCCCGGGTTATAATCCTCAGATTTAAGCTCAGAGTAAGCTCACCAAAGTTTCATTTATAGATTGGTTATGGATTATTTTTGACGACAAAGCAATGTCTGGATTCCATGCAGTCCCAGTCAAAGTTGCAGCAATCTTTCCCACACAAATAGGAGAGAGAATCCTAAACTTTCTATCCAGCAACAAAGGACACTGAATAGACACAGGAATCCTGAGGAAAACGAACAAAGCAGCAATTATCACCCTTTCTGATTGCCACATATAGAACAAAGAGCTAGGTCCCGAAACAGCACAGCCTGGACCCCAAAATAGGCACACAGACCCATGCAACATAATCGAGACCCCAGAGGTCAACTCACACATCCATGGACAGCCCATTTACGACCAGGGAGCCAAGAGGAGACAGCAGAGAAAGTAGAGTCTCGACAAGAAATGGTGCTGGGTAGACTGCACAGCCGCATGTAACACAATGAGAGTAGACCATGATGTTACACCAGGCACACACACCACCTCGAAATGGATTCAGGCCTTGAATGGAAGACTTGAAACCGTGACATTTCGAGGAGAAAACGCAGGCAGCTTGCTCTTTGCCATCTGGCTTGGCTGCCTGTTTGGAAGAAGCATGTGTGACTGAGCAATGGCAACAAAGGAAACAAGAATCAAGCAGGACTCCATCCAACGCAGAACCTTCTGCCCAGCCAATGACACCATTGGCTCAATGCAAAGACAGCACAACTGCGACAGGATGTTTGCAAACCACACATCGGAGAAGAGGTGAATAGCCAAAAGATCCAATGAACTCATATGTCTCCAGAGGAAATAAAACAATGAGCCCAATACAACCTGTTAAAAAGATGGAAACAGACATTTCTCCCAGTAAGATAGAAAGATGGCTAACAGGCTATATGAAAACATGCTCATCATCATTAAGTCTCTGGTCAATGTGAATCCGAACGGCACTGAGATAGCAGCTCACAGTGGTCAGAGGGCTATAAGGAGGAAGGCAGGAAACCACAGGTTTTGGAGAGGAGGTGGAGAGAAGAGAAGCCTCCTGCACTGATGGTGGGAGTGTAAACCGGTGCAGCCACTAGGCAAAGTTGTGTGGAACAGCCTCAGAAATGTCAGAATCCATCTACCATAAGATCCAGGTAGTCCATGGCAGCATATTTATCCAAAGAACTTGGAAACACTAACACATAGAGATCCATGCACCACTGTGCTCACCACAGCCTTACTCCCGATATCCAAGACTTCGAGGCCGCCCTGGTCCCCATCATGTGACGAAAGAAGAAGGAAGATGGGCTATAGCCACACAATGGCATAACACTCAGTTGTAGGAACGGAGGCAGTGCAGCCATTTGTGAACACCCGAAAGGCTCCTGAGGGTATTAGGGGAACTGAAAAAAGCCCTGGGGAAAGGTCAAATACCACAGGATCTCATGCACAAGGAGAAGAGGAAAAATGCACCAACAAACAGGTAGCACGTGACATAGGATTGGTAGTTCCTAGAGGGAAATGGGGGCGGCCACCGGAGGGAGAAAGAGCTGATTAGGCACAAGTGTGTGGTGAGGGCCTGTAATTAGGCTTACGGTGGTGAAGATGATGTAACTTACACAGAAGTCTAAATCTATGAGGATGTAGATCTGAAAGCTATAGGATCTTACAATGTATGGTTATGACAATCAATTCACATAAAATCAAAACTCCAAAGAGGGGTGCAGATTTACGGCCTAAAGCTTTGGAGGCTGAAAGAGATTAGAGAAGATGAGCTTCCAAAGATTGGCAATCACCTCCAAATGCTTAATGATGCTACTGAAAGGTAGACCTTTGCAAAGAGATGAAGAGGAATACTAGCATGAGAGTATTGTCCGAGCCAAACTCATGACCCAATGGAAAATGTTACCATCCATGATGTTACTACTGATTCCCTTCACAAATGATCGAAGCAGGCCAACATATTCTGAAGTTCAGGCCAAAGTTTGATCCAAAAATCCAATTCAGGGCCAGCCCTGTGGTGTAGCGGGTAAGTGCACATGTTCCGCTTGAGCTGACAGGGTTTTAAAGGTTAGCATCACGGGTGTAGACCATATTACAAGCATTAGGAAATCCAGATTACACGGTCTGATGGGCACAAAGAACATAAAGAAGTAGAAATGGTGAGGAGACCTTATCAATACACACCAGAAAGAGAACCATGAGAATATTACAATCTCTGAACGCATCAGGTACACTTCCCCAAATGATGAAGGAACGAAAGCATGTGACTTGCCAAGGTGGAATTGTCAGACTGCTGGGAGATCACATGATCATTGTGCATCAGGCAATTGAATGGGCAACTTCAACTTGGGATGGCCTCCAGGACTGTCTCCGGGGAAAGTCCACCAGTTTAACCATATCCACAAATGATAAGAGATAAAACCAAGAATAATCTTAAAGGAAAGATACCGGTATGTAGAGAGAATGTAGTAGACCTTTCAAAGTTAGAAGAGAAAGTTAGAAAACGATGGGGACATGGTCACTGTGATGCCATAAAAAACCTCAAAATTCTAACTTGTCCTGACAAACTCCATGCACACAGAGTTTCGGAGCCATCTCAGACCAGTCTGACTCCTCACCCTTTCCAGGTAGGATAGTTTTCCTTTCTCTGGATTTCTTGTCAGTTTCTAACTTTCTTCTCGAACTTTGAAGGCCTGCTACATTCTCTCTAGACACTGGTTTCTTTCCTGTAAGATTATCCTGGGTTGTATCTCTTATGCCTTGTGTAGATGGCCAAGTGGGTGGACGTTCCCCAGAGAAAGTCCTGGACTCCCTCCCAAGTTGAAGTTGCCCAGGCAATCCTCCGATGTGCAATGACCGTGTCATCTCCTAGCACTCTGCCAATTCCACCTTGGCAGGTCACATGTTTTCCTTCCTTCTTCCTTTGGGGAAGTGTACCAGATGCGTTCATAGATTGTAATATTCTCATGGTTCTTTTTCTGGTGTGTTTTGATAATGTATCCTCACAATTGCAACTTATCTATGATCCTTGTCCGCATAGTACCATGAAATCTATATTTCCTAACACTGCTAATGTGATCTGCAACCCTGATGTGAAAGAGTGAGGCCGGGGTGCCCAAGCGGAACGTGGGCACTTACCTGCTACACCACAGGGCTGGCCCTGAATTGGACTTTTGGACCAACCTTTTGCATGAACTTGGGAAGACGTGGGCCTGTTTGAATTATTCATGAAGGTGATTAATAGTAACATCATGGACGGTAACATTGTTTGACATCCTGAGATCAGAAACTCCAAATTCGAGGTGGTCCTCGCATCTCCCTTCAGGGACACAATGTGTCTGAGACCAATTAGACAAATAGGATTAATCCCTCTCTCCAGGAAAGATATTTTTCTGTCACTTCTCTGGATTAGGGAAGATTCAAACTTCACCCCTGATCCTTGAACGTTCCCCTAGATTCCGTCTAGATACGGGCTTGCCTCATTTCTATAGGCTGTGCCATTTGTTTGCCTTACATCCTCAACCCTGGCCTGTTTATTTTTCTTGAAAGAGAATTGTAATGTTCTAATTTTCAGCCCACTTCCTTACATATGGTGTCAAAACACATAATCAATAATCCTTCTAGGGCAAGAGGTACGGGGAGAGAATTTCATTGGAGCCAAACTGAGCACTCCAGCGTGGGTGGCAGCCTTCACAAAGGAACGAAGCCCTCTGGAAAAGGGTGCTTTTCAGCACCCTTGTAGAGCCCTTCCAAACAAAGAGACATGACCCAAGCGTGACAGGGGTCCATTCCTTCAAGGCGTCCAAGACATCTCTTGGGACACATTAGCATGTAGCCAGTGGGCCCACGTGACGCAAGAGCTATGGAATGAGACTGATCTGCAAAGAATGCCAGGGGCCTAGGAAAGGAGGCCTCGATTCTTCTCTTCAACGTCCTCAAGACATCATTCTTGACTTTGGATCATGCTTATGGCAGAAGGACAACGTAGGTCTGATAAGGTCCAAGTCCGGCCTCTTGCTTCCAATCAAGTTGCAAGCTTGAATCAGCATGGTCTCCCCATAGACTTGAATAGATGACAACGTTCTCCTCTCGGGGCTTGTCCCTCTATTCTCGCTTCTTGCCAAGGATTCCTTTCTTATCCCTTGATTCACAGTCTGTTTCATCTCTTCCAGTTTCTGTGCCTGCTTTCTGTTTCTCAAAGCTGTTTCTGGGTATCTCTCCCTTTAATAGCCTAGCCTAGGCCAATCCTCAGACTGTAACCATGCGGCCATCATGGGGGACATATTCACCGTGTTGTCATAAACAACTTCAAAATTCTAAGTTGTCCTGACAACCTCCATGCACACAGACTTTCAGAGCCATCTCAGACCAGTCCGACTCCTCGCCCTTTCCAGGTAGGATAGTTTTCCTTTCTCTGGATTTCTTGTCGGTTTCTGAATTTCTCCTCAAACTTTGAAAGGCCTGCTACATTCTCTCTAGACACTGGTTTCTTTTCTGTAAGATTATCCTGGGTTGTATCTCTTATGCCTTGTGTAGAGGGCCAAGTGGGTGGATGTTCCCCAGAGAAAGTCCTGGACTCCCTCCCAAGTTGAAGAGCCCAGGCAATCCTCTGATGCACAATGATCGTGTCATCTCCTAGCACTCTGCCGATTCCACCTTGGCAGGTCCCATGTTTTCCTTCCTTCTTCCTTGGGGAAGTGTACCAGATGCGTTCATGAATTGTAAAAGCCTCACGGTTCTTTTTCTGGTGCGTATTGATAATGTAACCTCACCATTGCTACTTATTTTACGATCCCTGTCCGCACCGTACCATGAAATCTATATTTCCTAACACTGCTAATGTGATCTGCACCCGTGATTTGAAACAGTGAGGCCTGGGCCAGCCAAGCGGAATGTCGGCACTTACCCGCTCCACCACAGGGCTGGCCCTGAATTGGACTTTTGGACCAACCTTTTGCATGAACTTGGGAAGACGTGGGCCTGTTTGGATTATTCGTGAAGGTGATTTCTATTAACATCATGGACGGTAACATTTTCCGTTGGTTCATGGGTTTAGCACACATCATGTTCTGTGGGTAGTATTCCTCTTCATCTATTTGGAATGGTCTACCTTTCTGTAGCATCAGTATGCATTGTGAGGTGATTTTCCAGCCTTGGAAGTTCACCTTCTCTAATCTCTTTCAGCCCCCAAAGCTCTATGCCCTCATTCTGAACCCCTTTTTGGATTTTTGATTTTAGGTGAATTTATTGCCATAACGCTGCAATAGAACATCCTATATCTTTCAGATTTGCTTCCTCAGCGGTTTAGACTTCTGTGTAGGTTACATCGTCTTCACCAGAGTAAGCTGAACCACAGGCCCCTACCACACACTTGTGCCTAATCATCTGTTTCACCCTACCCCACCTCCCCGCTTTGCCTCTGGTAACCCTTAATCAAATGTCCCGTGCCAATTGTTACTGCTTGTCTTTTCTTCTCCTTGTAAGTGAGATCCTACAGTATTTGATTTTCTCCCTGGGTCTTGTTTCACTTCCCCTAAAACCTTCACAGCCATTCTGGTGGTCACTAATGGCTGGATTACATCATTTGTTCCGGCTAAGAGATATTCCATTGTGTGGGTATAGCCCATCTTCCTTCTGAATTTGTCCCTTTCTGGGCACCAGGGCGGATTCCAAGTCTTGGATAGCGGGAGTAAGGCTGTGGTGAACTCAGTGGTGCACATGTCTTTATGCAGTAGTGTTTCCGAGTTCTTTGGATCAACACGCCACACAGGAATAGCTGGATCATATGGGACATGGATTCTTAAATTTCTGAGGCAGTTCCACACCGCTTGGAGTACTGACTGCACCGGTTTACACTCCCACCTGCAGTACAGGAGGCTTCCCTTCTCTCCACATCCTCTCTGACATTTGTTTCCTGTCTGCTTCCTTATAGCCATTCTGATCACAGTGAGCTGCTGTGTCCTCGCAGTTTGCATTTGCATTGGCCTGAGACTTAATGATGGTGAACAAGTTTTCATGCACCTGTTGGCACTCTTTTGATCTTCTTGGGAGAAATCTCTGTTTCCATCTTTTGCCCAGGTTTTCATTGGCATGTTTTTCTTGTGGAGACCTGTGAGTTGAATGTATCTTTGGGCTTTTCACCCCTGGTCCGCTGTGTGGTTTGAAAACCTCCTCTCCCAGTTGTTGTGCTGTCTTGGTATTGAGTCACTGGTTTCCTTGACTGGGCAGAAGCGTGTGCATTTGATGTGGTCCCTTTTGTTTCTTGTTTACTTGGTTGCCCTTGCCCAGTCAGATATGCTTCTTCCAAATAGGTGGCTCAGACAGATGGCAAAGAGCACTCTGCCTAGGTCTTCTTCTGCAAGTTTCATGCCTTCAAGTCTGCCATTCAGGGCATTTCGAGGTGGTGCGTGTGCCACCGTGTGCCAAGTGTAACATCATGGTCTATTCTCATTGTATTCCATGTGGCTGTGCAGGCTTCTCATTACCGTTTATTTTCGACACTGCTTTCTCCACTGTCTCCTCTTGGCTCCCTGGTCGAAAATGGGCTGTCCATGTACGTTTGAGTTGGGCTCTGGGTTCTCGATTCTGTTGCATGGGTCTGTGTGCCTGTTTTGGGGCCCAGACTGTGCCGTCTCGGTACCTAGTGCTTCGTCCTATATGTTGAAACCGGAAAGTGTGCCACGTCCTGCTTTTTTCGTTTTCCTGAGGATTCCTTTGCCTAGTCAGGGTCTCTTGTTGCTGGCTAGAAACTTTAGGATTCCCTCTTCTGTCTCTGTGGGAAACATTGCTGCAACTTTGACTGGGATTGCATGGAATCCAGAGATTCCTTGCTCTGGTAGGGACGTTTCAAGTGTGTTGATGCTTCCACTCCTAGATCCTGGAATCTCCTTCTTTCTCCTTGTGTCTTCTTGAATTTCTTTCCCCCAACGTTTGTTAGTTTTCCATTGACATGGCTTTCACCTGTTTTGCTAAGGTTCTTCATAGAGATCTTGTTCTTCTCACTGGCAAGCTGTTTTTCTTTTTTTTTCTTTTCAGCTCCAGTTTTTCTATTCTTTGAAACTTTGAATTGGTTTTGATTTGGCAGAAGTGCATCACTGAGCTCACATCTGCTGGCAATGCTCCTGTATTTGCTGTGGAAGTCTGGCCTTGTCTAACGTCCCTTCCCATCTGCCTCTACACTACCTCGGACGCATGCCCCAGAATGACTGAAGCAGTGGTGAGCATGCTCACCTGAGGGTCCACCTGGCCCACCCCGGGCCACCGACCCAGAAGGTGTGGACCTCACTGCTGCACCACCGGCCGGCCCCTTTCATGTTCCATTGGCAACCTGCAGTTGAGGGCAATGGGACTTGAATATGCTACTTGAGCCCAACTCTTGCACTGTATAGATGAGGCCAGGTTGTAGTTCGGGTCCACTGTGATGTCAGAGGATTTGTCATAATCGTGTCTCTGCTGTCCCAGCAAGCTTCATGGACACATGGTTTCATGGCCCGCTTGGAGCAGCCTCATAACTCACCCTTCCCACTTAGCCAAGGTTGACCTTCGCTGCCATCTTTTGGCTTGTGAATTTCTCTGCCTTTTAAACCTTCCAGCAGAGTCTGTCTAAAGACTGACATCATCTTTCATTGTGGATTATCCAGGTGTGATTTCTGTTTGCCTTCCATTTTCTGGGGCCTTTTTTTCTTTTCCATAGTATAATCGTCATGGTATTTCTCAGCTATCTCCCTTAGACATGCTTATCAGTCCCTTCTCTTACATTCCAGGTGATTAATTTTCCATTTCTTGAATCACCGTATGTTCTCTAGGCCGAGGTGTGAGTGCTTTCATGATTCTTTGTTGTTGTCTTTGAATTTGCACTGGTCACTTGAAGGAGTCTTTGCTGTCCTAGCCTAGGTCAAACTAAGTACTGAGAACACATTGTCATCTGGGTGGGTTTGACATCCTAATCAGAAACTCCAAATTCTAGTTGGTCTTGGCAACCCCCTTCATGGACACAATGTTCCCGAGACAAATTAGAGAAATCTGATGAATTCCTTTCTCCAGGAAAGATATTTTTCTGTCTCTTTTCTGGATTTGGGAAGTTTCAAACTTGACCCCTTATCCTAGAACGTTCCCCTAGATTTCCTCTCGATACAGGCTTACTTTATTTCTATAGGCTGTGCCATTTGTTTGTCTTACATCCTCAGCCCTGGCCTGTTTATTTTTCTTGAAACAGAATTGTAATGTTCTACTTTTCAGCCAATTCCCTTACATATGGTGTCAAAACACACACTCTATAATTCTTCCACGGCACAAAGTAGGGGTAGAGAATTTCATTGGTGCAAAACTGAGCACTCTAGCCTGGGAGGGCAACCTTCACAAAGGAACGAAGCTCTCTGGAAAAGGGTGATTTTCAGCACACTTGTAGAGCCCTTCCACTCAAAGAGACATACCCCAAGCGTGACAGGGCTCCATTCCTTCAAGGCTTCCAAGACATCTCTTCGGACACATTAGCATGTACCCAGTGGGCCCCCATGTCACCTGAGCTATGGAAAGTGAGATTGATCTTCAAAGAATGCTAGGGGCCTAGGAAAGGAGGCCTCGATTCTTCTCTTCAACGTCCTCAAGACGTCATTGTTGACTTTGCATTATGCTTAAGGCAGAAGGACCACGTAGGTCTGATAAGGCCCAAGTCCAGCCTCTTGCTTCCAATCAAGTTGCAAGCTTGAGTCAGCATGGCCTGCCCATAGACTTGAATAGATGACCATGTTCTCCTCTCAGTGCTTGTCCCTCTATTCTCGCTTCTGGCCAAGGATTCCTCTCTTATCCCTTGATGCAGACTCTGTTTTATCTCTTCCAGTTTCTCAGCCCGCTTTCTGTTTGTCAAAGCTGTTTCTGGGTATCTCTCCCTTTAATAGCCAAGCCTAGGCTAATCCTCAGACTGTAACCATGCAGACATCTTGGGGGACAGATTCACCTTGATGTCATAAACAACCTCAAAATACTAAGTTGTCCTGACAACCTCCATGCACACAGATCTTCAGAGCCATCTCAGACCAGTCTGACTCGTCACCCTTTCCAGGTAGGATAGTTGTCCTTTTTCTGGATTTCTTGTCGTTTTCTAACATTCTCCTCGAACTTTGAAAAGGCTGCTACATTCTCTCAAGACACTGTTTTCTTTCCTGTAAGATTATCCTGGATTGTATCTCTTATATCTTTTGTAGATGGCCAAGTGTGTGGACCTTCCCCAGAGAAAGTCCTGGACTCCCTCCAAAGTTGAAGTTGCCTAGGCTATCTGATGCGCAATGATCGTGTCATCTCCTAGCACTCTGCCAATTCCACCTTGGCAGGTCACATGTTTTCCTTCCCACTTCCTTTGGGGAATTGTACCAGATGCCTTCATCGATTGTAATATTCTCAGCGTTCTTCTTCTGGTGCATATTATTAACGTATCCTCACAATTGCTACCTATTTATCATCCCTGTCCACACCGTACTATGAAATCTATATTTCCTAACACTGCTAATGTGCTCTACACCCGTGATGTGAAACAGTGAGACTCGGGCCGCCCAAGCAGAACGTGGGCACCTACCCGCTCCACCAATAACCGGCCCTTAATTATACTTTTGGATCAACCGTTTGCCTGATCTTGGGAAGATGTGGGCCTGTTTGTATTATTCTTGAAGGTGATTAGTAGTAACATCATGGACGGTAACATTTTCCCTTGGTTCATGGGTTTACCATGGATGATGGTTTCAGGGTAGTATTTGTCTTCATCTATTTTGAAAGGTCTATCTTTCCGTAGCATCATTAAGCATTTTGGGGTGATTTTCCATCCTTGGAAGTTCACCTTCTCTAATCTCTTTCAACCCCCAAAGCTTTATACTGTCATTCTGGACCCCTTTTTGGATTTTTTGTTTTTGGTGAATTTATTGCCATACCCTGCATTAGAACATCCTATATCTTTCAGATTTGCATCCTCATGGATTTAACCATCTGTGTAGGTTACATCATCTTCACCAGTGTAAGCTGAATCACAGGCCCTCATCACACACTTGTGCCTCATCATCTCTTTCACCCTTCCCCACCCCTGTGCTTTGCCTCTGGGAACCAACAATCAAATGACCCGTGCCACCTTTTGGTTAGTGCTCGTTTTTTCTTCTCCTTGTAAGTGAGATCCTACGGTATTTGACTTTCTCCCTGGGGCTTGTTTCACTTCCCCTAAAACCCTCACAGCCATTCTGGTGGTCACAAATGGCTGGATTGCCTCCTTTGTTCCGGCTGAGTGGTATGACATTGAGTGACTATAGCCCATCTTCCTTGTGCATTCGTCCCTTGATGGGCCCCAGGGCGGCTTCCAAGTCTTGGATAGCGGGAGTAAGGCTGTGCTGAACTCAGTGGTCCACATGTCTTTATGCAGTAGTGTTTCCGAGTTCTTTGGATCAACATGCCGCACAGGAATAGGTGGATCATATGGGACATGGATTCTTAAATTTCTGAGGCACTTCCACACCGCTTGGAGTAGTGGCTGCACCTGTTTCCACTCCCACCGGCACTGCAGGAGGCTTCCCTTCTCTTCACCTCCCCTGGACACTTGTTGTTTCTTGTCTGCTTCCTTATAGCCATTCTGACCACAGTGAGCTGCTGTGTCCTTGCAGTTTGGGTTTGCCATGGACTGACATATAATGATGGTGAACAAGTTTTCATGCACCTGTTGGCCCTCTTTAGTTCTTCTTGGGAGAAATCTCTGTTTCCATCTTTTGCGCAACTTTTCATTGGGTTCTTGTTTTTTTTCTTGTGGAGACGTGTATCTTTGGGCTTTTCACCCCGTGTCCGATGTGTGGTTTGCAAACATCCTTTCCCAGTTGTTTGGTGTCTTTGCATTGGGTCGATGCTTTCCTTCACTGGGCAGAAGCATGTGCATTTGATGTGGTCCCATTTGTGTCTTGTTTACTTTGTTGCCCTTTCACAGTCACACATGCTTCTTCCAAATAGGCGGCTCAGATGGCAAAGAGCACTCTGCCTATGTCTTCTCCTACAAGGTTCACGGTTTCAAGTCTGCCATTCAAGTCTCTTATCCATTTCGGGGTGGTGTGAGTGCCAGGTGTAACATCATGGTCTTTTCTCGATGTGTCCCATGTGGCTGTGCAGGTTTCCCAGCACCGCTTATTGTAGACACTCTCCTTTCTCCGCTGTCTCCTCTTGGCTCCCTGCTCGAAAAGGGGCTGTCCATGTACTTCTGATTTGGGCTCTGGGCTCTCGATTCTTTTGCATGGTTTTGTGTGCCTGTTTCTGTGCCAAGACTGTGCCATCGCGATACCTAGCGCTACGTCCTCTATTTGAAATCAGAAAGTGTGACACGTGCTGCTTTGTTCGTTTCCCTGAGGATTCCCTTGCCTATTCAGGGTCTCTTGTTGCTGCCTAGAAACTTTAGGATTCTCTCTTCGATCTCTGTCGCAAATACTGCTGCAACTTTGACTGGGATTGAATGGAATCCAGAGATTCCTTTCTCCGGAATGGACGTTTCAAGTGTGTTAATTCTTCCATTCCTAGAACCTGGAATATCCTTCTTTCTCCTTGTGTCTTCTTGAATTTCTTTCCCGAAACGTTTGCTAGTTTTTGATTGACATAGCTAACACCTGTTTTGCTACGATTCTTCATAGAGATCTTATTCTTCTAACTGGCAAGCTGTTTTTTTTTTTTTTTCAGAGTCAGTTTTTCTATTCTGTGCAACTTTTAATTGGTTTTATTTTGGCAGAAGTGCATCGCTGTGCTCACATCCTCTGGCAATGCTCTTGTATTTGCTGTGGAACTCTGGCCCTGTCTTACGTTCCTTCCCATGTGACTCTACACTACCTTGCACGCCTGCCCCCCACTGACTGAAGCAGTGGTGAGCAGGCTCATGCCCAGGATTCCACCTGGTCCACCCCAGGCAACCGTCACAGTAGGTGCGAGCCTCACTTCTGCACCTCTGGCCGTCCGCTTTCCTGTTCCACTGGCCACCTGCAGTTGACTGCAATGGGACTTGAATATGCTACTTGAGCCCAACTCTGGCACTGTGTAGATGAGGCCAGGTTGATTTTCGCGTACATTGTGATGTCCGAGGATTTGTCATAATTGTGTGTCTTCTGTCCCAGCAAGCTTCATGGACACAGGGTTTCAGAGCCCACTTATAGCAGTCTCATAACTCACCCTTCTCAGTTAGCCCAGGTTTGACCTTCGCTGCCGTTTTTTGGCTAGTAAATTTCTCTGACTTTCAAAGGTTCAAGCCGAGTCTGTCTAAAGAGTGACATCTTTCATTGTGGATTATTCAGGTGTGATTTCTGTTCGCCTTCCATTTTATGGGAGCATTTTTTCTTTTCTATAGTAGACTTGTCATGGTCATTCTCAGCTATCTCCCTTAGACATGCTTATCAGTCCGTTCTCCTTCAGTCCAAGTGATTAGTTTTGTATTTCTTTAATCACTGTATGTTCTCTAGGCCGAGGTATGACTGCTTTCATGATTCTTGGTGGTTCTCTTTGAATTTTCACCAGTCACTAGTAGTAATCTTTGCTACCCTAGCATAGGTCAAACAAAGCACTGAGAACATGTGGTCATCTGGTTTGGTTAGACATCCTGAGATCAGAAACTCCAAATTCGCGGGGGTCCTAGCAAACCCTTCATGGACACAATGTTTCCGAGACAAATTAGACAAATCTGATTAATTCCTCTCTCTAAGAAAGATATTTTTCTGTCTTTTTCCGGATTTGGAAAGTTTCGAACTTGACACCTGATCCTTGAATGTTCCCCTATATTTCCTCTAGATATGGGCTTACGTTATTTCTATAGGCTCTGCCATTTGTTTGCCTTACATCCTCAGCCCTGGCTTCTTTATTTTTCTTGAAACAGAATTGTAAGGTTCAAATTTTCAGCCAACTTCCTTACATATGGTGTCCAAACACATAATCAATAATACTTCTACAGCAAGAAGTAGGAGGAGAGAATTTGATTGGAGCCAAACTGAGCACACTAGCCTGGGAGGGCAGCCTTCACAAAGGAACGAAGCCCTCTGGAAAAGGGTGCTTCTCAGCACACTTGTAGAGCCCTTCCAAACAAAGAGTCATACCCCAAGCATGGCAAGGCTCCATTCCTTCAAGGCTTCCAAGACATCTCTTGGGACACATTAGCATGTACCCAGTGGTCTGCCGTGACGCAAGAGCTATGGAAAGTGAGACAGATCTTCAAAGAATGCTACGGGGCTGGGAAAGGAGGCATCGATACTTCTCTTCAATGTCCTCAAGACATTCAGTCATTGAGGGGCCGGCATCCAAGGTAGTGCAGAGGCAGAAGGGAAGGGACGTTAGACAGGTCGAGACATCTTGCCAGTGAGAAGAAGAAGATCTCTATAAAGAACCTTAGCAAAACAGGTGAGAGCCATGTCAACTGAAAACTAGCAAACGTTTTGAGAAAGAAATTCAAGAGGACACAAGGAAACAGAAGGATATTCCGGGATCTAGGAATGGAAGAATTAACACACTTGAAAGATCCATACTGC